>NC_092803.1:7627229-8233041 GCF_040954645.1 Diabrotica undecimpunctata | reverse complement strand
TGGTTCTCTAATGAATGCACAATTAAAGGTTCGACGGTGTTTTCCAGCATATCGAGATAAATGTCGCCACTTAAATTGCCTGCTAAAAAGTTACTCTGCCAAAACTTCTTAAGTCATCGCGATTTAAAACGACTATAAAAAGTTACTGAATAAAAGAGAAATGGCAATAGACAACTTTATTGAAGAGGTCACCTAAAATCGACTACGTGCTAGAAAGCTAACGATATAATCCATAGAAAGAACAGAAAAACGATTTTATCGTAACCAACAAATCGGTTCACCAATGATCTAAAGTCCAATCTCATAACAGTGTATGCTGCATGAGTCCAATCTCAATTATTTTTAACTAATTGCACAAAACCTGGTGAACACTAAGTCGCATAAGAAACGAACATGTTCGATCTATACTCTACTAGAAACACTGAACAAATTACCATATTCCCATGTGACCAAGTGCGGAGTGATAACATTTATACAGCAGTACATTCCAATTGACAACACGGAGCCAGCGCCAACGTCTAAGGTTTCCCTATGCGATATGACAGTCGATACAGTATTTAGTTAATATTAAGGTCTAACTATGTTCTCTGCCTAGTTCTCGATTTTTTATTTTTTAATAGCAGATAGAGAATCAACATTACAACTTTTTCTTCTAAGTGCCATCTCCGCGACGAAGGTTGGCAATCATCATAGCTATTCTGACCTTCGAGGCAGCTGCTCTGAATAATTGCTTTGAGCTGCAACCAAACTACTCTCTCAGATTCTTCAACCAGGAAACGCGTCTTCTTCCTACGCTTCTCCTACCCTCTACTTTTCCTTAAATTACGAGTCTCAAGATGTTGTATCTTTCGCCTCTCATCACATGTCCGAGATATTGCAATTTCCTTTCTTTTATTGTATTTTCCATTTCCCTCTCTCTGCCTATTCTCCTTAACACTTCTGTATTCGTGACTCTATCTACCCATGGAATCCTTAACAATCTTCTAAATGTCCACATTTCAAACGCGTTAAGTCGATTTATTGTATTCCGGTTTAATGTCCATGATTCAGCTCCATAGTAGAGTACACTGTGTACATAGCATTTAATTAGCCTTATTCTGAGGGCCAATATCAGATCTTTGCTGCATAAAATCTTTTTCATTTGCACGAAGTTGGCAAGTGCTTTTTCAACTCTGACTCTTATTTCTGCAGAATAATCGTTATTTTCTGTGATTATCGTTCCCAAGTAAGTATATCTTTTTACTCTCTCAATCTGCTGGCCGCCTACCGTTAATATTTCGTTTGTATTGTTGTTCTTGCTAATTTTCATGAATTTGGTTTTTTGATGTTAAGAGAGAGTCCGTATTCTCCACTATATCTTAATATTTTGTTCATTATTCTTTCTAAGTCTTCCAAGTTGTCGACTATTATGACTGTATCGTCTGCATACCTAATGTTGTTAATTAAACTTCAGTTCACTTTTATGCCGACTGTCTCGTTTACCAAAACTTCTTGTATGATTTTTTGAGAATAAGCATTAAACAATAACGGCGACAGTATGCAACCTTGCCTGACCACTCTCCTTATCTCCACTTCTTCTGACACTTCTCTTCCAATTTTCAGATTTGATCGTTGGCTGTAGTATAATTTTGATATCAATGTTACATCCCTCACATTCATATTCTTGTTTACATAAAGATCTCGATTAACATCCAAACATCTTTGGGCCAGAACGTTAAAAGAAAATAGTGCTTCTCTTGTGCCCACTCCATTCCGAAATCCAAATTGGGAATCACTAACATCCATCTTCAGCTTAGCGTGTATTCTATTAACATTACAACTACTCATTCAATTTAGATTTCTGCCACATTCGTTATTTAAGCCTAAATTACTATTTGTGACCACACCTCTATTTCGAACTGTTACGTGATAGAGAATATAACTGTATAAATACAATGGATAAATCAAAAACTTGATATAAATATATTTTAAAATAATACAAGCTGAGCATATATTGTTTCAAATAGACAATAGAGGTTTAAACATTTTATCCTTCTCCGTCTGACATGAATATTTATGAATTATGCGTTGAAATTTATTTAAATTATGGGAAGGATGTGAATAAAATAACAAATCGGATTATAGAGAATTAATTTAACAATAATGGCGAGAGTGTTATTTTATTGAATACAATAAAATCAAAATATTGATTTTTTTAATATTGTTCTGACGCTATTTTCTTGTGGCATTTTAAATTAATTACTATTTAAATGGGAATAAGCCACAATTAAAGGTTAAAATACGTTTATTGACGTTTCAATTTCCACTTCGGAAATCGTTCTCAAAATACAAACATTAGTAAATTAAACAAATTTTGTTTTTCGTTACTTAGTGAAAAATTCTTTTAATAATTTAATTTTATCTGACTCATCTATATTGACAATTCAGACATACAGTATACATTTTAAAGTAGACGACTTTAAAATGATATTGCCAATATTGTTGAGTTGCGTTCCTGGGACGACTTTACTTATAAGATAGTTCATTCGATTACATGAAATCAACTTTAACTTGAAAATATCCGTCAGAAAAGATCATAACATGTAACTCGTCTTTAAAAAGACAAATACATGCCATTCTGAGAGTAAAATTCTCCCGTTAGTGATTCCATAGTAAATTATAAGGGAAAACCAGGAAAAAACCTCATAATACTATCCCAACATGGTCGTGCATTTAGTTTACCTTCAATAAACACCAAATTCAGATTTTATATGTTTGTTATTTAAAAACATAAATGATGTATTCTCTATATGTTACTGACTTACCAATTCTGGTATTTTCCTTTTAATAACTTCCTCTTTCAATATGGGTACCCAGATCCTACTACATTCTGCCGAGGAATTCGCGACACAATTGGTCTTATTTAGCATAATTAGAGCCGCTTCTTTGATTTTTCTCTTTTTACCATCCGTTTCTTTTAGGAATATATTTGAATCATTCCATTGAATCCTATGTTCATTATCCCATGCGTGTTTACATATTTGAGATCTATCAAATTCTCTATTTTTAATATAGGATTGATGTTCACTTATTATAACATTTAATGGCCTTGATGTTTCACCCTGATGAAATGAAATTTAAGGATCAATAATGAGAAGACGAAAGTAATGGTAAGTGAAAAAAATAGAAAACAAACGAAGATAACACTTAACGGAAATACACTTGAACAAGTCGATACTTACAAATACTTGGGAGTACAAATAGAGAACAGAGGAACTGAAGAAACAGAAATAAGTTCCAGAATAGAAAGTGCTGCTCGCATGTACCACACCACTAAAAGTACGTTTTTGTCGAAAAAAGAAGTATCCCAAAAAGCCAAAGTGACCATATACAAGACGGTGTTTGTGCCGATTTTAACTGTTGGTAGTGAAAGTTGGACGCTTACTGATAAATTGAAATCGAAAATGCAGACAATAGAAATGAAGTTTCTTAGAAGAATAATGGGTATAACCTGGTTAGACAGGATTAGAAATAAGGCAGTCAGAGAACATCTTAAGGTCCAACCAATTATTAAGAAAATTGAAGAGGCCCAACTGAGATGGCATGGACAAATGGTTAGAATGAATCAAGAAAGACCAGTTAAAAAAGTATGGGAAGCCAGAGGACAAACCAAGACACCAAGGGGCAGGCCAATGAAGACGTGGGATGATAATGTAACCTCAATCCTAGAGACACGAGGAATCAGCAAAGAACAAGCAAGAAACCAAACAAAGAATAAGAAGCAATGGAGAAAAACTGTACATGCAACTAACTAAAGACATTACACCCGACACCTTAGGGTAAATGGGTTTAGGATTCTATGTACCGTTTTGCGATTCCGCCGCCGCAGCGCTACGGTCGGCGTTCCGCGCATGAGCGCTGGTTACCTACATCTCTTGTCTACACACTGACGCCATTAAAGTCTGATTCTTCATTGTATACTTGTTTACTCCAGTGTTTAAGATGCCTCCAACAATCGTGAGTCACGCTGATTGTGAAGTACGGGCTGTTATACGATTTCTTAGTGCTAAAGGCGTAAAACCGATCGATATTCATCGTGAGATCGTTGAAGTTTACGGACAAAACATTATGAGTGATGGAATGGCAAGGAAATGGGTGAGAGCATTTAAAGATGGCCGCACAAATGTGCATGATGAAGAACGGAGTGAGCGTCCTTCGGTGGTTAATGAAAATTTGGTGCTGGACGAAAAGGTGAGAGAAAACAGACGCTTTACAATTTCATCATTGTCCGACTGCTTTCCTCAGTATTCTCGTAGTGTTTTGTATCGCATTGTTACCGAGAACTTCAATTACCGGAAATTGTGTTCACGTTGGGTTCCAAAAATGTTGACGGATTTGCACAAAACCCAACGTTTAGGCAGTGCATTGACTTTCCTTGAGCGGTACCACAGTGAAGGTGAAGATTTTTTAGACCAAATTGTTACTGGTGACGAAACGTGGGTGGCCTACGTCACACCAGAATCGAACCAACAATCCATGTAATGGCGACATTCATCATCACCAAAAAGAGTGAAGTTTAAGCAAACAATTTCTGCCCGGAAAATCATGTGCACAGTTTTTTGGGACAGAAAAGGAGTATTGCTAGTGGAGTTTCTGCCTCGTAATGAGACAATCAATGCAGCGTCTTATTGTAAGACATTGAAAAGTCTGCGTCGTGCAATCCAGAACAAAAGACGTGGCAAGTTGAGTAAGGGTATCGTTTTGCTGCATGACAATGCCCGTCCACATGTGGCTAATCAGACCAAAGATCTCATCAAATCATTTAAATGGGAAACTCTAGATCATCCTCCATACAGCCCTGATCTGGCGCCCAGCGACTACCATTTGTTCCAGCACTTGAAGAAACACCTGGGCGGTCAGCGTCTTCAAGACGATAACGAAGTCAAAATATTTGTGATGCAGTGGTTAATAAGTCAGGCGGCGGAATTTTATCAGGAGGGTATTCAAAAACTGGTGCCACGTTATGACAAGTGCCTCAATATTCACGGAAATTATGTAGAAAAGTAGATTAAGGTACAGGCTTTCATGTAAAAATAAAATTATTGCCATATCTTTGCACGTCTTTTTTTAATTCCAAAACGGTACTTACTTAAAAAACACGCCTCGTATATATATATATATATATATATATATATATATATATATATATATATATATATATATAGAGATAGACTCAAAGATATTTTAAATTTTAACATGCATTTTATTAAATGTACAGTTTCAACAACAATAATGTTATTTTAATATTCAATTTTATTTATGTGTATAATCTTTTAATTTCTTTACTCCCGATGAAGCTATTAAATAAATGGCGAAATATTGAGCTTTAGAAAAAACAAAGATTTTTATTTAATATAGACCACATACTCGATATTTCCAACATATTTATAAATTATTTTTTGGTCGAAATAATCACGTTAAATATATATATATATATATATATATATATATATATATATATATATATATATATATATATATATCTATATATATTTAACGTGATATATATATATATATATATATATATATATATATATATAAATATGTTTCTTAAGTGCAATCTAAGTGATTGTAAAACATTGAATAAGATACTTGGTATTTATTGCTATTTTGCAGCAATGGTAGTAAATAAATTTAAAATTCTTAGCTAGCTGTGTATTATAAAAAATTTAATTGTAACTATTTTATTTTATTATGACTTTGCTCCAAAATGAATTGTTTTAAAGTTATAAGCAAGGAAAGTAGAAACAAATCGATGTTTTTAGTAATTTTTAAATATTTTAATTTTTTTATTAACGTTTCCGACCTATTTAAGAGTTAGTATAAATTAGTTATTACTGAAGAATTATAATTAAATATTACTGAAGTTATCACACAACGTTTTCTGCAAAAATCCGAATTCCATCTCTCACATCCAAATTTAGTCGTTTTTTCACAGATCATCCCGGGTCTATAGAACATTTATGCTCGGTATACATGCATTTTTTCTATCTCACTCATTCCTACCACGGTCGCCGTTCTATGTTTGCACATCTTAGGGACAAAGTGAAATTTACCAAGCAATATATATAAACACGAAACATTGTATTTTTTTACTTGACTATCGTAATGCTCTATTTAACAACCGATAACTCTCTTGTTCGAAAAGAGATAGAATAGAAAAGAGCCTAGCTAAAGTTGACTGAGTAGAAACCATTAAAACCCGATTACTATCTTAATGAATCTCGTTAATATTTGATCCCCCTTTATCTTCATTAGCAACATTTCATTTCATTAATACTAACGTTCTCTCTGAGAAATTACCCAATAAATACGGAATACAAAGAGAATTTCCTTATTTTGACCTCCTTAATCATCACCCTTCACAGTAAACCTCATCAATTATTTTGACAAAACGTTGACAAAATCGCCCTATATTTTACCCCCCGCGCCTTCGCAACCCCATTTCGGTTACGTATCCGGTATCGGTAACACGAAATAAAACCTTTGTTTACACGAAACATGGAATTTTATTCAAATGAGCCACTAATGAAATGCCGAACATGAAAACCTGAAGGCTGACGGACAGGAGGTAAGAGGTCGGCGTAATTTTTTTAGCCTACCTTCATATACCGGTCGTCTTGATATTTATAAACGGATCTTTCCTAAAATTTTGTCCGAAACTAATAACAAAAAAGTCAATATTTTCTCGTGTTATTTGAAAATTTTTCTTTCTTTTTGGCCATCTTTAGCAAATTTTGATATTTTTCGTTTTTACCCTTTAATATTACTCTCTTACAGCATCCCCACACCGATTTTTGTTTTACTTCTTCTAATTACTCGCGAAAGGTTTCTTTCAAGAAGGATTTTTGTGGGAACAGATAGAAATCGCAGAGTGTTAAATCTGAGGAAAAGAGCGGATGTTCCGTGACTGTGACCTGGTTGTTGGTCAAATACTCCTTGACAAATTGCGCGTTGAGAGTCGGAGCGCTGTGGGGTCTGTGTTTGCAAATTTGTCAATGTGTCACGCAAAGGAGCCTGACCTTGTGGTAAACATTCCATATGAACTGCGTCACAAAGAAAACAATGCACATCGACTCGATTTAGACTTGCTCTCCCCGCTTTTTCGACTCTCGGTTACTTTGGATTTTCCCACTGCATCCGTAGTCGCTGGGTTGTAGGATCATATTGAAAAATACATGTTTTGTCACAAAGTATGAACCTTTCAAAAAAAAATTTGAGTCTTCCATGCATTTCAGGGCATCAGAAAAAATGTGTATAATGTTAACACAACATTATACACTCTACATTTTGCGGACGACCAAGTAGTAGTGGCAGCAGACAAGGAAGATTTAGAATTCATGACGAGACGGTTGTTTAAAACATATGAAGAATGGGGCCTCTCTGTAAATAGAAACAAAACGCAATACTTATGCATCGGGAATGAAGTAGAAGATCTAATGGTCAACGAACATGAAACAATCAAGAACTGTGAGGAATATATATATATATATATATTTGGGAACAACAATCAACAAGAGTGGGCGCACCGAAAAAGAGATAGAGCAAAGAATGCGTGAAAGGAAAAAGGGTGATAGGATGCCTAAACCCGATGCTATGGTCAATAGAACTATCAAATCAAAGAAAGCATCTCCTCTTTAACTCCATCTTTAAAAGTATAGTGCTCTATGGATGCGAAACATGGCAACTTACTAAATCCCTTGAGTGACGCCTACTTGCATTGGAAATGGACTTCTGGAGAAGATCAGCTAGAAAATCAAGGCTTGATAGAATACAAAATGACCATACCAGAAATATAATGGGAGTCAAGTCAACCATCATTGACGAAATTCAAAGGAGACAACTGATCTGGTATGGTCATGTGAAAAGAATGGACGACGACAGGCTGCCAAACCAAATTTTAAAATGGACGCCAAGGGAAAGAAGGAAGAGAGGAAAGCCAAAACAATCCTGGCTGGGCGGTATTCAGAAGGCAATGTCGGAAAGAAACCTTCACCCTGGCAAATGGAATGACCGACGTAGCTGGAAACTGGGAACCGGAAGGCGGAGAACGCTATAAAAAACCGGGAAAAAAAAAGAAAAAATGTATATACGATGCATCTTCACTTCCGCCGTTCAAAGTCTGGACACTAGCTTAACGCATATTTATGTTTAGTTGTCCTTTCCAAAATCTGTCTCAATTTTTTTATTAATTTCCCAATGTTCCTTCCCAAAACAATGACATGGCTCTTCTGCCTACTCCACTTTGGCTATCTATCTTGCCTTCAATTAATAATCGTAGCAGGTCATATTTGTTATTTCTCATGATGTGGTCTAGGCAGGAGGTCTTTCTTTCCTCAATTAAGGATTTTAGAATAGTTCAGTACAACTCAAAGAGCTGAGGAGTTATCACTTTGAGAGACGGTACTCGGAATACCGACATTCGTGGCAAAAAAAATGACTTATGTAGAATGTACAGCGAGGAGCAAGTGGAAGTGGTCCGGGCATGTTTCTTGACATAACTCTGAAAAATTTTTGCAATGAATAACAAACTAAAGACCAAGCGAAAACAGGAGAGAAGTGTGAAGACCGCACAAGAGATGGATAGATGATATCAAATATATCGTGAGCAAGCAATGGATAAGAATTGCTAATAGTAGATATCAATATTAATCAACAAAAGTTGATTTAACATCCTTAAACTACATTCGACTAGTAAAAGCAACAATGAACTCGTCAACAGCAACTGTCAGAGTACAAAATGAGCTCATTGAGAACTTTTCAATAGTCAAAGGATTAGAGCAAGGTGACATGCTGACACCGACACTATTCAACCTGACTCTCGAATATGTGATAAGACAGTTGGAATATAGGAAGAGGTGATTTCCTAACAAGTAAATCAATATAATATTGCCGCTCATGCCAATGACATTAGCATTATGTCTCGAAGAACAAAAGAGGCGACAGAAATATATTCACAATTAAAAACACGGACAGAAGAGACCGGACTAGAAATATATATTCAAAAGACAAAAAACTAACATAGGTAAGAGCTAGGGGAAACAGACGCGCAGTTGAATTAGAGGACGATATTGAAACTGTAGAAAGTTTCATATATCTGGGAATTACATTAAACACGGATGGAACCGAAGAACCAGAAATTCAAAGAAGATTAGTAAAGTAAAACAAAGCTTACTTTTCACTCGCCCATCTGTTCCGCTCCAAAAACACACACTGGAGATCGAAAATCAGGGAATACAAAACTATTATCAGACCAATAGTATGTTATGGATGCGAGACATGGGTGATGGCAGAAAACACAAACATAAAGCTGGAAGTAGGTAAGTAGCCACTTGGGGGCACTTTGACCTTTGACCTCTGACGTCACAACTTAGTCTCCACTCCTCGCTCAAGCCGCTCCTTTTATGGTCATGCCACCGCCTCGTGATGACGTCATACATTGACTATTATCAGCTATTCGGCGCTAGTCATTTTCGAGTTCGAGTCCCTGGGAAGAAAACTCTTTTTCTTTAATGCTACTTTTAAATTGATTAAGTTAAAATTAAACTATAATTTAAAATGTATAGCGCGATTAGCGGCTAATAGTCAAACTATGACGTCATCACGAGGCCTTGGCACGACGAAAAGAGTGGCCTCAGGGCAGAATGGGGACGAAAGTGGACGGGGCTTACGACGTCAGAGGTCAAAATGGCCCCCAAATGGCTACTTACCTACTCTGGAAGTCTTCGGAGAAAAGTTCTAAGGGAGATAATTGAACCTATAAACGAAAACGAAGTTCTAAGAGGCATCGATCTCAGAACTCGCTATACTTCACAGACTTCGATGGACTGGTAGTGAGAATTGAGACCGAAAAGATTGCCAAAAAGAGTCCTAGATAGTAAAATTAAGGGCGCAAGACCAACAGGAAGACCACGGAAAAGGTGGCAGGATGAAATGGTAGCGCATGCGCAAAATGTGCTAGACGTGAGAACCTGGAGAAGATCGGCAAGGTTGGAGGCATAATTTGGAAGAGGCCAAGGCTCGATTTGGGCTGTAGCGCCATTGGAGCGAGAGATATATATCAACGGAAACAAATGGAAGAGAACTATGTCCAGTAGTGGAGCATGGGTTGAAGATGATAATATTATTGAATTTTACCATATTCTTGAGTAATTATCAATTCCTATTTTGGAATAATGGATTTAATTAATAATGACTGCAATTGTGTTTTTAGTATTTTTCTAATTTTTTCAATATTACAACCTATTAAACAAATTAAACTTATTTTTAATTTATATTTCCAATACTGAAAGACACACTGTATCCAAACCAAACTTTTAAAAGCAATTTATACTTTGTTAGAAAAGCTTCATTATACTTTATATAGGTCGATAAAAAATTCATTTAGCGATTGACATAATAGATTAAAAGTAGATAAACGCTACAAAATTATACTTCAATTTTTTTTCTTCCACTTAAGATTTCTTTGAATTAATATAAGTCCCATTAAACCATTACAGTTAAAAATATTAAAATTTGTTGAAAAAGAAAAGTTATTATTTTCTAACAATGGGTATTATATGTCAGATAATTTTAAGAAGTAGGAGAAACGTCTATACTAAAAATATAGCATCTGATTACCGGCACTGTAAACACTGTAAGATGTGATATCTATACAAGGACATCGTCCTATTCTATTCCCAACATTGTCCAATTTATACACAGATTAAATGTTTGAAGACCAACTATTTGGTATATAAATAAATGGAACATTACTTAATAATTAGTATCAAATATGCAAGTGATACAGCAAAATGATCAGACAGCGCAGAGGGCCTTCAAATTGCTGAATTGTGTTCACAAATTGGGAGAGGAAATGGACATCATTCTTCGAAATGACAATTTTAATATAGATACAAGTCAAACAGTAAGCAAGTGCTATGTTTGATAGTGCTATCCTATGAAGTGGGACCACGCGGATCAAAGGAACCAAAAATTATCTGAGTTGTGAAGTAGTAGAGACGTGGATACATACATAAACGTTTAAGACTTATTTAATATTATTTTTTTCTATGAAATATTGGGATAGTTGGTAAAAAGAAATAAATTTTGACCTTCAGCAGCTTTAATTCGTCTTTCCCATTTCCACTGCACTAGTTCCACAGTTTTCCTTTACAGTTCTATTCATGTTTAAGTTGTCCAGTATATGGATTGCCACAAAGGTTTCCGATGAAAAGTTCATGAAAAGAAAACCACTATTTCAGAAAATGTACAACAACAAACAATTCTATTTTAAAACAACTAAAGATCTGTAGACTGTCCGGCAAACTTCAACTACAATAAGTAAAATATTTTGGACATCTCATAAGCCATAAGGTCAGACATAGACAATATGTAGAGGCTTATCATTAACAAAAAGGTCGAACGTCGAAGTCCACGATGAGGATCTTCAACGAGATGGATTGAACAGGCCAAAAGAAGTTGCAAAAGATCTATGCATGATGTAATAGAAATGACCAGAAAGAGAAATCTATGGACACCGACCATACAGTATATCGCAACGACCATTACACTCGCTCCAGGGGTTCAAGATTGAAGAGAGATCTCGTTCTGTCATTCCACAGATCATCCTAAAGTTTTGTCAGTTATTTCTTTGTCTATTCTCTCTCTCCATCTTCTCCTTGGCCTTCCTGGTTTACATCCTAAGCTTGGTTGTCATTCCAGACCTTAAAGATATTCTCATTTACTCGATTTTTTACTATTTTCTCATATATACTAATATACTGCGATGTATCCAAAATTCTCAGGTTTAGATTTGTCTATCTCCCCTATATTGTGAATCGATCTTATATATGATTTTTGCCCTTTCTCTGGTATTTCGTACGTATTTATGGGTTTCTGGATTAGTTGTAGTTGAATTACTTTCGATCCATATTTAAAAAGTTATAGAGGCATGTTGTCCAGGTCGGATGACTTTCCTTTCTTTCTCATTTATTCTAATAACTGATCCTATCTATCGCATAACTAAGTTTAGCTATTTAAAGGGCTCTCTGGCCCTGTGAGAAGTTCGTCGTAGTGTTCTTTCCATGTTTGTGGCAATAAAGACTGGACGATGTCTTTTCACAGCTTCCAGCTTTCCGAGCTTGGCCTTTTTTTCTGAATACGTGGTTAGTCTCTAACATTTTTGAAGTTATACTTCTATACGCGCGCTCCACGTTGAAAATTTGTATGGGAGTGAATCTGTGAAATCATTACATATGTAAGATAATGAGTAAGAGAGAGACAGAAGATATATTTTCTCTCTCTTCCTCTCTCGAATATAAAAATGTTCCTTTTGTATATATATTAAATATTATATATATTATATAAAGATATATATATATATATATATATATATATATATATATATATATATATATATATATATATATAAAATAAAATATGTTTTGTATTATTTATTAAATGTTCATAATTATATTAGTCTTTTGTATTTCAAAATAATAATCTCAATAAATCACTGTATGACCCAGAACTGTCAATTTTGAAATACGTTTGTGTCATGTCCTCGGTAGTATATCCAAAAGCCATCTGACCTTGATGATATAAATTCGTATCAATAAATAACGAAAAAAATTAAAAATTAGATATGAACGCACCAGACGATCCCACCAGACTGCGCCATGTTCTTTGTGACAAGCACCCTTTCTCTAAATTACCATTTATTACGAATACATATGCCGATATTTCTTTGGGTTCACGAATGCGTTTAATTTGCAATTTTCCATTGTAAATATAAAAAAAAAGCAACAGAAAATACACATCGATAAATATAAAGCCAGGCAACTTCCATTTGAAATGGGATGGTTTTTTGTTCGCGACCAACAACTGTAATTGGAAAATATGTTTCAGATCTCAAAAATTACAATGAATGCTTCGATATAACACAGAGTGATAGAACAGAGAAATTTATTTAGGCAGGTTTTGGTATTTTTAATAGTGATAGAGGAATGGAAAAGGGTTTACAATAATGAAGTCGAAAATATTTAAAAATATACAGCGTTAAGCTCAGGTCATATTTGTTGTATTAAAGGCTGGATGATGTCTTTTTATCTACCGTTACGCAGATTTTGTAACAGCTTCCCGCTTTCCGAGCTTGGCCTTTTTTCGAGATCTTTTCTCATATTTTGTCAAGTATTTTTTCGTTGAAAATCAAACTTATACAAAAAGAATTAAATAAATTATCATTCGGTTAAATTGGGTTTGTAGATTATTAATAGAATTTCTAATATCTTCTGTAATATTGCCCACTGCGCTGAATCGTATCAACAAATCGTTCATATTATCTGTGTTGGACGACAAATTTTTAAGCACGCTAAACTTTCCTTACGGTTCAACTGATCATAGGATTGGTTTGATGAACGAATTTTTGATATTACTTCAGCGCAGTGAGAAACAATACAGAAAATAGCAGATATAGTAATAATTACAAATCCAATTTAACCGAATGATAATTTTTTTAATTGTTTTGGTATAAGTATCATTTTTAACAAAAAAATACAGATTTATTTGACAAAATATTATATGAATGTTGTATTAAGTAAAAATACAAATAAATATTATTGTCTCAAACGTTATCATATGAATTTACGGTTGCCAAATCTCTTAACGTACCAGTTAATCTTCTTTTCGCTATAATTGCACCTCTAATTTCTAGAATCTTAAAGCAAAATAATAATATTGAACAAAAATATACGTTTTTGAACGCAATTTATAGAAATTTATCGACAGTATTCTTGTTCATGGAATATTACTTCTAATGTGTATTGCAATAAACATAAACGTCACACAAGTTAAGCAAATTCTTAACTGAAAATGTATCATCGCAATTCAGTACATGGATAATCAGAACCATCATGTAGATGGTGTGGAAATATTTGAGAGAGATTGGAGTATGGAATGGAATGAAGTAGAAGGTATTCGACAGGGAAAGATAAAGTGATATTTTGGGACAGCTCGCAGCTCATAAAGTGTTGTAGCAACATTATATATGATGATGATGATGATCATGTTCAATGTTATCAATTATCAATTGCTATCAATTAAAAAAAGAAATAATATTGACATTAACACATTAACAGAACCTTGAAGTGTAAGTATAAAATATATAACCCTTAGTAAGACAACGGGAACATATTTCCCACTTTACTTTGCCGCCAAATTTCGATTGTCGCTGTGAATACACAATACACAAAATGTTGAATTTGATAATATTAAGTATTCGTTTCATGCATAAACACACCAACTATTCTGACAGTTATTTATTATATTAAATCTAATAGAAAAAATTGTTTCTCAAACGAATTTATATGCTGTATAAAAAGGGAGCAACAATTACAAAAAGACTAGCCAAAAAAAATAAGGGCATTGCTAGGTGTTTTTATTTTAATAGGACTCCACCCTTTACCAGACAAAGATTTAAATTGGTCAAGTGATCCTTTTTATAATATTTTATAAGATAAGATCATTTATAGATAGACTAAATGAAATTTTCAAAGAACAAGCCAATCCTGGAAGTGGATTTTCTATTGATGAATGTATGGTGAAATTTAAAGACGTAGTTATATCAAACAGTATATGCCTAAGAAGTCAGTTAAGCGTGGTTATAAAATTTGGGCAGTGTGATGCTATTACTGAGTACCTATACTCAGTTTATTATCTACACTGGAAAAACTGAAAGCATTGAAAATGATGGCTAGGGATACAAGGTTGTAATTGAATTACTCAAGATATACCACACAAATTTTGGTTGTTTTTGAATTCTTTTACAAGTTGCAAACTGTTGGAAGAAATATACGCTAAACAGCTATATGTTATAGGTACAATCAGACCTAATCGTAAAGGTTTACCCGATTTCATGAGGAAAAAGCACACCAAAAATGAAAAATTTCGAAAGAATGAATTCGATTGTTTGAGCAGTGGTCCTATAACAGCAATAAAGTGGTTGGATACCAAATAAGTCAAGGTTATTACAATTGACAATCAACCACATAAAGTAACCATGATAAAACGTACACAAAGAGATGGCACAAGATATAATGTGCCCAAAAGTTAATGCAGATTATACACTAAACTTGGGAGGTGTTGATCACTTTTGACCACTTTAGGGCATCATATCCCATAAGGAGGAAGTTAAGAAAATCGTGGATGAGACTTCTTTCTTTTAGATGCTAGTGTGATTAATGCATATTTTATGTACTCAAGAATTCATGATCAAAAAATACGTCCCACAAGGATTTTATGCTTCGATTTGGAAGAATACTTCCTTGGTCGCAACAATTCCACTCTCCAGTGTTACCAACGCTGCTTAAGTTAATCAACAAGTCAAACGATAGATCATATCGTCTGTACGTCCTATAACAGTGAAACATTGTGTCATTCAACTTCTTACTTTTATTTTGGTTTTTTAGTGGATATCGAAGTTTTTTAAGTGATTAGTACAAAAAGTTTCAAGGATACAGAATCCCAACACATAATTAGGGAGAAGAGATTCAAGACAAGCAGAAAGTCCGTGATACTAGATTACTTCATAAATTCTGTTGAATAGCCCTGTATCTATATCCGAATATTCCTATGTAATAAATATATTCACAAATAATATAACAAGTTTTATTATTCGATTGTTTAAAATATACAACATCGTGTTCGAATTTTTATTTCACTCCATTTGCCGTGAATATTCATGAAATGTTCATTACTGTTTCCAACAGCTAATGGGGGCGAGTGTAACCGAAATAATTATATTATTTATTTACTTGGTTTTGCAGCCTTTTTAATATAATAAATTAATAATAAAATTTACACAATATAAACCGCTACAACAAATTATTCTGGTTGGTTTGAAATAGGTAGAAGCCAACAAAAATGTCACAATCCGATCATAAAACAGCAATTTTGTCGATATAGCAACATCAAAATTGATTTATATTAATTGGGGTGGATACTATAGTTTTGTTTTTAAATGTAGCGTTAGATTTTCGTTCCAATTTTCGTCCCCAAACCTTTCTAGAACGTGCTTTTTCCTCGTGAAGATCCCTGCTACACATTGTATCTAATTCCTTCTTACAATATTGCCTTAAAAATCGTTTCCTTTTCTTTTTCTTTTACTTTTTAATGTCTTCTTTTTATTAATTTCCAAAAGTCTTTAAATTCTCGCACCGTATATCAGATACCTAGTTCATTTCAAGAGCATTTATTCATTGTTACATCATCATCATCATTAGCTCTACAACCTAGAGTGGCTCTTGACCTTCTCCAATTTCTTACTCTCCAATTAATACTCCTAATTCCTCCTCCACCTGGTCCTTGAATCCTGCTCTAAGCCTGCCTCTCCCCACATCATCCGTTCTTTGGTTATAAATGTCTTTCGACGGTACCATCTTGTTCATTCTCTCTATGTGGCCTAGCCACCATAGCCTGTTTTTATTTTAATTGAATTGAAATTAATTTTGATTCTAAATGTTATACGACAGTTTTAGATATAAATGCAACGCCGAGGTGGAACATTTTATGAATCGACAATAGGAAAATATAAAATTAGCACGAGAAGATACATAAAAAAAGAGTGTGGCACTTAGGGAATGCCGACAGAAGTGAATACTTCTTATAGGGCGTTATTACTATATGTGGGTTAATGCAATTTTATGTCTGCTTATTACTACATTGTTAATATTTTTTATAATAACACTACACATTTCAGGAATGGGAATATCAAGACTCGGATTGCCTGACCAAATGGATTAGAATCTGAAGAATCTCGGAGTAAAAGACTAGACAAGTAGTACCAGAGCTTGTTGTACAACAAGCCTATTCTACCTAATCAAGTGTTCAAAATGATCTACGTTGTTAATTTGACTGTATCCTAAACGATGGTAGAATGCGTCTATTACATTTCTTCATGTTTCTCTAGAAATCAATATGGATCCATCGACAATTATTTGCCTTAGCTCTGCAATTGCTGGTTTACTTTTATAAATTCTACTTTTTAAGTATCCTCAATAAAATAAAATCTTTAGGATTCAGATCGGGTGAACGAGGCGGCCATTTATCTGATTTACCTGATTTACCAATCCGTCGTCCGGAAAATGTCTGATCTAAATAACGCCGAACACTTACATCAAAATAAGCTGGAACTCCATCTTGCTAAAACCATATCTCATTAAAATTGATCCCTAACTTTCAAGGTAGGTACAATTTAATTTCTAAACAGCACCAGTGGAGGGGAAGCGAGTAGAAAATATAAATATGGCCTCCGCAGTACAACGCGGCGTCAGTTTCAGCTTACAAGCGAAGCAGTAACATCTCCAGAAGATGCCAGAAACGTCGAGAACTAATCTCAGAAGACAACGGCCTAACAGCCCGAACAAACAGTTTAACAAGTTAGACGATGGCCGTGAAAGCCTAACGCATTTTATAAATACACAATGTTTATTCTTTTGCAATATGATGCAATTTTTCTAGAATATTTTAGTAACTTTTTATTCTTTACAAAATAATAAAGGCTAGTTGTGTTTTAAATTAGCTTTGTTTTAAATTTTTCATTTTATTTCTCTGTCTGAGATCGTTTTCTTACGAGGGTAAATAAAGGATGGCGTCCATAAATTCATTTTAATTTTAGAAGATAATAAATTTAAACAGATTGTATATAAAGCTTGAAAGACTTCACTCAAATCTCTTTTAACATGAGCGAAGGACTAGAATAATTATTTAGGTACTGCTATACAGGTTGTTCTTAGAAAAGTGTAGCTTTGGAATTTTTTTTGATAAATCAATATATTCTCATTTGTATACCTACGAACTGGCTACTTCACTTTAGGATCTTTTTCAATCATTGTAGCCCCTCATAATTAAAACACTAATTCAATATTTTTCATTAAAAACCATCTTTATTGTCGAGCTTTTAAAAACACATAAAACAACTGTCAGCTTTAGTTATTTGCTTAATTAGTAGTAATTAGTAGTTATAGAGTGTTGTATTTAAAAAAACAAAGCGACTAATGATATCAGAAAAATGGTAAATTTGGCCACAGTGCAAGAATCAAATTTAAAATCTCCGTATTGCAGAATAGGCATATCCCAATTTTTGTAAAATTTATACCATCCATTTAATAGATAATTTGGCATTTCTAAACTGGTCCAACCTGTATATAATCAATGCAATGTTTACCGCTCTAAAAATTGAAAAAGTCATTAATGACGTTTTGTTTTGTTAAATATTGAATACGCTACTTTCAAAACATCCCTTTCCAGATTCCCCCTACTATTATTTATTTTACATTTACATCATTTTCGGTATTTGTGTCCGCGATACAAAAAAACTACAACACTTCAATCAATCACGAATTAAAATGGAAAATTACCGAATGTATGGTATATATCGACAGTGATTTTCAATGAATTTTTCAATTGTTTCTGTTAAACGATGCACAAAGTATTATAAACGGGACGTCAAATTGGATGGGTTATCACCACCACAAAGTACACTCGGCATAAAAAACAGTTTTTTTTTATATTTTTATACATTAGATCTATAATTTACAAGGCGGGAGATATAAACTCAGCAGAATTAGAAAATATTTTATATATAATAAATATATATTATATAAATCATAATATAAAATCAGTAGAACGTGGGTTTAGGTTCAATAAGTAATAATAAATTTTTGTATTTTAGATTATATTGAGCCATTTTTTTGTGCCATTTTAGGCACAACGAATTAGGTGAGATTTTCTATAGACTTCTTCAAGAAGAAAGAGACGACATGATCACATTTTCATTTGATTGTCAAAAGAATTTGGCGCTACCAAAACTTCCGGATCAGTCGGCTTATTCCAGTATGCAACTTAATTTTTATCACCTAACTGTAGTTTGTGGATCTTCAAAAAGTAAATTAACTCCAGAAAATGTTACATCATATGTTTGGACGGAGTTGGACCATCATAGAAGTTCAAACGAAATATCGTCGTTATTGCACCACTTCCTTTCAAATTTTAATTTTGTGGATAATGTAAGTGTTCTTCGGCTTATTTGCGATGGGTGTGGAGCACAGATAAAAAATTCCCCGGTCATCACCATGCTGAGCTATTGGCTTCAGTTTAAAGCTCCAAGACAAATAAAGGAAATTGAGATAGTGTTTCTCGTTGTGGGGCATTCTTATATTCCCCTCATCGTGTGTTTGGACAAATTGAAAGAATTTATAAAAAAAAACACGGTAATTGTTCATCCTGATGAATATGTAAAGTTAATCAAAAAGTTTGCCACTGTTTACAGAGCTGGAACTGGTGTTGCAATTAAGGACTGGAAGGCTGAAACTCAAAAAGTAATAAAACAACCAGGCTATTGGCATTTCAAGTTACAACCGTCAAAGAGAGTAATCATTACAAGAGGACAAACAGTACCATTTATAAGGGGTGAGGCATTTTACAAAACTGACTTATGCGCACCCAAAAGCTTATGCAAAAGAGGGAAAAAAGTCTCACAAATTAGTCCAAGAACACTGAAGGGCTGGGATAGCGATTAAAGAAGATAAGAAAAAAAGTATTACTAAGCTATTGGAGAAACACTACGGAAAGGGATGGCAAGATAGAGATGAATTGGTCTTTTTCAAAGAAGTATTCCACGAAGCTATAGAGGAGGGATAAGGCAGTGAGGCAAACGAAGAGGAACATAATTGCGAAGCAGAAACAGTTAGCTTTGCAATATAAAATAGTGGATAAATATTATCTTGCGTTGTTGAGTAATTAAACTTATTTTTCTAATAGATTTCGATTTTCTTTTCTTTCAAAATATTAAATTCATCTGCAAACCCCGACATGTCCAAAATATATCATACAATTACCTGTTTCTGGGAGCCCCTAGATTTTTTCAAAGTTTTTTTTATGTATTATTATCAAAAACCTCAATTTTCTCAAAAAGTCGCTGCTTAATTTAATAGGATATAGATTTTACAAGATTTTCTTCGTTATCTCAAATCTCATTTACCTCGGGTTTTGAATCTAGGTGGCTGAATTATAAGTAATATGTAGTGCTCTTATAATGTTCTCTTGACTATTTTTGGCACACATTTCAACCTCTTGGATCTCGATGTTTTCGGAATTACAACAATTAATGGTCTGTTTATCTATCATTATGACATTTTTATTTTTAAAAATGTCATAAAGACCTATCAATGTTAAACAATGTAATGTTAAACTATCAAAATGTGCAGACATAAAATATAATGTTGAATTATGTAATGATTAAATAATTAAAGTGCTTATTGAAAATGGCAAATAGCCGAAACCTTTAAGAAACAATTAAGTGTTTTATTATAACAGACCGACAAACTCAGAAAAAAGTTTCTGTACTATTTTGTACATATTAAGCATAAATTATCTGTTTCAAGTTCTTTATTCAGAAGTATTATAAGTCAGAAGACGTCACTTGCTCGAGGTTTGATCTTTCCATATGGCGTTTAATACAGTAGATATATCTAAATACACTCGCGATCATAAAATCCGGGTCACATTGAAAATTTCAAGTTTCTTGAATATTTTTGCATCTGGTGCAGTAATAACCTTTTTTTTAAGCTAATGTATTTTTTATTTGTCATCAATGTTTGTTTTGAAAGAAAAAAAATTGGTTTTTTATTGTTTTTATTGAAAAAGCAGAAAACAAACCAAATTGTTGAAACAGACATACGAAAGAAAAAATGAAAAATACAGAACGTGGTAAAACATCCGTGGAATTTCAATGACTAATATCGTGTATTGCCTCCCCTTGCTCTAATAACCTCTTGCAGACGACGGTGCATATTCTCAATTTTTCTCCGGATTACATGTTGAGGTATGTTATTCCACTCTCTCACTAACAGATCCTTAAGCTCCTGTGCGTTGTTAGGAGGAGGTGTAGGGGTTTGAATACGTTTTTCAAATCGTCCCAGAGATGTTTGATGGGATTCAGGTCCGGAGACCTAGCTGGCCAGGGTAACCTCGTAATTCTAACCTCGTCCAAGTATTGCATACTGATCCTGGCAACGTGCGGTCGCGCGTTGTCCTGCATAAAACGGCGTCTTCTCCAAGCCCTGCCATGGTGGGCATAACATGTTCTTCCAGAATCTCCGTAATGTTCCTTCGGGCAGTTAAGGACCCATTTTCGATGAAGGGTAATTATGTGCAGAAGTCGGAAGATACACCTCCCTAAGCCATGACCGAGCCTTCACCAAATGGAATTCTTGGAGCAATGCAAGCCTGTGAAAATCGTTCACCGGTTCTCCTCCAAACTCTTACACGTCCATTGGATCCAGTTAGACAGAAACGGGATTCATCTGAGAATAACACTTTGCTCCAATCATTAATTCCCCAATGCGCGTATTGTCGAGCAAAAGCTAGTCGTGCAACTCGATGCGCACGGCCAAGTGGCGGTCCTGTGGCCATTACCCGAGAAGATAGTCCAGAAGAACGAAGTCTTCTCCTGACTGTTGCAAGGCTAACATTGCAATTTCGTACTTCCTGTAGACAATTTCGATGCATAACAGCAGTTGTGGTCCGGTTTCGTAAAGCTTGAAACACAAGAAAACGGTCATCTCGTGCCGTGGTCGTTCTTCTTCGTCCAGAGCCAGATCGTCTGGTTAGCAAACTCGTCTCCTGAAAGCGTTGAAGCACTCGTTGAACCGTAGAAAGGCTTACGCCAACAGTTCTTGCGACTTGCCGTTGAGTGTGACCATCTTCCATAAGCGCAACAATGCGTGCCGTTTCAACAACAGTCAAGGCATTTTAGCAAAAAATAAACAATAATAAACACTAATATTGGCACTAATAAACACTAATGGCGGCAATAATAAACGTTTGTTTGTTGCGGTTGAACAGAAAGTCGAAGCACAAATGAGACATTTAAAACAAGCGGCAGTTACAGGTACCGTTCATTTTGAGAAGTGTGCACTTTTCCGCGAAATCGGCACTATTGGAATTCTTTGTTACAAAGGAAACCGCTAAGCTGACAACAATTCTCAGAAACATGCATTAGTTTGTATTTGTGTTATTATTATTTACGATAAAGCTCGTTAAAAATTAAATAACGGCGATTTTCAAGGTGACCCGGATTTTATGATCGCGAGTGTATATTATTTTATGTTCCTGTATTAGCTTCATAACGTTTATACGTTTATATGTAAGAATTAATTACAATTTTTGCCATGTGGTATATTTCCCTTACTTTATAACTTCCCGCTAAAAAACTTCTAGATTTCTAGCTCCTTAGCATCAAGGATAATCAAATGAGGCCAAAAGTGTTACTAAGTACGGAGAAGTAGACTACAAAACACTCGAAATATCCATATTATTGTCGTAAAATTTAAAAAACGGTAAAATATTCTGCACCAAATAAAAAATATCACAGATATTCGAATGCAAACAATGAAAACTTAAGCTGTAAATCAAAACGCTTTTGTCCACGATTGTACCGTATGCAAAAGCGAACATTGCACTTCTATACTTTTTTTTTGTTTCTGAAAAATCTGCATATTTATGCAGTTTTAGTTG
Organism: Diabrotica undecimpunctata; assembly: GCF_040954645.1. NCBI lineage: Eukaryota > Metazoa > Arthropoda > Insecta > Coleoptera > Chrysomelidae > Diabrotica > Diabrotica undecimpunctata. The sequence goes on along the minus strand of NC_092803.1, from coordinate 8,210,448 downwards.
ATGAACATATTTTGATACGTATGTACGCGTAACAATGATGTCGGTTGTATTTTTGTTTGGAACTATTTAATTTTGTGGATAAATACCAATCTGAACAATGAAAAATGCATTGATGCGGAGTCGTTAGCCGTTTTTTGGCGAGAACTGCAGTTTTTTGTGGGTTTTATTGATTCGTGTCGATGGTGGAAGATATATAGTCCGGTATTTTGGGTCAAAAATGATGACTTTCATCTTAAATGAAAAAATAATTAACTTAAATTCGGCGCTGACTGATTTTTTTAATACTTATCTAACTAACCTAACTACACTCAGGTGCAAAAAAATCGATCCATGGGTATTATTTGCCGAAAAAAGAAAACGTTTGAAGATATTAGTTTTAAACTAGGTATATATGTAAAAGTATATGTTAGATTAAAATAATTTTTACAGATTATCCAAAAAAATCATTTATTTATAGAGACATACGCCAAAACTCAAAAATACAAGAATATTCAAAACTTTCTGAAATTAAAAAAAAACATTGATAATACATCGATATCTAGTGTTTCCCCCTCGGGCCCTTATAACAGCCTATACACGTCTAGGCATTGAGATAATTAACCTCTGGATATGAAATTGATCCAATTGGTCCCATATTTCTTGAAGAGCCGCTGTAAGTTCAGCCAAGTTGTTTGGACGGGGTACTCGTGCTCGAAGACGTCTTCCCATCATATCCCATATATGTTCTATGAGATTGAGATCGGGACTGCAAGCTGGCCAGTTCATACGGGCAATTCCCACATCCTCTATATATTGGTTGACGATTCGAGCACGGTGAGGACGCGCGTTGTCGTCCATAAAAATAAAATTAGGTCCAATGAAAGGAGCAAAAGGTACCACATGCTGATCTAAAATACTTATTATGTATCTTGCAGCAGTCATAGAACCTCTATCTACAATAACTAAATTAGTATGGGCTTCTGAACTGATACCAGCCCAAACCATAACGGAGCCCCCCCGATAACTTATTGTTTCCGCAATGTTACATTGAAAATATCGCTCTCCTTGTCTTCTCCAAACTCTTTCTCGGCCGTCTGGTGACCTTAGACAAAATCTGGACTCATCTGAGAACAATGCATTGGTCCAATCTGCACCACTCCAGTTTTCATGTTCTCTTGCAAAAGCAAGGCGAGCTCTGCGATGTTCTATGGATAGTATTGGAGATAGGGCTGGCCTTCTGGATAATAAATTACCTTCTACAAGTCGTCGACGAACTGTTCATTTGCTTACATCCACACTTCTCACTTCGCTCAGACGATTTGCCAGTTCAACTGAAGTTAGATGCCGATTTCTCAAACATGATGAGACCAGAAATCGATCATCTCTTTCGGATGTTACCCTTCTACGACCTGATCCTGGTCTTCTTGTGAAGTTACCGGTGTCGCTAAAACGCCGAACTGCTCTTTGAACCGAAGATCGACTAACACCCAACATTTCAGCTGCATAATATTGGCTACGACCATCTTGAACTAAAGTCACCTCCCTTGCAGCATTTGTCGGAGTTAGAGACATTTAGGAAGGATAATTAAATAAAAATACAACACGTTTTGAAAATAAAATATACATATATATATATATATATATATATATATATATATATATATATATATATATATATATATATATATAAATAAAAAAAAACCATACACTAGTATGGTTGTTGAATTAAAAACAACATTCAATAAATATCTACTTGCTTCAGACCCTTTTTGACAAAAACCTGAAATACCAATTTGTTTTAAGAAATATAAAAAGCAATATTAAAAATATTATTTTATTTCTCGTATACGAGGGTACACCTAAATTTACATACGTAATTTAATGTCTCTAAAATTATACAACTTCAAATAAAGAAGAAATAAGGAATGGATCGATTTTTTTGCACCTGAGTGTATTTCCCGATTGAAAATTTAAACATTTAAAATGTGTAATTATAAATACAATTCCTGCAGTTCTATTCCCAAAAAATATAAAAGTTATCGTAAGAGATACTACAAGAAAATAGCACGAAAACCAGATTCTAATAAGAATATAATTGGATTATCTTTTCTCTAAATGAACTTATGGCCTGTGGCAAATTAAGATAAGTTTTTCAATCGATATACTCATCAGCATCAAAACAAGGGTATTCGACCAGTGTGTGTTGCCAGTTCTTATAAACAGAGCCGAAACTCTAACCATTACTAAAAAATCAGTCAGACAGCTAAAAATAACCCAAAAAAATAAAACGCTAATAAATACTTTGCAGTTCACATGTGGATGATTTTCTCAAACGCATTGCAAAACTGAAATAGAGATTGATTAGATATGTTGTAACGAAATTATGTTGCCTACCACATGGGGTATCATTATACGGGGTAGAAAATTGGGGACAGAAATTATTGGGTCGGAGATAGGGCAAGCAAAATAATCGATACTTGTACGAACGGCACTCAGGGTTTGTTTGGAGAGCTGGGGTCGTGGATAAGTAAATGGCAAGGGGTCGAATTGGGGCAACTACAAAAAATAAAACAAAGGGGTACTAACGTAAATCTCTTGGGACAACCAAAACAAAAGGAAACAGGAAATACCTCTAGCAATTTAAAAAGGACGCCGCTTCGAGCTGCCAAATTATAACCATTAGAACAGCTGGTTGTAACTATTGAAATAATTATTAAAAATGAAAAACATATCTTTATACATGAAACTCAAAAAAAGGGGTTAGTTAAAAAAAATAAACAAAATATTAAAATAAAGTTTAACATTTATTGTGTTTTACCACAAACAGTTACAAATTTAAATGACACAAATTACTATATAGATAGTTACAGAATACAAAAATAACGAAGAACAAACTTACATGTGTCCTAGCCATTTACAAACTCTAGGAGTTGGAGATACTACAAAAACTTACAAAGAATTTGTTACTGCAATGAAGGTTAACCTTTTTTAAAAACAAAACAAATAAATTAATGTCAAATATGATTAGATAGTACAATATTAATTATTACAAATTCTACTTGTTATAAAAGCAATTATTTCTTTAGCAAAAAAATGTCTGTCTTTACTTTAAAATTTAATCACTTAAAAAGTTACCTGGATTGCACTGGGGTTTTACACAAAAATTCTGGGGGTAGAAACCAAACTTTGCTGGAACTCAAACTCTCTACCACTCAATTCAATTCCACTGTGATAGGACAAGACAAAATTCAGATTGGAAATTGGGCATGGAACACAAACTTTGAAGCTCGGCTTCTTAAAAAGACTGGAAAATTGTGGGTATAATTTCAAATCCTCACTTTAATTGTAACTATTAAATAAACAATTAACTGCCACTTTCATGTCTCACATTTATGGGATGTTTACTTAAGACGAACTGTGAATAAACAATTAACTGCCACTAAACTTATTTTCCATGAAAAGGGACAAAAACAGAAAACTTTACAAATTCTACGAATAAATTTGGATCCACACCTAAGCTGACTGTTTCTTACAGCGACCCAAGTGAGAATGACGAAATTATTTTTAACATTCATTCGCACAATCTTGGTATAAACAAAACGTATAAACTGGAATATTTATTTGAAACGCAGAATATCCCAAAAGCTTCCCAGTTTCGATCAAAGAAAATAATACCCAAGAAATATAAACAACTCTAAAAATGGTTTATTTTACTCGGCGACGCTAAGATGAATTGAAAGAATTCGGTGTTTTAATACGTACGAATGGGAAATGAAATACACCAAAATATTTTTTGATATTTGAACAAATACGAGAGGGTTTCAATACATATCCAAAGAATTTTCAAATGGTACAATGTAGCACAATTGCGTGACGGGAAATGGACCAAGAAGATTCTTGAATGGATGCCTTAGAAGTTATGAATGCAGCCGTGGTAGACCTCTAACCCGATAGTGAGATGACAGCAAGAAAATCTCAACGAATTGGGCTGCAACAACACAGGACAGTCATAATTGGAAGAACCTTTATTATATTCGATTTTATTAACCCATATTCACAGTGGACGCAAACATTGGCTGTATGATGATACTCTTTTTACCGCGCTAGTTCGGATTGTACAAAACACCAAGTCATACATCACTTTGAAAACAATTAAAAACAATATGTTGGCGTATTGTATACGTCATTTATAACATTTTATCAAGACCTAACTCATTTAGAAAATCTGATCTGTAATTGATCTCTATTTACTAAAAGCTCCTTGGTACTCACGGGTTAGATTTTTACCATTTTTTACAGATTTATGTTTATGAATACAGTGGGTCTTTCTAAAACACGTCTTGCAGTAATACACCACAATAATTACTGCAGTCGGAGGTTTTGTCCTTTTTTTATAGATTAGTAGAATTATGGCTTTGCCCAGACTTTAGCCCTAGAATACGAGTCATTCAGTCATTCAGATTAGTACAGCTTGATAGTGTAGCAGATGGTTGTTATAATTTCCAATTCTAAGGTCATTTTTCGTCGCTTGGTTCGTAAAAGGACAGTGTTTACGTCATGTGATAAATCAGCTTTCTTATTATTTGTATTTTGATTTTGAGTGTTTGAGTAACAAAAAATTAAGGTAAATTGTTTTCTCGTTTCTCGTCTGTTCTGGTATTCTTCATCCTCATACGTCACAATTGGCGAACAAAACAGAAACAGTTTGCCTCTAGCTGAATTTTGTGTAAAAGATTTGACTAAATCAATTCACGGTACGCATTGCAACGTAACTATGGATATCTGGTTCACATCGGTTTCTCTTGCTGACCTTGTTACAAGATCCCTAGAAATTAACCATAATAGGAACCATGTGTAAGAATAAGAAGAAGCTTGTTTCTTTGGAGTAGTAAAATTTACATTCTACAGTATTCCCTCGCTCAATCGTTTCCATGTCTCTCTGTTTTCCCATTCTCCATCGTTTAGGCCTCTCTTACTCATGGCGTCGTCTACTTCGTTCCTCCAGGATTTTCGGGGTCGTCCTCTTTTCCTCCTTCCTATGGGGGTCCATTCGGTTATTCTCTTTATCCATCTGCTGTCGCTAGTTCTTCTTACATGCCCATACCACTTTAGTCTTTTTTGTTCTATATATCTATTTTAATAGACGCAATTACAAATGCTAAGAAAGAGAGCTTTCGATAAAGAGAAAATCCAGAAATGTAACATATCGATAAACATTATAGATGTGGAATATGAAATACGGATAGAGGAATAACATAACTAAAATTAAAAGTAAATTTGAAATTGAATCCTAGTAACTTTGAATTCGTAAAGAGAACTACTATGCTTAGGAACAAAAATTTCAAATAAAGAAATAGCACCAGATCCAGAACAAAATCATAGCAATGGACTATTACCCGACGTCAAACAACATTAAGGAAACAAAAAAAATGTAGCATTAGCAAATTATTATAGAAAATATATCAAACATTTGGAAGAAACAGCTGCACTGTTAAATAAATTATCCACAACAAATGAAAAACTCTAATGGGCAGCAGAATTCCAATAAGCATTCGACACACTGAAACTGTCACTGTCAAACCTATCAGTGATAAAATTTTAAGATTTATCAGAGGCAATCAAGTTTAGTTTGAGAACGGATGCATCAAGCGTTGCTTTAGAAGTGGCTTAGGCAAATATTGGCGAAAAACAAGTAGCTTATGCCAACGACACACTGCACCCATTAATTTACCTATTCGGTATGTGTTCAATTTTTGTATTAGTAATAATGCTCCTGTCAAGATTATGTATTTTAATGTATTCTGGCAACGCCGCATGGCTTTAGATGTACACAAACGACTCTGAACTCGACTCTGTCGTTCACAAGTATTGTAACAAACAAATAATATACTATAAACAATTAAGTTCCATTTCTTCTTAAGATGAGCACCCTATAGTTTATTTAACTACATAATCTGAAACAAGATTTACACACACAAGTTTCAAACAGTATGACAAATGCACCAATAAGACTAACCTCATTTAGACTAAAGTTAAAAGGGTACAACTTTACAATTACGTATGTGAAAGAAACAGAAAACGTCACAGGAGATGCTTTATCGTGAGGAGAAATTATATGGGAACAGATGAAACACGTAAGCAAAACATAGAGAAGAATATATCGGTAACAATAAAAGCTCATACGAAGAAGTAAAAAAGGAGAAGACTCAGCGGAAGAAAGGAGTGGTCAACCGGACGTTCGACTTAAAATTCCTGAAAAATGGTATCGAAGTAACATTATTGGTGAGTCACGAATATAATATTTTTAAACATCAATTCTGCTAAATTGGTATTATAGAATGTTGTGTTATAATATTATTTATTTAATTCGAGATCCTTGATCAACGAGTGCAATAGGAGCGTCGTTGAGAGACTCGACATATCAAGACCCTTGATCAACATCTGCACCACGAGCGTCGTTGAAAGACTTGATACATACGTGTACTCAAAAGAATATTAAGGAAGTAGTAATTATGAAAAATAATTAAAAAAACACGGTCATTGTCGCAAATAAAGCAACTTAACTCAACAGCATACTACCATGAAACCATTGGTGCATTAGAAAATACAGCTAAGCATTTAAATGCATATCTTAGGATACAATTATCCAAGTTTACAAATAATGGGAATACGTAGGTATAAAGGCCGGTTTTCTCGCTACGTTTTCTTGTACGTTTTGTGGGTCATATAAAACGTACGACAAAATGTAGGTTTTGTCCAGTGTATACACACTACGTTTTCCCTTCCGTTTTCATTCTCATTTCTAATTCAGAGTCTTGAGTTGTGTGAAGTTTGTTTAGTGATTTTTTTTTATTATGGTGCTACTGTGGGGCTACTTTCTTTTATTTTTTCAACTATAACGATAATACGACTGAGGAAAAGGATGGAAAGGAAAAGGAAAAGGGGGATGAAGAGGGAAAAGACAAGATGGTCTGGAGAGTGGCTTCTAAAAAGAAGCCAGTATTCCCACGTCTCGTTACTAAAAGAACTGAGAGGCGAACCAGATAACTGGCGTAATCATTTGCGAATGGACACCTCAGCCTATTGTCAGTTGCTAGATTTGATAACATCATACATATTGAAACACGACACCTGCTTGAGAAAAGCCATTACACTCCATGAAAGACTTACAGCAACTCTCAGATATCTTGCAACAGGACGCAGCCTCAAGGACTTGGAGTTTATAATCATAATATCCAAACCAGCGTTAAGACAAATAATTCCTGTAAAACTGTAATGCAATCTACTTGGTTTTAAAACACAACTACTTAAAAACTTTTATATAATTCAATAAATTCCTCGAGAAAATCGTGGATGCATTACCGCAAATCTGACATTATTACGCTTTTTTTTGGAAAAAATTAAACGAACTACAGTGGAGCTAGTCCTCAACTGAGTCAAGATCGGACGACTGTCTGAACATAAATTTTCACGTAACGTTTTATCCTGTCAGTTCTCGCAAAACTATGCTTCTCCCATCATTTCTGCGATTTGACCTTAGATTTCATTTCGATTCGACAAGATATACGTTTTGCTGTTTACATGCCACGTTTTAATGTATAGGATTTGTCCTATCCAACAAAACGTACAATAAGATGTAGCGTGAAAACCGGCCTAAAGGTTTATGTTTTTCGTATAAAATTTAGGTTTATTTAGCACATATTACCAATTCCGATTCATTACCGATTCGGATAGATCCACAGATTTCCAGAGGAAAACGATGGCTATATATAGAGCAGATACTCGAGGAAAAGAATACTATTTTTTATGAATTAGAGAAGTGGCTATATTAAATCACCTACAAGTTACTATCGAAAACCTGAACACACCGACAAAACCTATGCAATGTTCTAACTGCCAGCATTTTCAAAGCACAAGAAGCACATGTCTGTAAACTGTTTCAGCAAGGACACCAGGTGAAATATGTAAGTAACAATAATTATACTTTCGATTAGAATGTATGGGTGCTCAACGCAGAAGTAACAGTTTGATTACCTGAAGACAACATCCTCGTAAAAATAGGAATGCCCAAAAAGAATTACAACAAGTAAAAGAACCACACACAATTCCAATACACAAGATGGACACACGAACCTGTTAAGGTTACTAAGTCAAACCAATCAAATAGAGTCGAAAATCCCGGTGCAATTTCCATAGCTCGTTAGAGATTCCAAATAACAAACACTTTTGGAACACGGCCTATAGCTCCGATAAAAATTATCTTCACAGTTTTCTTAAAAATCTCAATTTTATCTGTATTTACTGTGTAAAATATTTAAATTTGTTTTTACGTAAACGTAACCTTTTTGGTCCTAAATACACTGACCAAATATCTATCAATAATTCACGATTCATCAAATCGCCATCCCTTTTTCGGCTACAGTCTCTAAAACAAGATGAAAAGGTAAAAAAACACCCACCCCCTTTTCATCAAATGTTTCAATAAGGCTTGCTAATCACTTAATTCCGATGGATCCGGCAGACATCAAATGGAAATATTCCAAAATCAAGTAGAATCCTCACAGATCAAGGCCAAAAGGGCCGTAGACGTACGGAGATTTGAGTGAAGGGTGCAAATTCGTGTCCAGCTTTGCGAGCGGCCCTCTCGCCCCTTGTTCGGGTGGAATGTCTGCAAAATGAAAGAGGGTGAAAATCCGACATGATCTTAGAGCTACTACTATGCTTGTTTCTATCGACAACGGTGAACAAGGGTAGAATATGTAGATAATTATATATGATACCGAAAAAACTACAAATACTATTTTCAGAAAGAAAAAATAGAACGTGAGACGTCTTAGGCCATCTGGGGATTTGTATATAAAATTTATTTATTTTCTTATAGATGTATAAATAAATTGTTATTTGAAGACTCTTAAAAATATCAAAGTACCTAATATTAGTGCTTATATTCAAATTAAAATTTTATTTCTAGTAAACAATATACACTAGGTAGGTTAGTTGTTGTTACAGCTAAAATAAGATACAAATATTTGAGACTGTCTTTAATTGATATGTGTAGAAAAAAAGGAAGAAAGACCATTACAAGAAATAAGCATTAAAAGAAGACTTAGATAAGGTTGTATCCTTTCACAGCTATTTAACTTGTATTCACTATCAACAACTTTTTAAATATTACATAAAATATAAAAGACACTTTTTTATGTCATATTATTGACCGTTAACTTTTATGAACCGTGAATCCGATAAATAGTAACATATTTCTCAGTTTCTTCCTCAAAATGCCACCAACTAATCAGCCTCACCCTCGCATAGAAACATTAGTCCACAGATGATAACACTATTGACTGCCATAGATAAAAAGAGACGAAAAACGACGTTCCTCCAGAATCCCATTTCCTAAATTGCCGTAATACCGTACAGAACATCCAATTTTCTCAATACACAGTTGAATAGAAAGAATTTCCTTTTATCGAATTAGAAGAATTTTACATGACAGCCGTGTAGGACCGGACTGGTCCCACGGGTAGCTGCAAGCTGAAGGGAAAATGGATCTGAATAATGGATCTGTATAATGAACTGTATTACAGGATTTTTATAACATGTAAAGCTTTGGCACATTGTTAGTTTACAGTTCTCTTCTTCTTCGTGCGACTAGGATTACTCCTGTTTGTCTGTCTCTTATTCTGTTACAGTCGTTGTTGACTGTACATTATCTTTCCACCTTTTTGGCGGCCTTCCAACGGATCTTCTGCTATACGGCTTGTTGTTTTTACAGATGTTCGCTAATCTATCTGGTCTAATTCGGTTTACATGTTCGTTCCAGTTTTTTTTCTTGTTTTTATCCACCTGTTAATATTTTGAATTTTGCATTGTCCGCGTATACTTCTGTTGGTTTGTCTGTCTCTTAATGATATGCCCGCTATTGATCTTAATACTTTCATTTCGATATTGTTGATTTGTTGTTTCGTCTTTCTTGTATCGGTCCTTGTCTCCGCTGCATATGTTAGGATTGGACTTACTGTTGTCTTGTATACTTTCATTTTGCTTTCCGTGGTCAGATATTTATTTCTCCATAAGGTTTCTCGGAGGCATCCACTTACTCTTACCGATTTTGATGCTTGCCTTGTGGTCTCTGTTCTTATATCCCTCTCACTAGTGATCTCTACTCCTAGGTAATTGAATTTCATTACTTGTTCTACAATTTTGCCGTCTATTTCTAGTTTACAGTCCGAGACTTCTAAAACAATTTCCAAAGACGGTTTTTGGGACAATGAGTGTGAATTATATTGATTGGACGAAACCTTGCCCTTCACGTCAGAGTATTATTGAGATGAAACTTGAGTATGTGCGAGTGTCTTTGTTTGATTACTCTGTAGCAGTTTGTACAGGTCTTTTGCATATAGTTGTTGTCAGCACATCGTAATCGCAGAATATTATGTTTTCCAGTTTCTGGTTCCTTATCACAGAGTGTGCATTTTATTCAGGAATTCTCTTACTGTTGTATGCCTGCTCAACATTCCTGTTACTAGTTTTTTCATTCCCATATGAAGCAATTGCTCTGTTCTTTTTCTACAAGGTCCACCAATGAAGATTTTTTCATGTGTTTGTTTTGGGATTCTCTCCCAATATCGCTGATGACTTTCTCTGATCCAGTTGTCTACGCATACTGCAGTCTTTGGTACTCACAGAGTTACAGTCGGTCTGTTTAATTCTTTCGATCCTCTTCTTGCAAGTTGATATGCTTTTTCATTGCTTTCGATGCCCCGATGTCCTGGTACTCAGACAAGCTCAACTTTGTTCCGTTATCCCAGTTCAGTTCTTTGATGCAGCTCCACACTAGCGTGGACGTCACTTCCTGACACGCCAATGCCTTCAGTACCTTCTTGACTGTCAGTATATGAATCTGGTCTTTTACAAGAGCTCTCTCATAACAAGACTATTGAAAATACCCTGGACAGATTTGGAAAAATGGAGGTTATTCAATGAATGAGCCTTTTGTGTAGTACAAATAAAAAGGGAAAAACTTTATACCTTGGGTATGTTATAAAAAACAGTAGAGCAAAGCTTCTCAAAATTAATATTTGAAGGAATAACAGAAAGCAAAAAGGGACTGGAAAGTGGCAAATATTCGTGGTGGAAAAATATAAAAGATTAGACTGGCTTTCACTCATCTTCACTGTTTAGAACTGTACTTAGTTAAACTGTTAAACCTTATGTTAAACTGTTAAATCTTACTTCGCTGAAATTGTTGCCGACTTTCAATGAAGATGGTATTACAAGAAGAAGAAAAAGCTAAGACTAAGTTTGTTTACACTTGTTAGTCCGAAAACGTTCTATTGTGATGTAGCCCGAAAGGCTCTTTTAATTATTATATCTTTTATAAAGGATTATTAAATAAAATTTTTAAGTTGGTTTGTCAAGGACACCTTAGAAGATTCACATAAAAAAATAAAAGATAATCTTACCATCATTTACTATGTTTAATGACTATCTTTATTATTTTGATTTGTCCACTTACATTTTGGAAATTTGCCACAAGCAAATGTATTCGAAAACATTCTATCTTGTCAATTAAGATAAAAATATGAAAGTTCACATTTATTAATTTACTATAGACAAAAATTGCGAACCAATATTATTTAGAGCAGTTGTACAATGCCTACTCAAAATATTAACGAAAGTTTCATCAGTCCGATTCTGCGGTTGATCATGTTATAAACTTTAGAAAACCCCCGGAAAATTCAGAAAATCGCTCGACTTGCATGCGATGCCTACAAAAACAAATTCCCTCAATTTAGCCCGTATTTATTTCCGACTAAAGGGTCTGGTACTTCCAAAAAGGGTCGTGGGACTCACTGTTCTCTCTCGTGTATCTCTACTTGTTAGGAAAAATCACGGAGGTGCATTGTCAGGGTAATTTTCTACAGTCCGGCAACTCCAATCTGGACAATTCGATTGAAAGAAACGACCTTAAGAGACAAACAAGAGGGATTCGGAATGGTTGATTTCGGAAGTAGCGAATTTTTAGAACGGTTAATGAGTCGTGTATTTTTGATCAGAATTTGTTCAAAATAAAGCTTAGCAATTTACAAGATATTTACTGCATCTGGATTTTTATTTTAAACACGCGTACTACCAATATACCAATTTTTTAATTGGTAATATAAACTATAATATAAAGAAAAACTATAATATAAATCGGAAATGAAATTCAGGACTCAGCCCAAATGTGAATTTTCTAAAAGTTGCAAAACAAACAGACGACAAATGTACCGAAATGCACTGACATTAGGATAATTTGTCTCCACGTCATGCCAATTCGTCTAAACAGAAATCCCTTCGTGAAAACGATTTCCTAATACTCCATACTATTCTCTATTCACAAATTGTTGAGAGCACGAAATATGCCTCAAACTCATAAAACGGTCGTAAATCATAGGCGTTCCTAAGGTATTTATTCATTAAATAATAATATAATGTTTTAATACTAATATATTTAGCAAAAAAACAATTAAAACTTTTACGACTAATGTTGGTTATTATATTATATTAATAAAAATAAGAATTTAACCTTTAACAATTTTGTAAATAAGAATACCTTATCTCTTTGGATATTTCAATACTAATCTTCGCGTTTAATCACTTTACTAGAAAACCTGGAATTCATATCCGAATGTACTATTCGTTGCAAGATAATTAAGATGGAATTCCCCAGATTTTTAATAATATAATTATATTCGAAACTTAACTTGAAAGGGTGAAGTTATTACGAACGAAAACAATTTTTTTGTTTAGTACGTTTTTGATCGCATGTAATTTACGGCTCGTCGGTGTTTCCGCGTCTACGGCAGTAATTAGCGTCTCGAATATTTCTTTTGCGAATTATATGCAGTGCGTGAGTGATTTTTTATTCCATACACCTACGAACATATACGTACCTTTCGCTCGTGCCCATTTTGTTGGATTGTTTGTGATAGCTTCATCATCAAGTTTTACACCGGTACTGTTGCGTACAGTCAGTAAGTCTGTCTATTCACCAAGAGAGAAGACTATTGTCCTGAATGTTCACGATGCTCTGGTTTCTCAGAATCCCACAAACACTGTTCGCAACATAGTCGAAAGTTGTGCCAACATGACTGGCGTAGGAGAGTCAACTTTATATAGGTTCCTATCAGAAAGAAAAAAACACGGTATAGCTAACCCAAACACAAAAGAGAGGGAAAAAGCCTATTGAAATTGATGAATTTGCCAAAAATGGTATTCGAAGGAAAATTCATGGATTTTTTTTTCAAAAAAGAAATACCAAACCTAAACAAAATTTTACAAGAAGTTAGAGACGACCCGGATTTGCCTCATATCGGACGAACTAAATTGTGGCAAGTTTTAAACGAATTAAATTTCCGGTGGGAGAAATCAGACCGAAAATCACTTTTGATTGACCGGGAGGAGAAGATGATGTTGGAGAAGAAATTATCTAAGATTCATACGAAAATTCCGGGCTGAAGAAAGGCCCATCTTCTACCAGGATGAAACGTGGGTAAACTTAGGTCATACTCTAAAAAAATTTGGTCAGATAAAAATATATTAAGCTCCAGGCAAGCCTTTATGGAAGGTTGGTCTACTGGTATCTCCCCACCTTCTGGTAAAGGCAGTAGATTAATAATTTCTCACATTGGCAGTGAAAAAGGATTTGTTAAGCATGGTTTGTTGGAATTTCATTCCAAAAGCACAGATGACTATCACGAGGAGATGACAGCTGATGTTTTCGAAGAGTATTTTGAGCAAATGATTGAACACATACCACCAAATTCAATTATAGTATTAGATAATGCAGCTTATCATTCACGACTAGTAGAAAGACTTCTAACGAATGCGTGGAAGAAACAGGATATTCTTGACTGGATACGGAATAAGTATCTGCCTTACGAAGATGGAATGGTAAAAGCAGAACTTTTAAAAATTGCCCGGCAACACAAATCTAAGTTCAAGAAATACGTAGTTGACAAAATGGCGGAAAGGCGAAACATCACAGTCTTTAGACTTCCACCCTACCACTTCGAAATAAATCCAATTGAACTCATTTGGGCACAAATGAAAAGTTATGTGGCTAGAAAAAATACGTCATATAAAATACAAGCTGTACGTGAATTGTTATACGAGTCTTTATAACATATTACAAAACAAAACTGGAAAGATGCAGTAAGACATGTAATAGAAGAAGAACAAAAAATGTGGGATCTTGATAACATAATTGATGCGACCGTAGAGATTATTAACCTAATTATTAACCCTCAAGACGACTCGGATTCCGAAGTTGATCCTATTTATTTTGAATTTGAATAGTTTTCTAATCGTAATTATATAAGGTAAGTAATAGTAGTTGTAATCGTAAGGTATTAAAGGGGAAAGGCGCAAAGTGTCGCCTGTCAAAATCTTCAATGTGTTTTAAATGTATCCATTTTTTTTCAAATCCTGAGAAAACTAAAAAGCATTTTTGAAAAATTTAAAGGCAGAATGAAATATTTTTTAGAATAAATAAAAAGTTTCTTTTGCATGCAATATTTTCAATTAAAAATTATACTATATTTTCTCTTTTATTTTCACCCCTGTTACATAACATATTAAAATAAACATTGTAGAAGTTTTCAGGGACTTTCTGCCCTGAGTAATAATGTAATCTTTCATTCTGCGTTTAAATTTTTCAAAAATATTTATTAGTTTTCTCCGGATTCGAAAATAATGGATACATTTAAAACACATCGGAGATTTTGCCAGGCGACATTTGGCGCCTTTTTCCTTAATTAAATAAATGTATCTTTTACAAATAGCAAGAAACTTTTTATTTTTGAATAAAATAAATAAGCTTTATTAAAAAATACAATTTACGTAAGTACAATTTAAAAAATATATTTATTTAGTTCAAATAAATGTTTCAGTCATATACTCTACGACACTGGTCGTTCATTTCTAACCATTCAAAATACCCCCGTAATAGGATTATAAGGTATTGTATTCCTTCAGATATAAGGTGGGTGAGTCGAAAACGTCTTAAACCGTCAGTTTTAGGTTGGTTCTTACTATTATATCGTATTACCTATCCTCTCTGTATTTCAGTTTTCTAATTAGGGTTAAACTTGTAGTGAGCTATCAACAAATTGTGAACCGTGTATAGAGTCTTCTTCTTCGTCTTCTTTTTATATAGACATGACTGTCTGTTTTTCAATGTGCCTCCAGAAGTTGTCTTTCAATCGTTTTTGTGGTCTTCCTACTGATCGTCTTCCTATTGGGGAACCGTCTCTTGCCGTCTTTACTACTATAACTATTGCCACTCGGCTTATAATGATCGTTCCATTCTACTCTTCTATTTCTTACCCAGCTCTTGACGTTCTCCACCTTGCATCTACGTCGTATATCTGTACTTCTAGCTCTGTTCCATAGTGTCTTACCATCAATTTTTCTATACTAGAGTAAAATAATAAAAATAAAAACTACAGCTAAGGTTTAATTACGTTACAATGTACAGCCTTTCGCTGACATGCATATTTCCGCCTCTTGGCGTCCTCAGAGTGAACTCTAAAAAAAGAAAGTTAAATATTATGTTTATATGGGACTAAGCCACAATTAGTTGTAATGAAAATGATATTTTTAACAAACTTATGTTTGACGTTTCGATTTCCATACCGGAAATCGTTTTCAAAAAAAAAGCTTGTTTTAAAAAATTCTGCGAAAATATATAGCCAACAAGTTGTTGTTAGTAGGTTATGTTTTTCAAAATTCATGGTTGACTTACTTGGCCTCGGTACTGTAGATAACAGCATGCTCATGGTTGAAAAAAATCTGCGGGTGGTGTTTATATCATAGGAATATGAAATTCTGACTGTTTTGGGTGCTTTTGTGTATTATATGTATGTGTATTGTGTGTTGCATACGTACTGTATATAAATTGTAGATGTATATGTCCGATTTCCTATTAATCCACTATTGTTGGTATAATCTTGATGTTGGCTTCTTCTTTTAGTATTAGCACCAACTTGCTACATTCTGCTGATAGGTTTGCTACACATTTTTTCATAGGGTAGCTATTCATTTTTTTTAACGAGCAAATATCAACTTTAAATAAAGTTTTACAAGCTATTACGGATGATCCTGATTTGTCCCCGATAAGTATAACCAAACTTTGGAGCTTTTTACAAGAATAAAAGGCAGCGATCTAGCGATGATCACGCCGGTCTGCGACATGGGGACATCACATAGGACGCGATACCTTTGTAAACGATACAATATACTGGTTTCTTTTAGAAAACAAATCGTACCAGTTTTCATAGTTCTTTTTTAACTTTTGTTGCAATATACTAATTTTATTCGGAAATGAGTAGTTCGGATGACAAAAAATTGAGATGAGATTATTTTTGCGAAACAGTAAAAAGAAAAGACGATACCGTCTTTTCACGATACCGTCTTTTCCCGTCGGTAGGGGCTCCCCGTCGAAACAATTGCCTTTTGTGCTCTTCCTTTCTTGGATGTTGAATGAGGCTTCGCTATCGAGGAAATTAAATCAATTGAAATGTTAAGTTTTGGACTTGCTTCACCAGTTTTTTTAGTAGACCTAGTGGATGTAGTAGTCGTATCTAAACTCTTTTTAGGATTAGGTAGTTCAGGCCAGATTATTTCGTACTCTACATTAGCTCCTGTTATAGACCTATGTGGTTCCTTGTTTGTCTCATTAGACTCTTCATTTTCACCATTTTCCGGATCATTTTCACTGCCTTCATGGTCATTTAAATTTTCAGCCGCACAAAAGTCATGATCTTTGAAGACCATGCGATCAACAGGTCATACTTCACTAGTTCGGAAACCATTGACTGTAATTTCAATGCTTTCTGCTCTCCCACAAGCTTCAGAAATTAAGCCAGCTACGTGAAGTTATGTATCACATAATCCTTTTCACCTGATTGAGTAAAGTAGCCTTTAAAAGGCTTAAAGAATGATCTATCCAAAGGCTGCACGCGATGCGTCGTATACCCAGGCATTTGTGGCATTATTACACCGTGCTCTTTAGTACGTAAAATTGGTTCAAGATTCCTGGAGTGCGTTGTATGCCCATCTAGTACCAAAAGAACGTTTTTCTACTGTTATGTTTCATCATCGTCATTAACTAGCCTTTAACGTCCACAGCTGAACATGGGCCTCACGCATGCTTTTCCACTTTCCATTTTGCGCCATCTGAATCCAATTTGTAGTCACTCTTTTTATGTCGTCTGTCCATCTCTTTGGGGATCGACCTCTATTTCTGTTAGCTTGTATTCGGGGTCTCCATTCCAAAATTCTTTTTGTCCACCGGTCATCAACTGATGTTGCTACATGACCTGCCCAGTTCCACTTTAGTGTTGTTATCCTTTCAACAACGTCTGCTACTCCTGATCTTTTGCATATAGTAGCATTGGGTATTCTATCACGTAGAGAAATCCCTAACATTATTCCCTCCATTGACCTTTCCGCAACTTGTAGTTTACTCACTGTTGTTCTTGTGAGTTTAAGGTGTCTGCGCCGTAGACCAGCACTGGAAAAATACACTGATTAAATACTTTTCTTTTCAGACACATTGGAATCTTAGACATAAAAATATCCTTCATCTTTCCAAATGCAGCCCAAGCGAGGTTTATTCTTCTTTTCAGCTCGATTGTTTGGTTGTCTCGACTTATTCTGATCTCATGGCCCAAGTATTTATAGGAGTCAACTATCTCAATATCTTCGTCTTTGTCTATCTAACTGTTGGGTTTACAGAATCAATCAAATGCTAGAGCCATTTTACAAAGAGATCACTAATGTAGCCTGATTATGATATCTCAACCATAGTCCCTGGTGGAGAACCAACCGTCAAATCATTGTTCATTCGCATACGCTTAAATGTAAGCAGAGGTGGAACGTAAATTGGAGTGGTGGTAAAAAGAGGTGGACTCCACGTTCGGACTGACCCAAGTTGCCATTTACCTTTTCGTGCGAGAACCTTTTGGCATTTGCTCTGCCCGTTTCGTCAACGTTAAATATGCGACTTGCATCAACATTATTCTCATTAACAATTTTTTTCAGAAGACCAAAAAAGACGTAATCCTTTTATTGAATCCTTTTTGGCGAATCATAGACGTTGCTTGAGGGATTATGTCCTTATGACGAGCTTTGAAAGCATAAAATCACTTCTTTCCTGCGGTTTGGGATTCTCTATACAAATTATGTGGTATTTAATTTCTCTCGACGATTTGAAATGCGAACATCAATGATCGTGAGGCCAAACGTCAACAGGTTTTAAAATGTGATCAACTAGCTCCTCGTCCATTGCTGTTGGTAACACACCATTTCGGCCAAAAGCCTTCGTTTCTTCATTTACCTTTCCCTTAAGGTGACGGAGCAAGGTAAGCTTAGAGACTCCATACTGCCTACAGCATTGATTTAATTATATGTCTCCATTACGAAACGTTTGAAGAGCCCGGCTCATGTCGTTCACATTCCAAGTCCCATATTTTCCTTCGGACATCTAAAACACACAAGAACGGTGTGTGTTATTTATTTTTGAAGATAAGTTGGTCTTAAATGCCCACTGGTATCTGAAATTGTACCGGTACAATATAAGCAACTCGGCGTGGTACAATATAGGAAACTTGATATAAATAAACTACGATTCCTAACCTAAAAATGGTCCGACAAAGGGAAACAACTCAGGTTTATACACCTAAATACATGCTTTTCTTGTATTTATGAATCAAAATGGTTTGCCCATACTTTACAGCTGTTGTAACCTTACATATGGAACTAGAAAACTACACTGAAACACCATGAAATACAAAAAATTCGATAAAACAAAATCGATAAATGTGAACGTTGTAAAACGTCAGTACTCATTTCTAGGTAGTAAATAGTTCTACTAAACGACATAAGAGCGCTCTGGCTTCCTCATAAAGGATAAATTAATACAGCGGTGGTACAATTTTGGCTTCTTTCCCCTATCATCACTCTCTAACAAAAGACTTTCTTGGTCTGCGCTGCGTTTGATAATTTTAAACACCATTGAGAGACATGTTACAACTCTTCATAGAACAAGAAAGAACCACTCAACTATTGCAACACGTGCAATACAATTTGGCGTACCCAGAGCATAAGACGTGTAAATTGTAATCACGTGTTTTTATTTCTATTGATTAAATTATCTTTGACAATTCTTCTGAGACATAATATGAGGAAGTATAACTATAACCTGTAGCTTCACAATTTTATTTTACCCCAAGAAACAAACATACCAGACGAAGTTGCATTATGCATGCCTATGTATTTTGGCTCTCAGATATTAGTTTTCTGAGAATCTACTCTACTTTATTTTTAAAATACTCTTATATTATACAGTGATGAGTGTCTTACCACCCGGCAAAATAGCGGAAAGGATAGAAGACAGATTAAGTTGTGAGATAGTATGAGATAAAGCTAGTTCTTGACGTAGCTATTTCACTTCAGTCATAATTATACGGATGACCTCGAAAATATTTTATTTTAATAATTTCTGATGTTAGAATAAATGATTGAATAAATTAAGATATATTATAGTAAAAAACATTAATTATTAGCGATTTTAAATTATTAATTTTTAAGTTTATTTAATAATAAAAATAACTTAGATATTGTAGGTTCAATTCACACCAAGGATAAAATTTTTGTTTTAGTCAATCAAAAAATAATAGAAAATATGATACATATTAGGTAAAAAGTTTTTGAAAAACTCATTATTTACAATTTATTCTTATTCCAATGTTAAAAAATAGAAATACAAAATAATTCAATTTCAGTTTTACAGTCTTCAGTTGTGATTGCAAAATAATCCGGTTAAGACTGTTTAATGCCAAATCCATCACTAATTTCTCAGTGTTAATATATCAATTCCTCCGTACAGGTAATGATTTTCAAAACAATTAACAACATTGTAATGGATGCGCGCGAACAGCTGCCTGCTTTACAGCTAACCAAATCATCAAGCCATCAAAAATAATAACATACCGAGAAGTGTTTTTGCACGGTAAACAGAAACTTTTTATTGAAAAAACAATTCGTGAAAATGGTTTTAACGGTCGAGGAAAAAGTGCAAATTGTTGTCTGGCATGTGAATGGATTATCAGACAACAAGATTAGACAACAATTTGTAAATATGTTTCCAAATAGGCCGGCTCCAGCACGATCAACAATTCAGTCTATTATACGAAATTTTTTGACTTATGGATCCGTGTTCACTCCAAGAGGAGTTCGTAAACGAAGGGAGGTAAATCCAGATTTGGAACTAAGGGACACTTTGATTTGTGCAAGTATTGAGCAAAATCCTACCCAATCAACATCTCGTCTCAGAGAACAATATGGAATTTTAAGATTTAGAGTAGGTAAAATTTTGAAAAGACATGGATACCGTCCCTATAAACTTCATAAATCCAACGAACAATTCCCTGGGGATCAATATAGACGTTTAGAATTTTGTCAAACTGCAATGGAAAACAGCGTCCTCGAAAAGTAAATGTTTGGGGAGGCATAATAGGGAATCATGTCATTGGTCCATTTTTTATAGACGGTATGTTGACTGGGCGGAAATACTTGGAACTTCTGCAAAATCAAATTGTCCCAGCCCTTCGTAATTTACCAATACCTTTCGATTCCATATGGTTTCAACACGATGGTTGTCCCGCACATAATTCTCGCATCGTTAGTGAATATCTCAGTGTGACTTTTCCTAATCGATTGATTAGTGGCCACGGAGATATTTTTTGGCCTGCAAGATCACCTGATCTTGCACCTTGTGATTTTTTTATGTGGGGATATATCAAGTCCAAGCTATATGGAATTGAAGACGATAGGCCTAATTCTCTCCAAGAATTAAGAGAAAAGATCTCTGATTCAATGAGAGGTATTAGTCCAGAAACATTAACTAATGTTAGACGAAACTTATTCGAACATTTATTGTAAATACATTTCATTAGAATAATTTTTTTTTTATTTTTATAGAATTTCTACCTATTTAAATATTTTTGGAAGTACATTTATTTAGAACGTTCTTTTATGTTCGAAGAATTATTACTTTATTTTCGAAAGTACGACATTGTTTTTTCAATAAGATTTTCATGTTTTACTATAAACACTTCTAATAAAAACTGAAATAAATGTCTAGTGATTTAAAGCAAAACGATATAATGTCTGCATAATTTCAAATTTTTAAAAAAGTAAAACCTTCATGTGGGATTTGAACCCTGAGCGCCTGCATGAGAACATCGTGACTTGAACTCTGATCCATCAAACTTTTATATTTCTTCAGTGACAGTTTGGGATATTGTTCTTGGATATATGAAGGCTTATTTGAACATATTGTAAATACGTTTATTTACAATATTTTTTTTATTTTTGTAGAATTTTTACTTATTTAAACATTCTTTAAACGTTCTTTTAATTTTGAAGAATTTTTACTTTATTTTCGAAAGTACGGCGATACTTTTTTTTTTCAATAAGATATTTGTGTTTAACATTAAACACTTCTAATACTAGCAACGACTGACATAAATGTTTAACGATTCAAAGCAAAACGATCTCTGCATAATTTCAAATTATTAAAAAAAAAAAAGGAAACCACATGTGGGTTTTGAACTCTAATCGTCTGCGACGTCTTTGTCGAATTCTTACCACTAATCCACGAAGGATAGTGATTATTCCGTGACAAGAGTGTATGAAACTCCTCACATCATAATAGAAATTATTCTTGGTTAATAATTTAAAACTTTAGATTAAATAATTACTATTAATTAAATTATTTTATTCACATTTTTGCTTTATTGTGGTCAATCAGTTTTTACTTTATCTGAAATTAAAAAATGGAAATACGTCACACATACGTTACACATAATAATTATGACCGAGGTGATTTAGCTCGAAGCTAACGTCTAAAGGTGTGAGACTATCGATTTATAATGTTAATTATAGGTTTCTACCGATTATTTCCCACCTCTACTACTTTCATCTCTTTTTATTTCACAGCGTATTATATTTTCTATCTTTTGCGTTATTTTGCCGGTTCTTAAGGCAATCATCACTGTACAATAGTTTTAACATAGAAATGATAGTGATCATAATACAGCACTACACGAAACGCTAAAGATATCTAGCAGCACTATTCCGTGGATGTAAATTATTACCAAACTATATTAATTATTTCTGTCGCAACGTCTCGCATTCCTAGATTATCTCCCGAAGACTCGCCCGACAGCCGAAACAAGCGCAGCGATACGTTACAACACTACGGACATGACTACCACCGCACAGTTTATGTGGTGGTGGAGCGCATAATGTCCGGGTTTAGACTTGATACATAAATTCAGAATTTTTTATGCTGAAGCCATTAGAGTAACGAGTTGGTCCTTCGAGGGTCATTCTATTAATAACAATATAATAGCTTCGCCGTAATGCATCCCTTCGACCTAAACAGCCGCCGCTCGCTTCAAGTGTACTTGCTAATTTGTTACGGTGCTACAGAGGGATGTTGAAAAACGTATGGTTACCTTTAGCGATCATTTACCTCAGTTAAAGCTTTGTCTAGGGAATATGCTGATATATCCGATCACTAATGTTCGAATAATATTAAAACCTACTAAAAGAAGCATATTGCATAGAAATAGAATAAATCTGACGGTAAAGACAAGATAAAAAAATATTTATAAAGTTTTTGGACAATACTAACTATATTCTTACAAATAAACACTTAGATGAAATCAATGTTAATAATCCTGGAGATTTTACACTTTAGTTAATATTGAAAAATGAGTGACAAATCGTTGTCGAGTGATAAAAGCCATTTCTTAGATGTAACTATTTATGGGCGTACACTTTAGTTTAATTACTGTTTAAATGGGAATAAGCAACAATTAAAGGTTAAAGTACGTTTATTGACGTTTCAATTTCCACTTCGGAAATCGTTATCAAAATACAAACATTAGTAAATTGAATTTACTAATAGAATTTACTAATGTTTGTATTTTGAGAACGATTTCCGAAGTGGAAATTGAAACGTCAATAAACGTACTTTAACCTTTAATTATGGCTTATTCCCATTTAAATAGTAATTAATCTAACATGCCACAAGAAAATAGCTTCAGAACAATACACTTTAATTTATTAGAGGAAAGTGTCCAAATCCGGTCCCCTCCTAAAGTGGGCCCCTAGCCTTCTTGGTACGTTTTAATTTGAATCGTTTCGGCAATGCGTGCAAATGATATATTAGAGTTCTATGACTCATTGATGAACTAGCCGGTTACGTCGCCGCGCATATGGCCCAGAGAAATGGCATTACTCATCCATTCAAAGAAGAAATAGCTGGTAAAAAGTGGGCCAATCCATTTCTTAAACGGTACAAAACAAAACTGTCAGAAAGAAAGCCCACTGGAACATCGTATAGAAGGGCTCTTGTGTTCAATAAGGAAAATACGCAGAAATTGTATCAACTTAAAAAATAAATTTACTCCTGATAGAATCTATATCGTTGACGAGAGCGGAATCAGTGTGGTGCAGTCTAAAATACCCAAAGTTATAGACCTTAAAGGTAAAAATGGTTACTGCCCTGACATCAGGAGAACGTGGAGCCCTTATAACGATCGTTGCTTGTATGAATGCCAGTGGCTCATTCGTCCCTAGTAATTTTTCCGAGAAAAAATATGAGTGAACAATTAAAACAAACAATTTTTGCAGTACATCCTTCAGGTTGTATTCAAATCAACTACTCAACTCAATGTTTTAAGCACTTTATCGACTTTGTCTATCCTACAAAGGGGACACCTGTCCTGTTAACTCTTAGATGGCCATTACAACCACACTCAAAATATTGAAGTAATCGATTTGGTATAAACACACCATGTTACCATTGTGTCTACACCACCTCACTCTTCACACAAACTCAACCTTTGGACAAAAGCTTCATCGGTTGTCTGAAAACTTATTACAGTGAGGAAATAAGGCAGTGGTTAAGAAACAATGAACGGCCACTTACAGCTCATGATGTTAAATGTCACACAGCTGAAATTGCAATTAATGGGTTTAAAGCCACATGTATATATCCACTGAACAAAAAGCTGTTTTCTAATGCCGAATATATTGAAGAAGCGAACCATTCATCTTTCTACGAATCCATGTCAAAGTAAAAAACGTCAGGTAATGAAAGCTTTAAAGGGATCAATGAACAATGGTTTATGACGATGGATGAATCACAAGTTAATGGAGAGTTTGACTCGAATCAACCGTCAACATCTTCGGCAGGTCATGGAATCCTGTGTTACCATCTATATTTGACAATCCTCATAGTCCAAAATCGTCTATAAGCCCGTTCGAGATCACTCCTATTTCAAAAATCAAAAAAAGGACCACTAATAGGGGACGGAAAGCCTGCAGTTCAACAATCATCACATCGTCTCCTTATAAATCCAAGTTGATGGAATCTAAAAAAGCTGAAGAAGCTAAAGTAGCCATGAAAACTGAATAGCAAGAACGTGCCCAAGGTATCAAAAGCAACCGCGACAAAAGAGGTTTTTCGGCAGCAGGACCTTCTAGAAAAGGAAAAGAGATAGTAAAAAGATGTCTAAATTTTGAGAAAAATCAGACAGCGAAGACGAAATCAGTGTCTCCTCTGGAACATCTGAATTGGACATTATTCCGGGAATGTCACCATCTAAAACGGATGACGCTTTGTGCATGTTTTGTGACAGCAAATATTCGGAAGATTGCCACGGGGAACTTTGGGTCTTGTGCAATATGTGTTCGGTGTGGGCCCATGTGATTGTGCTGGGGCTGATAAAGATGCCCACATCTGCGATTTTTGTAGATAAATTAATAATTGTCCTAAATATTTTTGTACATTTTATATATTACATTGGTGACTGAAATTAGATAATGTTTTCTCTTATTTAATACTTTCTTCAATTATTGGTACAACTTTATTATTATTTTTAAGGGAGTCCACTTTTAGTAACTATTTTCCGAACTCACCAAACGCTGGATTTTGGAAAATACATATTTTTAATATTAATTTTTAATTATTATTAATGAAAGTTGGATACAAATGATTCAATACATTATAAAGTATAAATGTACTTTTATAATATTCTTTTTTTACTATTTTTCATACACATGGACTGAAAAACAAAATGGGGGTCCGGTATTAGCCATCTTCCTTTAATGTTTTAGGACTGGGATGTGATCAAAATAATTATTATTCTTCATAATATTTAAGTCGTTCTCTGTCAAATGCCTTCTTCAAGTAAATGAAACATAGGAATTCAGGTCTATTATATATTACTTTCTCTGTTCATGATAAGCACGTGATTTCGGCCACATTTCACCACTTACAGCGCGTGATTTCTGATGACTAATTTCATTTAATATTTGCCAGACTATATACATTTTCTAGAGATGAAAATAAGCATTCGGTGAGATAAATAAACCAGAAAAATACATTACGACACCCAGTTCCTTTCTGTCGTGAATTAAACACGGAATTTTACGTTCTAAATACGCTGGAAAAAAGCAAAAAACGCGCAATCTACCAGTGATATACTAGCTCATATCTCTTGGCATGATTTTTCCACTCGAGCACTAATTCAACAAAGAATTTCATTAAAACAAGTCGAAATAAAATTGTTGGAGTGAAATGTGCCTTTTATGTACATTTTAAAATTAACATTTTTGGTGGTGTCGTTTAATTTTTCGGCGGCAGAAGCTTTTTCCTCTGACAGGAGAAAACTTCTCGGCGAGATGATTAAAGTTACATAAAAAAGGAGAATTTTAAGTAGACGCGATATAAATTTGCTTCATTTTGGGTTAATAAATATAAAAACGCTGCAAATAAGCTTTTAAGAAACTGACACAAGCCCTGATGTGACTGTCATATGGGAATGAGTAAAAATGAAAAAAGAAAGTGAATATAAGCCCGTTACACAGAATATGTAATCTATTAGAAACATATTTCTGTATTACTGACGATTGTCATTGACTTGCCACAATTACTCCCTGAAACCTTTGTGTACTCCTATTACATTTTAAGGGGAGTCATATTCGAAGTTTCCTTTTCGGTTTGAAATTCAGCATTTGTTTCGTTAAAAGATTTTCAGTTATTTCCATTTTGTTCTGTGCTTAGAGTAATTTTGTGGAACTTGTTTCGTAGGAGGAAGTTCTCATTCCACTACTACTACTACTACTTGTCGGTTTATAATGTTCTCCGCCGTTTTCCGACTTCCAATCGCCACTTAGTTCGGTTGTTCTATAGGTCTCCTTCTATGGCCCTCTCCTTTAGTTCTTTATTTATTCATTCACTCCAACTTTTTTTCGGTCTACATCGGTTTCTCTTTTCTTCTGGTTGCCATTTCAATATTTCTTTTGGTATTCGTTGTTCATCCATCCTTTGTATGTGTCCGAACCAGATAAGTTGTTTTGTTGTTAGGTCATTTGTGATTGTTCGTTTGATTCCCATTATTTCTCTAATGCGTTCGTTGGTAATCCTTTCTCTTCTAGATCTTTCTGTGACTCTTCTCCAAAAATCCATTTCCGTCACTTTCAGCATTGCCAGTGTTCTTTCTTTCAGTGGCCATACCTTAGAGCTGTACAAAGTGATACTTTTTACTATAGTCTCATATATCCTCTTTTTATTTTCTTTGCTGATGGATTGGCCCATAAAATGCTGTTTAACATTGTGATGGCTTTTCTCTCTGACGTATTTCTCTCTCTTATGGCTTTGTCTAATGTTCCATTTGGTGAAATAGTGATACCTAAATATTTGTAGTCACAGCAGTACTTTATCGTGGTGTTATCGTCTAATATGAGATCTTTTTGTTCTGCTTCAATGCACAGGTATTCGTTTTCTTTTTATTTACTTCTAGACCCCATATATCATACTCTTCAATTAATTTTCGTGCCATATAGTTTAAATCGTCATAATCTTGAGCCATTATTACTTGGTCGTCTGCAAAGTTGAGCTTATATACCGTAGTGTTGGTGAGCAGTATCCCCATTGTCCTACATTTTTGTTTTCATCTTTTTAAAGCACTTTCGAGGTATATTTTAAATAGAGTGGGGGGCAGGCAACATCCTTGCTTTAATCCTTTTGATGTTATAAATCCTGTTGTTATTTGTGTCCCGTCTTTTATTTTTGTTATTGGTTGGTTGTATAGCACTTTGACGGCTTTTATTAATTCTATATTAATATTCGTGCTTTCCATTGATTGCCACAGCTTCTTCAGTGGAACGCTGTCGTACGCTTTCCGTAGGTCGACGAACAACACATGAATCTCTTGATTCCGTGCCATCTTTTTTTCTATTATCTGGGTTAAGGAGAAAATATGTTCTATAGTGGATCGACCCGTACGAAATCCTGCTTGTTCTTCTGATTCATAATCTAAGTATTCTCCCTCGATTCGGTTCTTTAAAACATTTCCATATACTCGACTCATAGATTCGGTTACAGCTATTCCTCGGTAATTTTCACAATTATTTTTATCTTTCGCTTGTGTTTATGCATTCTTGAAATAGTTGTCGAAGACATTCGTACAATTTTTTCGTTCCATACTTAAACAATTCTCCGGGTATATCCCCTGTTCCGGTTACTTTGTTCCTCTTTAGCTGTTTACATACCTTTTTAATTTCCTCTGTTGTTAATCTTACTGGCGAGCCGATTATTAAAATTCTATTTTAATTTTGATTTCTATGTTCTTGAAATTCGACTCTATTCTCTACCAAAATTTATTTGAAATGCTCTTCCCAGTCTTCCGGTTTTATGCTCTGTATTACTTCTTTATTCTTTTCTTTTCTCAATTTTTTTTATTAGTTTCCAGCTTTCTGTGCTTCTGCTTCCTCCTAGATAAGTGTTTATTCGTTTGCAGTTTCTTTCCCAGGACTCGTTCTTCTTCTTAGTTTTCCTTTGGTACTTCTGCTTGTTTTTCTTTATATTTTATTTTGTCTTGTAATGATTTCTAGCTTAAATATTGTATTTATTGCTTAAATAATCTTCCTCTATTTCGTTATCCCACCAGTATGGTTTGTGTACCTTGGGTTTTATGTTTATGGTTCTCATTCCAATTACTGCTAATTACTGATGCATTAGCAGTAATGCATTGGTTAATGACCAGTGTAGTAGTGTCTGGAGGCTCGGGAGACTGAAACCTCGAAAGCCCTGAAGAAGACATCAAAACGGATGTCGAAAGCTCAACGATAATCGACGTGGTTAAATACCGAAGACTGTTGAGTTTCAGATTAATTTTCGCAATAGTATTGATCTTAGCTCTAGTTTTAATTGTACTAACCGCGGAAATCTTTCGAAACTATACTTATATATATATATATATATATATATATATATATATATATATATATATATATATATATATATATATATATATATATATATATAAATTTACATAACGAACTGCTACCTATCACGTCGACAAACAGAATTCAATCCTACGACCGCTTCGTATCGTCCTATCAATTCGAACGGAAAAACCAAAAGCGCGCCTTTAATTTCCTGTTGATAATTAACTAGATAATAAATACATACGCAGTATTTTTTCCCGTGGAATTAAATTTGGCGATCCGGGCGAAAACGGAAGATTTTAATGGAGGAAAAAGTCACCCTCGTCAACTTCAAGCCGAGATATTTATCTGGCGTTCAGGTGGAAATGGAAAATCTTACGATACGATGAAAGGTTGTATCTGCCGCATACTAAATGAAATAACAATGGTATATTTAAACGTATCGTGAAGTTTGATAAGTACTGTTTTTTGTGTTGAAAATATCAATACATAATATATGTATGTCCTTCACGACTTTCCAAGTTGATTTTATTGCCGTTTCTTAAGTAATATAAGAGCTCTTTGTCTTCTATTGGCCAATAAATGAGCTTCACCAAGCCTATATCTCTATATTGCCTATACGAAAACGCTGCCTTCAGCAAAAGCACTATCAATTGCGCGAAACCATTGTTTTAGGTTCTGACCGAAACCAAAAAAGAAATCGGAAAAGACGTTATAGAATATGGGGAAAGATATAATCGTGGAGATACTATGCATATTCAAGGTAGAAGTAATGTAACCGCAAACCACGCAACAACACATTAATACCAATATCAATAAATAAATACCTCATGGTTTTTAAATAAAAAAGAAACTCCTTACTGAGACAACTGGCTGGTGGATATCCTGACAATCTCTGAATCATCGCAAGGCCCATGTGATTTTAAATAAGGAGAGTATGTCTGCCTAGTCTGGAACCGATGGTTCCACATAAAACAAGTCGATGTAGAACTGAAGGAAACATACAGGTTAGTCAACGAACGTATAAATTACCCCAATCAGTGTTATACAAAGCAGCCGGTTTTTTACTACACAAAGAACCCATAACAACTGCTGTTGATATAGAAAAGTTTAAACAAACCTTGGATGAACGCCATATAGTATACTATACTAGGAAAATTTTTAATTAAAGGTGACTTATCTACAAATTGAACTGAAAGCTAACACCAACACAGTTAAATGTCAGAAGTAAATTCTTACCGGGGTAATTTTTATTGTGTATGCTTCGCCAAAGTTAATAAGTGAAAAGTAAGAAGTTCGATAAAATTTGCCCCCGTAACAATATAAATTCTGCATACCGGTGCAATTCACGAGCGTATAGTTAAACAAGTTCGTTGGATACTTCGAAAAATCGGTAAATTTATCAACATTTGGCTGGTCTATATATTTACGTCCTTGAAAAGAATGAGAATAAGAAAAATAGTTTATTCGTTCTACATTCTATATGTGCATAGCCGTGTTGTGTACTGTTTTTTGTGAATATATTTATTAAATAGACTTTATTATTAATAATAATTTCTTGTGAATATTAATAATCGATTTTTCTCGAAAACGGTGTACCCTACCAACTTAAAGTAGGAGTACCTTTTAGTACTAGAATATCTGAAAATTTAATAATCTAGTATCACAAATGCTTAAAAGTTACAGATAAAAAAGTTATGCGTTAAAATACCCGTTGACCTACCCTAAACGGGCGCCTATGAACGGTATTAGAAATTCGCAATTAATGGAATCGATTCAACTCTGGAGGATAAATAATCGTACCAGTTTTTATTTTTCCAAATAGAAGCGTTCAGGAGTTATTAAAAAAAAACTACTTACAAGGCGCCATCTTCAAAGAGCTCTAGCTCCCTTGGGAAGCATTTTCGAACTAGGTGAATTGTGTTAAATCTTTTTAAAATTATCTGAAGAATCCGCCGTCTTCGTTTGTCAGGAGAGTTTCTGGATACCCTGTATATCAACCAATTCCTCCGAAACTTCTACTTCCAACAAATCCTAATTATTAATATAACGAAATCATCTTTCTCTACATTGTTGCTACAAAACTTCTCAAATTTTCAACCTTAATAAACTGCCAACATTTTGTTGTGTTACTCCCATAATTTAATTTCCAAACTTGACAAAACTATTCCAGTCACATCATCCAAATTCCGTCGGAAGGCAAGAAAGGCAATCCACGTTCTTAAGAAAACTAACTGTCGTCCTGTCGTATTCTAACCAAAGGTCACGTTTCATCAATATAACTAAGTAAACACTGGTAATTAGATAACTGCAGAATATAATCAAACTTTTGAAGTCGGGCAACATCGGACGGAGCAGAGGCGGACTAAGATTTTCGTTGCAGTTGGTCTTTCTAAATAATATAAGTGGAAGTAAAAACGAATTTAGAAAACGTAAAAGCACAATTGAAAAATATTTATAAAAAAAGAAGATAAACGAGAAAGATATCTTCTTTTTTTCAATTCTGTACACAATCCTTTTCTAATAGTTTACATTTTCCATATTGCAGACCATATTGCGGGAAATGGCAAGTGTAGCTCGTGTTCTTGGCACTTTTCTTGTTCGTGAATTTTACATGGTCGACATATTATACACGTTTTCATAGATTTTAAATCAGTATATGATATTCGAAGTAAATAGTATGAAGCCATGGGTAAGGGCTACACTGCGTAAAGTTCTTTGTAAAGTAAAAATATACAGTACCGTTTGTATATATAACAACCGTTCGAAACAGATATCGGACTGCGAAAGTGCCTCATTTTTATCATAGTTCTGTAAACAACAGTGAGAGACACCAAAATAGACAACAGAGAACATAACTTTAATAAATATTTACAAATTATGACCTACGCAGTTGATCTAGACTTAATTGCCCATAAAACACGAAAGCTAGAAGAAATATATACTTTCTCATATGCCCAAAAAATAAATCAGGAAATACCAAAACAACGGACATCAATTCAACAACAGAGTCAGAAACATCGATCACCAATGCAACACCTAACGGATGAAATCAAAAGAAGGGTACTTCTATTAAACAAGTGCTTTTTGCGTAAAGTAGGCACATAAATCTCCGAGTGACACCAAAGGTAAAGTAGTCAGAAATCAAATTGACTTTGTCCTTGTTAGACAAAGATTCCGCAACTCTATACTCTCAGCTAAAACCTACCCAGGAGCAGATATAGGCTCGGATCACAATCCTGTAGTAGTCACATTAAGAATAAAACTAAAGATCATTCAAAAACACATACAGAAACAAATTGACGTGAGAAGACTGAGTGAACAACATATAAAAGAGAAAACAATAGTGAACATCAAAGAAAATTTACAAAATATAGAGAAACTGAATAGAAATACTGATAACATAGACCAAAAATGGGAGAATATTAAACATGCCGTAATACTGGCAGGGAGAGAAAATTTAACACCGAAAGAAAGGAAACATAAAGAATGGATGAATGAGGAAATACTACAGTTGATGTGTGAAAGAAGGGTACACAAAACAAATAATCCGATAAGATACAAAGAAACAGATAAACTGATAAAAAAGAAAATAAGAGAAGCTAGAGAAAGATGGCTAAGTGAGCAATGCCAGGAGTTGGAACAACTGGAGCGCAAATATGACTTTTTTAATGTACACAAAAAGATTAAAGAAATGACAGGAAGGAGAAGAACAACACAGACAGGACAGATCAAAGATACAGATGGTTTACTCATAACAGATTTACAACAAAAAATGAATCGATGGACAGAATACATATCACAACTTTTTGATGACAAAGATAGACAAGAAATCTCAAACGAATATACAGATGATACAGGGCCTGATATAATCAGAGAAGAAATAGATTATGCAATCAAACAAGCGAAAAGTGGTAAGGCCCCCGGTCCTGATGAAATTCCCGTAGAACTGCTCAAACTTATGGACGATGAATCTATTAAAATACTCCTAGATCTATTTAACACAATATATAGAACTGGAATAATACCTAGGGAATGGCTCCGTTCGACCTTTATACTACTGCCAAAAAAGGCAAATACAAGGGAATGCAGCGAATATCGTACGATAGCCTTGATGAGTCATGCTCTAAAACTGTTCCTGAAAATAATCCATAATAGGATCTATAGGAAATTAGACGTAGACATCAGTAACACTCAGATGGGATTCAGAAAAGGGCTGGGTACAAGGGAGGCTCTGTTTGCAATGAACGTTCTCTCACAGAGATGCTTAGACATGAACCAAGAAATTTACACCTGCTTTATTGATTTCGAAAAGGCCTTTGACAAAGTACAACATGAACCACTAAGACAAATTCTAATAAAGAAAAATATAGACAGCCGAGATATTCGAATTATATGCAACCTATATTGGAATCAAACAGCAAATGTGAAGGTTGAGGGTAGGCTAACAGAAGAAATTCAAATCCGTCGAGGAGTCCGGCAGGGATGCATCTTGTCGCCACTTTTATTTAATCTGTATAGTGAAGCTATTTGTGAACAAGCACTCGAGGAAGAAGATCTTGGTCTGATAATAAATGGTGAGACGATCAACAATATAAGGTATGCTGACGATACGGTTCTCCTAACGGGAACGCTAGTAGAACTACAACATCTCGTTCAAAGTCTCAATATATACTGTAACAGTTACGGCTTGAAAATTAATTTGAAAAAAACTAAATTTATGGTAATCACGAAATCAAAGAACATCAGAGCTAATCTTGTAATAGACAATACAACGATTGAGCGTGTGTCCTGTTATAAATATCTAGGTGCTTGGATCACAGACGATACTGATCAAACAAAAGAGATTAGATGTAGAATAGAAATCGCTAGATCAGTCTTTAATAGAATGCGCAAACTCTTTTGCAATCGTGATATCAATATAAAGTTACGAATACGAATGCTGCGGTGTTATGTCTTTTCTACCCTGTTGTAAGGAGTAGAGGCTTGGACACTAAAACAGTTGACCACAAAAAACATCGAAGCTTTCGAGATGTGGTGCTATAGGCGCATTCTCAGAATATCATGGATGGACCGCGTCACTAACACGCAAGTACTCCAAACTTTAGACAAAAGATGCGAAATTCTAAATGAGATAAAAACTAGAAAGATGGAATACTTGGGGCACATTGTGAGAGGTGAAAAGTACGAACTTTTAAGAAATATCATGCAGGGCAAAATTAAGGGCAAAAGAAGTGTGGGAAGAAGAAAAATATCGTGGCTTCGTAATCTACGTGAATGGTTCGGGTGTAGTTCGATTGAACTTTTTAGGCGCGCTGCTAACAAAGTCGCAGTGGCCATGATGATTTCCAATCTCCGCTAGGAGTGGCACGAGAAGAAGAAGAAGGCACATAAAAAGTAGAAACTTAAGTCTGGAAACAAAAATGACATTATGCAAAACGACCTTATACTACCAGTACTGACATGGATCGGCAGCATGGACCATTTCTAAGGCAGATGAAAACCTCCTGCTCATATTTAAACGAACCATCCTGAGAGCAGTATTCGGTGGCAGCTCTGAAAACAGTATTTACAGGGGGTGTTAAATTTTCCGGGTGCAAAAAACAATATATTTTTCGCTTCTTCTATAATTCCCAATCTAAATTTCAAAATCAATACTTAATCCAACCGTTAGTAATAATTCCTACTCCTACCTTTAATTCCTAACCTCTAGAAATACAGATATTTTTAAACAATGCAAAGAAAAATCTCTCTCTTGATTGTCGGTTACCTTAGAGTAGAGCATGAACCTACCGCGTGTGATAACCGTCTTAAACGCGAGTGTATACAACAGGAATATTGGTGAGTAAAAAGCAAAGTAAAGAGCAAAAGTATTAGTAAATTTCTCTAAAACTCTGTAGAATGTTGATGGTGTATTCTTATTTTATTGCTGTTTTTAAGGCTTAATAGTTTATGGAAAATATTTATATCATACCATATTCTACATACGTCTCTTTAAACATTTTCAGATTTCTTTTCTTTCTGTGTGAATGTCAATTTCCAGATATATAAGATTAGTTGCCATTCTGTTCGGTTTCTTGCAAAGTGTTGCCATCTTCTGATCTCTAGTATCCGTAAGTCGGTCTCAACTCCATTTAGCCACCTAATTCGAGGTCGGCCTCTGCCTTCTTCCTATAGGGTTCCTGTCGTTAGCTTTTTAGCAATCATGTTATCAGGCATTCATATTATGTGTCCGGCCCATCTAAGTCACTGTGTCTTAATTAACGTTACGATCTCTTCATTAAAGAGTAGGTATAATTCGAAATTAAATCTTTTACGCCACTGCCCTTGATCGATTATAGCTCCAAATATTTTGCGGAGTACCTTACGCTCGAATATTCCCAAAAGTCTTTCATCCTTCTGCGTTAAAGTCCATGTTTCCGCCCCGTATGTGAGGACCGGCCTATGTTAGTAGTCACTAGCGAGCTACGGTATGTGAAGCT
The DNA here is from genome assembly GCF_040954645.1 of Diabrotica undecimpunctata. NCBI lineage: Eukaryota > Metazoa > Arthropoda > Insecta > Coleoptera > Chrysomelidae > Diabrotica > Diabrotica undecimpunctata. Next base: position 8,175,628 of record NC_092803.1, on the reverse strand, counting down.
GTCAACACGTTGAAATATATGACTTCCAAATGCCGTTTCCCGTTCCTCATTTGCTATAGGATCTTTAGTAACCAACATGTACTTGGTTTTGTCTTCATTGATGACTAGACCGACCTGTTTTGCCGCCGCTTGTAATTATAGGAAAAATTGCTCAACATCTCGCTTGCTACGGCCTATTATGTCAATGTCTTCAGCATATGCTAAGATTTGTATCGATCTATTGTAAATAGTACCGCCGTCTCCAATTCGTGTGTCTCTGACTGCCTTTTTCAAGGCAACGTTAAATAGGAGGCAAGCCGGGGCATCCCCTTGTCTGAGTCCATCCTTTATCTCAAAGGATCTAGAATTTTCTCCCTGTATCCTAACGCTGGCTTTTAAGTTAGACATTGTCATTCTCGTTAATCGTATAAATTTTTCTGGTATACCGAACTCACGCATTGATTCGTATAGTACTGTTCTCTTAAGACTGTCGTATGCTGTCTTGAAGTCGACGAATAGGTGTGAAATTCTAATGTTTTCTCGTTTTCTCAAAAAATCACAAACAACTCACAAATTAAAGTAGTTAGATATAAAGAAAGCTTAATAAAATATCATAAAATTACATTTCATTACAGTAGTAAAATACAGGGTGTTACATTTAGGAAAACTCAGAAAATACTCATTCCAAGTTTCGACCAACCCTGTATACAAAAATTAACTATTTCGCTATGTTTTTCAGACAATAGTACACTATATTAAAAATCTTTTGAACCAACTTATAACGTCTCTACAATTGTACAGGGTGTTATTATATACAGGGTAAAATCGTAATTAACTCTTAAACTAACTCTTATAACAATTCCAAATCTTTTTAAAAAAATTGAGAACATCGGGGACAGTCGGAAACATTTACATCAGAAAAATGTAAAAATATACAGGGTATTTTATTAAGTTTTGTTGTTAATTTGGGCGGCCCAGCATATTTGAAAACATTTTTAAAGTATGGTTCTATTTATGCTGCAATTTTTACCTCAATTATTTTTTTTTCTATATCTCTTTACGACAAATGAGGAAATGGACATACTTACACTAATACCGCACCCTGTATATGTATATTACTTAATCTTCTACAAGTTATTTAATGACTTGTTTAATTTTTTTGGCGTGTTTTTGTTCTTTTTTAATTTTTATTTCAAAACATGCCTCAAACTCCACAAATCCTCAGTATGACTCACAAATTAATAATAAACTTCCTTCGCTTTTTCCTTCAACACCGGGAATCAAAATTCAAATCCCTTAAGGTATTTCCCAAGGGCATCGAGACGATTTCTGTTTCTTCGATCTAATTTGCAATAACCCTCAAACTCACCCCTTATATCCATCTCTGGTAGTGGCGTTGAACGGGGGATGCCGGGTATAAGGCTCCCTAATTTTTCTATCTATATTCTGTTAATGGTGGTTAAACGGTGTGGACGTTGGCCTGATGGGATAATGTCGCTCCAGAATGACCAGAGCGGGGTAAAATTTTCGAAGGAATGTAAAAAAAGGAAATATATGTTAACACATTATAAAAACTATTCTTGCACAATTACGTTTTTGCTGCAAAAATATACAAAAAAAAATCTCAAAACATAGATATAGATATGTTATATAGATATCATTTAACCCCCACTGTTATTCAAAAATGTTGGTGATTTTTACCCTGGCTTAGGCGTGAAAGTGAAATAATCGAAATTACAGGTAAAATATGTCCCCATTTAATGAAAAATTGACCCGTCGTTGGTTTTTTCCAAAATGGTGTCGTAGTCCCTGATAGTGCCTGTTTTCGTTTTCACTGGGCCACCCTGTATGTGCTATATAGCGGAGCGTGGTCTATGCTGGGACATGATTCATAGTGGTACAAAAGATCTGGCAGCATTCTAAGTTGCTGTGTGGAAGTATACATTTTGAGCAATACATTTATAATTTAGACGAGACAGCACAAGCCTCCAAAAATATGATCGCAAAGTGGTTGCAAAGAAGTCGAAAAAAATCATTTCGGGGAAACGAGGTATTTTAGTAACCCTATTTTGTGTAGTATCTGCAAATAATACTTGTATTCACCCCTTTTATGATTTTCCCAACAAAAAAATTTATTCCAAAAATGTTACAACACGCTCCTCCTGGTTCTGGCGGTTTCGCATTTCCTACAGGTTGGATGACTTCGAACACATTTTCAGAATGTATGGATTATGTATTAAATATTTCAACTGCTCACCTGCGAAAAAGATACTGATTATATTGGACAACTATGAAAGCTATTTGCAGTTAGTGTTTTACTACTACTACTACTAAGGATTTCCACAGTTTTCACTGTCTTCCTTCACTCAACCGTTTTCTCCAATTTTCCCTGTCATTCCAGTCTCCATCTCGCAGGGTTCTTTTCTCCATAGCCTCGTCGATTTCATCTCTGAATGACCTTCGGGGTCTTCCTCTCTTTCTTCTTCCAATCGGGCTCCATTCTGTGATTTTGTTTATCCAGCGTCCTCTGTCCGCTCTTCTGACGTGGCCGTACCAGGATAGTCTCTTCTCCTCTATATAGTCGATTATGTCTGATTGCACTCCCATTCTCCGCTTAATCTCTGCGTTTTCAATTCTGTCTCTTTTTGTAAGTCTACAGCTTCTCCTCAGGAACTCCATTTCTACTGCTCTTATTCTACCTCTATTTCTCTTGTTTATTGTCCAGTTTTCGGACCCATATGTCAGGATACTTCTTGTCAGGGTGTTATATATTCTCTTTTTTGTCTTTATCGTAATGTTCTTATCCCACAACACTGAGTTTAGTTGTCTTATACAGATTCTTGTTTGTCTCAGTCTGTTGTTTATATCTTCTTCTGTTGTTCCCTGGTTCGATATTATGGTTCCTAAATACTTGAATTTATCTGTTCCATTTATTTGTCTTCCCTCGTCTATCTCTAGGTTTCTCATATCCTTGTTTTCTGTTGTTAGGTATTCGGTTTTCTCTAAGTTTATTTCCATTCCGTTGTTTTTATATTCTTCTTCTAGTTTTCTGAGCATAAAGCTGAGATCTTCTTCATCTTGTGCGATGACTACTTGATCGTCGGCAAAACTTAAGGTGTATAGGTATTCGTCTCTTACTGGTATGCCCATTCCTTCGCACTTTCTCCTCCATGGTTTGAGTGTCTTTTCCAAGAATATTTTAAACAGAGTAGGGGACGTAGCACAGCCTTGTAGAAGTCCTTTTGTCGTCTTAAATGGATTGTAGACTTTATTTCCACATTTAATAGTTAGTGTTTTAAAGAAAGCAAAAGATAATGGCATAGTGATATTGAGCTTGCCACCCCATTGCAGTCAGCCTGTGGATATTACCTGCTTTGGACCCTTCAACATTAATGACATTAATAACAGAAATTACGAATAGAGAGAAATTTAGGACAGAATCCATTAAGGATATAGAAGTGCAGGGGCTCTAACCAACATACCAACAAGTCAAAAGCTGTCTCATAGAAAATTAAAAAAAGCTCTATAAAACTGATGCGAACTGTGGACACTGAACAATGATTCAAAAAAGTAGATTAAAATGTGGGAGTGAAAAATATTACGCACGATATATGGAGAGGTATGCTTTTAAATTGAAGAGAGGAAGCATGATGGTAAATTGTTCATTTACGAAGGACGCCATAAGTGACTATTAAAACGACCCCAGTGACAGGTATCACCCTTGCTCCTCTACCATCAAAAAAATGGTAAGAAAGCAGAAGCTGCTGCTGACGATGATTTTACAAAAATTACTATGTATATTACCAATGCATCCCTCCCAAACTGTCAAACATTTTTGTATACCTGATAGTAAAAAATAGCAACAGCAACTATTGCTGACACACTGCAGTTGGCTACAAAGAAATAGAATCATTTTTGAAAAAAATATTCGACTATTAGAACCCCGCACAAAATCTAACCAGTACACCGCTGGTTTGATCTAGGATCAGAGAAACGCAGCAGCACGCACATGCGATAAATAATTTGCAGTTTCCTTTACGGGCTCACTGGGATTTAGGAAGGGCAGTCTGATATTGAATATTATGTGGAGGGAATGTCATATTTTTAGCTTCGTGTCTGGGTAAGGTAAAGGAAATGAGAAATCCGCCATTTGTACCTGCCAGAGGCTGTACCAGTGTTAAAGTGGAAAGTGCATCGGCTTACAGGACGATTCCGAGGGTCAAGGGGTGCTTACGGCGTTTAGGGGCAAGATTATTATGACGAAAAATGTAACGTACTTTAATAGGGATTAGTATTCCTATCACTGTATGTAATTAAGGATAGAAAAAAGTTTTTATTAAAAAAAAAAAATAAAAAATAGTTTTATAACACTCATACAATAGTTTGCGTAAATCACGTATACTAATAGCCTGTGTAGATTACATACGAATACTAAAAGCCCATACATATGAATAGACATATGGATAAACACAACAAAGGTAATTTTTGTAACGTAATAAACGGCACATGTTTATATTTATCTTCAAATAATTATTTTATTTGATTTTACTTATTTGATAACCTTCTGCTTTGTTTTAATTTTTTTTTTCTAAAAATAGTTGGCGCTCCACTTTTCTATGAACTAAATATTCTCTTCGATCATAATTCTTCAATTTAAATTTTCATTTATTTGTTCCATTATCATTTATGTTTTATACACCCACGTATTTATACCCCGTATGCTAGCTTTCTTCTACTTCCAACTATTAGCTATAAAGTTGTTTGTGTATTTATAATTCCGAATTTCGATTGTCAGTTATTATTTTAAAATAAGAAAGGTAGGGGATATATTTCAAGTATTTAAAGTGGAATTTTATTTTATAAACCCATTTTATTAGTTGAATCTTCTGTTGGTTTTTTATTATATATTAAGGACAACCCATTGTACAAAGTACAAAAATTTGAAATTTCGATTTCCACTCCCGAAATCGTTCTGAAAAAAGATTATTTAGAATATTATTGAAAATAATGTATACGCTACAGGTATTTACGGGGTTATAACCCCACAATCACATTCTAAATTTGTTCTTCTTCCCAGATTTTGACTATAATACTGTGAATTTTTCTGTTACCTCCATGTTTGATGAGCTTTGCGGAGATGCAGTCGGCACTTTGAGACGTGTGATTGCGTTTCTCACTTCCAATATTGAAGGAGGTTTTCTCTCTCTCTTCTCGTTTCTCCATTATTGAGGATCGTGATTTCTTTCAATATTCCTAACAATTTGCCTCCATTGGTCTCTATATTCAGCTGCTCTGAGAGCTTTGCAGAATGAGTTTCCAGCTGAATTCTTAATTTGGTCGGACCACCTAGTTGGTGATCGTCCTCTTGATCTTCTCCCCGGAACGTTTCCAAAAACAATTAATCTCTTTAAACTGTCGTTACCTCTGCGAACCACGTGATCGAAAAGTTGCAGAATACGTTGCAGACATATTGTGGATAGCCTTTTTTTAATCTCGAGTTGGTTTAGAATTGTCCTATGAGCTGTCCAAGGTATGCGTAGCATTCTTCTCCAGCACAACATCTCGAAGGCATCAAATTTTTGGCGCTCCCGTCCGCGAAGAGTCCAAGTCTCTGCCCCGTATAGAAATATTGAGAATATAAGGGCATTTACCAGTCTCATCTTGATATTTTGAGAGATACATCTGTCTTTCTAAACTTCAGTTAGGCGACTCATCACATTTTTTGCCATACCAATACGTCTCCAAACTTCTGCTTCACAGTTAGTTCACCATCGTTAATTATACTAGACCCCAGATAGACAAAATTGCTCACTATCTGGTATTCCTGTAACATGTTAGTCAGTTGAATAGTGTGGAATATATCGACCATCGTTATTTTTGTCTTAGCTTTATTAATTTTCAGACCAACTTTATTCCTTTCGTACTTAACTCTTCGCAGGAGATTAAACATTTCTTTCTCATTTACTGCTATAAGTGTAGTGTCATTGGCAAATCTTAAATTTCAGATTTTCCTACCAGTAACTGTTACTCCACCGGACCATCCATCTAAAGCCATCCTCATGACATGTTCACCATAAATATTGAATAAGTCAGGTGAGAACATGCATTCTTGTCTAACACCTCTCTCGGTTTTGAATTGGTTTGAGAATTTCTGATCTATTCTCTAGACTTTTCAATGAGTTGTCTCAGGTTCAGGATTTGTTCCCGTGTACCGTTACCCGTTACAAACCCCGCTTGTTCCTGAGGTATTTGGTAATTTAGATAGGTTTTTAACCTGTTTTTGATGATATTCAACAAAATTTTACTAACATGTGTTATTAGTCCCAGTGTGCGATAGTTTTCACATCTGGTAGTAGTTTCTTTTTTGTGGTAGCGGTATATAAATTGAGGTACACCAATCAGAAGGAGGTTCTACCCTAGGAGGTGTCTGTTATTTCTCATCCTTTGGGGTAATGTATGATTTTCCACTTCAGTACTGAGTGGATCTTTGAACTGCTCAACTCATCCGCTTTGTAATGAGTCACTGGTACTAACTGTATGTCCATATTTGTCACTGCACACCGTCCATTGTGGTTTAAACTGTGTCTAGTTTCATTTTGACCCTTTAGTTATTGAAGCTCTTGCATAATCTGATTTTCCAAAGTCACCTTTTTTTCTCGATGCGGATAAGTGTTACAAAAATTACAAATGTCGAAACGAAATTTTTCATATCGCTATATCACTGCATCAAGCACATATTAAAGTTTCAAAATTCTACGACTTAATCATGACAACATCTGTCATCTACAATTCCGTCTGTTTAGTAAGGCTTTTTATACTCCACTTTAATTTGGATCCCTTTCCTTAAATGTCGCCTTACTCCATTGCTATTCCGGAATATTTTTTCATCAACGTTAGTTGTTCTAAATAAAGTAAAAGAGAAAAATGTTTATGTTTATGTTGAGACACGCCAAAAGAAAACAGTTTCAGAACCTTTTTAGAAAAATGTTTATTCTAGCTTAATATTTGACACATTCTTAAAATCTTTCGCTAAAAATATTATACAACACTTACCATATTACACAACTTCTCGAATTCTTTGAAAGACTGAATATTAACATACCTGAAACAACAAAAACAAAATTAGTACAAATTAATATTGATTACAAAAATATTATTTTATTAAATTATCGTTAAAAATTCTGTGTTAAAGATAAAAAAAATCATTCACGAATGTTTCGCAGCCAATTCGTTTTTGCAAGATTTCCAGTAGTTTCTCGTGCTTAACATTGTCTTAGTACTTTCAACAAAACAGAAATACATATTATGGTTGACATCTCTGTGCTGGTAAATTAAAAGCAAACAGAGCTTCTCCGGTTCCGAAACCATTGCGAAATTTGAACTGTGTATGTGATGTTTCACTTTTACATTTCTTGTAATTTCTTCTTTCTCCTTATAACCAATTTCGCTTGTTCATTGGCGGATTAATACCTCTATGGAAGGATGTCACTCCATCTTTTGCGCCGTCGTCTGATACTTCTTCTGCCGATTGGAGACTTATCTCTTGATATTTTGACGACACTGGTCTCCTCCATTCTGCATATGTGGTTATTCCACTCTTTTTTTCTATGTTGTGTCCATTCATTTATACATTGTACGTTATATTTTTTTCTAATGTTTTTACTTCTCTTTCGATCTTTCAGCGTATTCTATAGCCTAAAAGTCTTCTCAGTGCTCTCATTTCTGTCGTTTCCAGTAGCCTTTGTGTTGTGGCTGTGTCGGGTCTTGTTTCTGAGGCATATGTAATTATTGGTCTTACACTGGCTTTAAAATTCTTGAGCTCATCTCAATGTTAATGTGTCTGTTTCGCCATATAGTGTTATTATGGCATCCTGTCAGTCTATTTGCTTTTTGTATTTGACCTCTCGCTTCTTTGTCCAGGTCTCCACAGCTATACACTCTAATTCCTAGGTCTTTTATTTCCACTGCTTGTTCAATATTGATGTCATCATTCTGTATTTTACATCTGGTTGGTTCTTTGCTGGCTACTATTGTTTTAGTTTTCCGAGATGAGATTGTCATATTAAATTCTATTGTTCCTATGTTAAATCTGTGGACCAGTCTTTGCAGACCACCTTCGTCTTGGGCTATCAATAGTACGTCGTCTGCGTAACATAGTATTTTTATTTCTTTGTTTCCCATTCTGTATACTCTTCCTTGGTTAATGCTTTTGAAGATTTCATCCATGATCAAATTAAAGAGCTTGGGGCTCAGTGAATTCCCTTGTCTTATTCCGCTGCCTATTTCTATAGGTTCTGTAAGTTGTCCATCTATTCTGACTTCCGTTTTGTTATTTTAGTACATGTTTTCGATAGTTTTTATAATATTTAGGGGAACTTCTCTATTACACAGAAGATGGATTACATCCTTGAGTCTTACTGTGTCAAACGCTTCCTTTAGGTCAATCAGACACAGAAATGCTGGTCTATTATACTCTGGTGATTTCTCAGTAATCTGCTGTAGTTTTCTGGCTGTTTTTATCTCCTTTTTTGAATAGTAGAATTAGTTCGCTCGTTCTCCATTCTTCCGGTATTTTATAGTCTTATTGATTAATGTTGTTAATTGTCCTGTCATTGCTGCGCCACAATATTTCAGTAATTCGTTTGGTATCCCGTCTGTTCCTGTATGCTTTTCTGTTCTTCAGGTTTTCATGTATTTGAATCTGTATTCTTCCTGTAAATTCTGGTATGTATAATTCCTAGGAACACCTTTAATAGGCTTATAAGCCGGCAGACATCACAGTTGGTAGGGCCGGACTTCTTTGTAATGGTGACAAAGAATCGCCATTTTGGGAGCTGGATGAGCCATTCTTTTGGAATTATTCCACTTCTATATATACAATTTAACAAATCCACCAAAACAAATATGGATTTGTCGTCCACTATTCTTAAGAGTTCACAATAAATCAACTCGCTCTATTGCTTTGCCACTTTTGTCTATTTTTATGATTTGTTTTGACTCATCAGGTGAAATTGGAGATGCATCTTCTAGAAGTGTTAAGATGTAATTCCTTAATCTATTATCATTAAAGAGCTGAGATATGTATTTATTTCAATATATAAGTTTCACTTCTAAATTCGTGATTATTGGACCATTTCTTTACATCTTTGTTTCTTGTTTGAATCCAAGACCGACAAAATCCTTAATTTTCTGGTAAACGTTAAAGTTGACGTGTTTACTATCTAGTTTTTTAATTTAATTGCACAATTATTAGTAGTAGTTTGATAAAGAAGTATTTTAATAAGCTAAATTGAAGACTTTTCAACTTGAGTACAATAAAAAAAGTTTAGCATCATGGACACGTATTTTAAGCAAGAACGTGTTTTAAATTTACAAGATGCAGTTCATTGTCGAAACAATTTCCAGTCGAACAGTGTTCTGCATCCGTTTCCTAAGATCTAGAAGCTTCACATAAGTTAAATAAGAAACTAGGACATCTGTAAATTTATTAAATTCCGGCCAGATCAACAGACTCCAAGTTTCGCAAACAATAACCGTGCATCATCCTGTACATTCCACTTTATGGTCCATATATATGTATCAAGATGGTATAGTGTTGCCGTAAAATTTATTGGTGACAGAAAGGAATATTGGATGTTGCGATTGAATCCGGAAAGGAGGCAGAGGCGAGGCGATGCTGGGATTATTTCGAGAATGTGTGTATATGTAGGAAATGCGTCCGTATGTATGCAAAGAGGGAACTTGCAAGAGTTACTGGAGTGCACGACGTCAAATGGGAAGGGAAATATACCGATATATATGTTTGGTGTGAAAAGTACGTGTGTGACGGTCGGGGAGATAGAGATAGTTCACCCAGAAGTGTGCAGATCATTTTGAACAGGCATTTAAAATAAGAGTTAACTTTATTTGGTATTGCTAAAAAGCTATAAGCTCCTACTATGTGTATCAAACACTTACAAAGAGTTTATTTGGACTTCAAATTACGCGCCAATTAGCGCAAAATTGTAAAGGTGAGAATAAATTGTTCCTTCAAGTTGACAAACACGTTTTTCATTCTGTCAAAGTTTTAATTAATTTATTCAACAAGAAGTTCATAACCAGCACAATATACAGTCCAATTTTCATGGTTTTCCTCTAATCCCTTCAGAGTTTTAGTAAGTTCTAGGAACATTTACAATGCAATTTGGTCCAAGCTTTCTTCATTTGTTTTCCTATTCTGGAAAAAAGTCATCATCAGTGGCGTTACAGCTCTTTATGAGCCAAAGCCTTCTTCAGAACAATCCTCCATTCGCCCCTGTCTCTGGCAACTCTTCTCCATGCTCTAATTCCGATAGACTTCAAATCATTTTCTAGGTTGTCTTGGTACCTAAGTCTCGGTCTTCCTCTTCTTCGTTGTCCGATCGGCCCTCTTCGGTCAAAAACTTTTCTGACTATGGCATCTTCCTCTCGTCTGATTACATGACCTATCCATCTGAGGCGTGCTACCTTAATGAATTTTACAACGTATTCTGGAAAAAAGTACGAATACAATAAATAGGCGTTCATTCGGGGCAGATTATTTATTAGATATAACTATTTTTGGACAAAAAAAATAAAAAATGATAATAATTGTCAATTATCTGCATAATCTTTCTGCGGATTATCAAAGAGATGATCCTATATTTTGTAGGTTTATTTAAAGGAGATATTGAAAAAAGAACGTACTTTGGGAAGGCTGTAAATTGGATTTATAAATTTAGATATGGATTGTAACAATATTATTTTTGCTTATAGGGGGCTAAAAGGGGGGACTGAACAATTACTGGATTTGGAGATAGGGTAAGCAAAAAAAAATTTATAAATATAAACATAACAGTATTCATAAATATACATGGATGGAAATATAGAGAAAAAGATAGAGAAATAAAAAACAAATAACACAACAAAAGAAGAAAGAATGGGAAAGAACTTGTTTAAATATTGAAACATACATAGGAGGTACAAGAATTTCGGAGTCATGGAAAGTACTGAGAGGATTGAAACAAAACTCAAAAGAAAAAATTAAATTGGGATATATACATGACAAAGAATGGAAGGACTATTACAAGGAACTGTTAACAGAATAAAGACCACAATTCATTGGAAAAGACACCAGGCGAAGACGAAGCGCCATAAAACCGCGAGAACGGCCATAAAAGCAATCAAAAATAAGAAAGCACCGGGACCTGGAGGCATCTCACCTGAGCTTATAAAGTACGGCTCAAAAAATTACAATGGATGATAAAATAGATATTTCAGAAAGGCATAAATGGAGAACAGCTCCCAAAGGAATGGACGGAGGAATCGTGGATAAGGATTCCTTTTTTTGGAGGTACTAGAAAAACTAAGTACGAAAAAGAAATCAAAAAATACTTACAGAAACTAAACAAGATGATTTCTAAACTAATTAAAATTAGGACGCTGTTTAAAAAAACCCTCTTGCTGCTTAGAAATAAAGGTTTAGGGTTTGTCTTTCCTTACATTTGAACAAAAAACATTGTCCCACAAACTTCAAACAGTCAACACCTGACCTTTGGAAGACACAAAATAGCGGCTGGAGAAATCATGGGAGAAATTAAATCAAATACCAATAGTGGACTTCACGTTATCTTGGATAATAACAATATATGATTCACCAAACTCAGCTGCATATTTTCCACTTGAAACCATGTCGGCTTACTTAGCCCTCAGGATGCTCTTATTAAATCCATTGTCACAGGAGACAGCTTTTACAACAAAACGGTGATTAACTTACTTTACAAAGATTGCCACATGGCATTTTGAGCTCATATCACCTTCTTCTTACCAAAACTCATGGAATTAAGGGAAATTATGTTTTTAGCGTTCAGATTATGGTTGTCACGTATCGTGACATGAATTAGCAGTAATTGTCTAGTTGGTTTTTTAACTGATATGCCGTTTGGTTTATTATTATGTACCACTGGTTGGTTTTTGAACATAGAATGCTCCTAATATAGCTTGTAGTTGCCATTTTCAAGCACAGTAGCGGGTACATAATAATATTGTTACGTAAAAATATGAGTCATATTAAAAACCTGTAAACATGTGTTTATTCACTAATATGTTGTAGATTCTACGAGACCCTTCGATCAGCTGGCAGAAATCTACCTGAAACGAAAGCTTCCAGAAACCGGTCGAAACGATGACCCGGATTTACCTTCTAGTATAATCAGAGGGATTCACCTGAATTCTCGACCGGCTGTATTTTCATATATAATAACGCAGCTTTCATTGAAGGAGAACAGTCAAAAGAAGAGACCGCGATCGGGTATTTTAAATGTGACGCTCGGATATACAAATTATTTTAAGATAAATTATGTAATTAGTCAAATAAATTGTTGTACAGTGGTTTAATAAATTGATATAAATTATCGTGTCTTTTAATAAATTAAAATAAGAACAATATAATAAATTATAAATTAATAAAGACATTACAATATGTACAATTAGAGAAATTTGGGAGATTTGGGGGATTTTTAAGAGATTTGGGAAATTTCCAGATTGTTGTCTGGTTCATGTTAAAGTATATTTCTTGCTGAATAATACACTTCTTTACTATCAGATCCGATAAATATATCGACTTTCATCGTGCACCCGACAGTCTTTGATAAATGAAAAGGTTAAGTTATTATTACTATTATGCTTATTAAACCAATGTATGCACATTCCTTCTATATCATTTTATGGAACACTTTTTTTCTAGGTACTATTATGATTGTTTATTTTGAGTTCAAACTTAGTTTATTGAGCCAATAAAAAAGAATTATAACTTATTTGTTATCAAAAGAAAAATAATCCTTATATTTCCTGTGTTCGATGGATTCAAAAGATTTTCTAGTTGTCTTTTATCGGGAGAGAAGAAAGGATAAGAATACAAATATTTATAAATTACAATTACATAATTACATAAATTATAAATTACAAAGATTTACGTTTCTTTATTTTATATGAACGAATAAAACAATTATTAAATTCTGTCGTTATCTTATCAATCAGCATACAAGAAAATAAATCAAATTATTATGATAATAAGATTATAAAGCTACATACATTTATATTACGTGAAAAACCAATTTTACTTAAAATTTTCTTTACTTGAAAAAAGAAACCACAAAACTTTAAACTTTTGATTAGCCTAGCAAAACCTCAGTTCTTAAATTTGAATGCTAATGACCATGATGTCGAAACGATCCTTCACAGATATAAAATTCAATTGTACAAACACTTACAGCTTATTTTCTTCTTGAGTTGTATGTTGGAAAATACCCAGAAAAGTCCAGTCTCCTCAACGATGTGATCTCTCCTCTTTGGCACCTCGGCTCTTTCTTAACGTCTCTGCAAACCTCCTGCAGACTACACAAAAAACACCTGATTCACTTCTCCAAACTCAGCTATTTATTTATGACACCAGGACCTCCTTTTGTCAACTTGATGCCGTAAGAATACTTTCACATATACTTTATAAAATGCCCACGGTAGATACAAGGACCTCCCTTAATCTACTTGTTATCTCCTTCTTCAAACTATTCACTTCTTTTCGTTACGCCGGTATCCAAACTCACGAACCACACCCTATCTTGAGACAAACGACTGTTTCCTTTCGATGACCAAAATATGACTAACTTCTCCTGTCTCATGATCGACTCCCAAATTCCCATTTAAAAATGACCGTCCAATCAAAAAGCTCAAATTGTGTTTACCATGATTTTGGAAAAGCCTAATTTCGGTTTCAGAGAAAACTAAATAGCTTACTTTAAAATGGGTTTTTTCAATACATCATTTATACATATTTCAAAGATTAGAATATGGTCATTTAATACTCGACTATACAAACAATGAAAAGATTAACTTACAGGTAAAATGTCTTCTAATTCTAAACAAAGGTTTTTTGATAATTTTGTTTGAAACGAAAAAAGGTCGTTTTCAAACAATTCAAACAAACAAAAAAACAAATTTCTATTCTTATCTACACTAAATCTTATCTTAAATTACTATATACAATTTGTTTATATTGAAATCTTGAAATTTTATTTCGATGGATATTTTTATTTATTTTTCTTTGTTTGGGAAAGAAAAAGTATGACAGTACATTGTCATTTTGCAAAACATTTGTCTCTAAGTACAAAACATTTGTTAACTGTTGGAACATCTGACTTTTCTATGAAAATTCTTTTTTTATTATTTCAGTTTTTTTTTTCAGCGAACTCTTATGTTGTAACTTAACTTTCTTAAACTGTCATAATATTTCTTGCTCTAATATATTTCTATATTTACTTAATTTTAGTACATGTATGTAACTTTTACCATCTATTTTACTTTAACAGTAGGAGGTTATATTACAATATTTTTATGCAGTTTATTTTCCAAATAACAATTCTCTACCCTTCTGCAGGACGCCGCAACGGTCTCCCCACGGCCTCTTTTAATACAGAATCTCTTGTCCCTGCCGCATTAATCTGAATACCGAGATTAATGAAAGGATCCGGGAAAAAAGGATACTTTTTATTTTCGAAAATTTCTCTAATGATTCGCTGTCAGTTTATTAACCCCATCTTGACAAATTCGAAAATTAAGAACGATGAACTTGGTACAAGGGTGTGAAATGAAGAGGGGGTGTTTTATTTAACGGTTTGTTTTGTCGAGAGAGGCAATTAAGCAAATCTTAATGGTAGAAGATTAATTGAGTTTTTTAATTAGAAGATATTTGTTGGATGTTTACTGAAAAGTTTGCTGTTACTGAAACCAACAAGCTACAACTGTAGGAAATTGGTTTACCTGTGTAAAAAAAGTTATCAACTATTAATAAAAAAAGACTACAAGGGTGACGTTTTCCTAGTATATAGTCTGCAGCGTCATTGATTATAAAGACAATCAATGGCAGCGTTCAATCTCTTTGCTTCGTGTTTCGTCTTAAGGCCATGATCGACAGGCAAGTAAAACTGCTGTTTTGTGGCTCGTCGGTAAAGCTCGTCAGTGTATCATTGCAATATCGCGGTTTTATATACCGACGAGCCTGGCTTGTGGCTCGTCAGTTTGTTTTTATGTTTTACTTGGCTCGTCATTTAAAACCGCGCGTGTATCACTACTGGCGAGCAAAACCGGCAGGTTTCAAAGACCGTTGAAGTGAAATGATCAGCTTTTAATCATGGATATGCGAACTCTCAGCTACGATTTTTTATTAGAATTTATATATTGTTTACGAGACTGTGTTGGTTTATGGAAATGTACATCTCCAGAATACAAAAACAAAACAACTCGACTTACCGCATATGTTAAACTTTTAAATACCCAACGTCTAGGACGTCTCCGCTTTTTTTTTGTAATTTCGTAGTATGCCATAGCATGGGCGCCCATAGGGGGGGGGGCAAGAGGGGGCAGTTGCCCCCCCCCCTATCATTAGTAATATTATTTAAAAAATCAGTATGTATGTAAGTATATTTAAAAAAAAATACATTATTTACGCATATTGTGGCGAGACACTTGCAACAATACCTCAAAACAGCAAACAACCGGAAACTAATCTAGCGAAATACCGAGAAATGCGGTAGGTACTTCCTTAACAATGCCTCGAATGTAGCTACCTACCATAATAATATTGTACAATGCAAACAGAGGTTTTGAGATGTCGTAGGTATCAAGCCTTAATTGGTAGAAAGTGTACCTGTACCAACAATTTTAAACTTTATTTCGTCCCATGTCAAATGCAAAATTTACTCTCACAAAAAAAGATCCGCTTAATAAATGCTACACGTTTTTACTTGTTTGACTTAAATATTTGGTATAGTGGCCTAGTAAATTTTATTGAAATCAAAAATGTTTTAGAAACAATAATAGCAGATAACAAATTTAATTGCTCAACAAGATCAAGAGCACAGCAGCTTTCATGTGCCACATCTGATTCCACTTTTATAATTTCCCTAAATTTGATTTCCAAATATTCTTCTTTCTTAGAACCCATAGTAAACATTTTACAAACTAAATCAATAGATATGCTGGCAGTTAAAAATCATATACAGTTATTTCTTGATATGATAACAAAGCACAGACAAGAAGCACAGACAAGTATTACCCTTGAAAAACCACGAATCGCTCCTAGAAAGCAAACACAACGGTCAAACCATGCGGTTAATTCCGCTGAAGACTTTGTTAGAGTGTCATTATTTATTCCGTACCTAGATTCTTTAATTAGTTCTCTTGGTGTCAGATTTTCAGAAGACAGAATACAGAATAGCATCTGTTGGCCGTGCAAATTCTGCGGTTTATCTCTGCGGTAGTATTATTTTCATTGTTAAGGAACGCTCCCAGCGCTCGCGGAATCTATTTCTTACATCGCTTACGAACAGCAATTTACTGTGCGGTCAAATAGCACCGCAAAACCAATTTCAGTGACAATATAAAAATACTTGCTTAAAAATAAGATATTGGGCGAAATATACATGTGCATGTTTCTACTATAATTTACAATAAACGTGCATATTGTGTCTGTCTTCGATATTTAATTATTTACCGAAGGATTTGCTACTTGTATGTACCTTTGTTACGTTGTAAATTTATTAATAGATAATATTACTCTGGTCTGTAATTCTAATTACCCATAACACCATTAAAGAGAAGACCGCCTATAAAGTTTATGGTTTTAATTACTATTTAAATGGGAATAAGCCACAATTAAAGGTTAAAATACGTTTATTGAAGTTTCAATTTCCACTTCGGAAATCGTTCTCAAAATACAAACATTAGTAAATTAAACAAATTTTGTTTTTTGTTACTTAGTGAAAAATTCACAAGGTATTTTATAAATGCAATTCTTTGTCCTTTCTTGTTCATTGTTAAGTTTGGTTTTGGACAAAATAGATCTCAAAGTGTTTGTTGTTTTGAATGTTGTTGAAATGTTAAATTTATTTCCTATCCTTTTAAGCTTTTCCGATAATCCTTTTATGTATGGTATTGTTATTTTGTCCATGTCGGGATAGTATTATGAGGTTTTTTCCTGGTTTTTCTCTCATAATTTACTATGGAATCACTAACAGGAGAATTTTACTGTCATCATGGCATGTATTTGTCTTTTTAGAGACGAATTACATGTTATGATCTTTTCTGACGGATATTCTCAAGTTAAAGTTGATTTCATGTACCTAATCGAATGAACTATCTTATAAGTAAAGTCGTCCCAGGAACGCAACTCAACAATATTGGCAATATCATTTTAAAGTCGTCTACTTTAAAATGTATAATGTATGTCTGAATTGTCAATATAGATGAGTCAGATAAAATTAAATTATTAGAAGAATTTTTCACTAAGTAACAAAAAACAAAATTTGTTTAATTTACTAATGTTTGTATTTTGAGAACGATTTCCGAAGTGGAAATTGAAACGTCAATAAACGTATTTTAACCTTTAATTGTGGCTTATTCCCATTTAAATAATAATTAATTAATTTAAAATGCCACAAGAAAATAGCTTCAGAACAGTTTATGGTTTTATTGTGTAGCCCCAAACCTGCCACTCTAGGGGTGTCCCGGTTGTATAACCGGCTCGAGTAAAAGATGAAATCCTTTTTGAACGGGGCTTGAGAAATATATCTGAAGGATGCTGAGAAAATTACTTCATGAACAGATTTTGTTTTCGTACAGAAAGAAAATTTTGAAATAAAAATAACCCACTTATATTCACCGTTAGGTTTTTCGAAGATGGGCCTTAAGAAACTTGCTTTAGATTTCATTAATATGCACTTTTGCTGGCAGATGTTTGATAACAAAGACACTACAATTAAAAATTTAGTACTTAAGTTATTAAGATACTGAACCAGTACTATTTTTTTTTTCAATTTTGTTATATTTAATATAAAATTTACAACTTGTTGACCATCGACAATATTAATTATGAGCATAATATTATTTATGATATTATTTAACTATACTTATACATATACAGTTCTGAGATTATATAATAATTCATTATTGGGTATTTGTGATTACAGTAACAACTATCTGTGTTATAACTTTATAAATTATATAAAACTTTAATTAAAAAAGTAACTTTTATTATTTTAGCTATAACATTTTTAATGTTAATTTTTAGATGTCCTTTCATATGTTTCTTTAAATTTTACTGATCTGAGTATGTCTTTGTTGGATAGTCGCTCCACGAATTACTTTAAAATGAACATTACCGTCAAATCTGGGAATATTAGCTATGTTTACGGTTACTCCTCCGACGTAATCAATTTCCTCGGGACGTTTATTCATTCCGCAGCGACATCATGTCAGACTTCATGTCGTTGATTTGCTCCATTCCCATTGAGTAAACCCATATAAATTTTATTTGGAGAAATAAAATTTGGGTAGTAATACGGAGGGGTTCTAAAATAAACCGAAATTTGCGACTTAGCTGCCATAAAAGTTAAACAAATTAGATGTTCCACAACGGCCGAAGTAATTTATCGCCTCGTCAGTTTACTTTGCGGCGGAGTCGGCAGATATTACGCTAAATAAAAACTACTGTCAACAGTTTTATGTCCTTTTGGGCATTAAATAATTTTCATTATGAGAATTGTTCTATTGGAAATAACCTTGCGCTTATATGGAGCTACATCATAGATCTACATAAGCTTATATTTATTATTACATTGGGGAACAAAATATTATTGTCCTGTGTGCATGAAACTTTGTTAACTAATTAAGAAAATTTTCTAGTTAATCAATTCAATTTTTTCTGAAAACTCGCAAATTTTTTCGCAATTTGTAAACCGACCATCTAAGTAACTGATATTTTTGGCATGGTCAATACCAAGTGCGTATAATAGGTAAGAAAGAATGAATACTATCCGTTATCCCAATATCCTTTGTACTGTTCACCGTAGGTATCCTCACTCAGAGCAAATCTGAGTTCCAGTATTTCAAGGTTTTTATTTAATCATCTGGTGATAGCGTCAACAATTACATTGATATTGTAGAAAGCGTCTCAACAAGGGAAGAACAACTTATCATGTGGTGAAACATCTTCAGCTCCACAGGATGCTTGGCTTTCCCAACAAAGTCACTTATTACTCCCCACATTACAGGAAATAATCTACTTGACTTCTCCAAAATTTCATCTTTCCGGAAAAGATATGAAACCTTTTTAAATCTAGGCTACTGCATAATGGCAATATTTGTGCAACGGTTCCAATAGGTTTCCAATATGCGCGAATTATAGAGGAATTTCACTCATAAACACGGCATATAAAACCCTCTCAAACATCATTCTTAGTAGACTAATCCCTTATGCTGAAAATGTCCTAGGCGAATATCAAGCCGGTTTTAGGGCAAACAGATCAACAATATATCAACTATTCACGCTGAGACAACTTCTAGAAAATTGATGGGAGTATAACAGACCCATACACAATCTTTTCATAGACTTCCGACAGGCATATGATAGCGTAGAAAGAAGCCAAGTATGGAACGCCATGGCGGAGTTTTCAATATCAAAGAAATTCATTCGGATGACCAAAGTCTGTATGGAGGGTGGAATATCTAAAGTACGTGTAAATAATAAACTGTCTGGCAGCTTTGAAATCAACAATGGACTCAAACAGGGTGATGCGTTATCTACACTACTTTTTAACCTTGTATTAGAGAAAGCCATGAGGTCGGCCGGAATAAAAACAGAATAGCTATCGGTTCAAAGTCCCAAGCTATTACTCGCATATGCAGATGACATAGATCTCGTTGGAGACTCCATCCTATACACGAAATACATCTTTAACAAGGTGGAAGGAGCAAAACGTGAAGTAGGGCTGAACATTAATGAAGAGAAGACGAAATATATGTGTATAAATAGAACGACACGAAGAGACAGAATAGGACAAAATGTGGCGGTCCACACCTTCAATTTCGAAAGAGTACAACGTTTTAAGTATCTGGGGGCCGTAATCACAGCTGACAACGATGTTACTGAAGAAATAAAAGACAGAATCCAATCTGCAAACCGCTTTCCATTCGCACTGGATAAGCTCATAAAATCAAAAAAACTTACAAGAAGTTCAAAGATCAAAATCTATAAATCCATCGTCACACCTGTAATAACATACGGATACGAAACGTGGACCATGACCAAACAAACGAAGAAAAGCTCAGACGCTTTGAACGAAAAATACTTCGGACCTCACCATGACATCACCACAAACCAGTATAAGATCAGAACCAATATCGAATTAAAAGCACTCTATATGACGCCGATATTGTCCAAGAAATTAAATCACAGCGACTAAGATGGGCAGGCCACGTGCACAGACTGCATAACGAGAGACTTGTAAAACTGGTATGGGAGGAGATTCCCACAGGCAAAAGACCACTCGGACGTCCCAGAATGCGATGGAGAGATAACATTAAAGCAGATCGCCGGAAAATGAACATTCCATTTGACCCTAGGTTGATAAAAGACCGAACAAATTGGAAAAAAGTTGTACAGTCAGCCAAGACCCACGTAGGGTTGTAGCGCTACGTGATGATGCTGATGATGGTTCCAATAGGTCATTCAGTACATATTCGAAAGTATTACAATGGCATAAAAATAGTAGTTGAATTGTTACAATATTATAAACACAATTAGATCATTTGTGTTGATTTGAAATTATTCTCCTACTGTTTTTCCTCCATTTCACCTGCTAAAACTTATTGATCTGAAGCAATTCGTTATGGTATTGGACAGAGTTAGTGAATATTTTTACCATATTGTTTCCAACTTTGTTGTACGAGAAGATCAAATTAGTAGAGTTGGATATTTCGCCAATTCGAGTCAATTAACGTGACAAATAATTTGTAATCAAAACAAGTACCATAAAAAAAACTGGTGTGGCAGTCCAGTGGGACTGCCGGTAGAAGTTATACTTCTATACACTTCTATACACGCGTTCGCCGTTACAAATTTATATGGGAGTCAATCTGCACAATCATTATCATAAAAATAAAAAACCAACAACTCGGATTATGTTGTAAATTTTCATTTTATTTTAAAATTTAGCATTTTTGCGTATATTACATATATTTAATAACATTAACGTAAGGTTTTTAAATATTTCAAAAATAAAAAAGGAAATTCATATTGGGATTCGAACTCACGTACACCAGCGTATGAACCAAACACGTAAAAGATTTGCCAATTAGACATGATACTAACGGATTTCAAAATTGACAGTTGTTTGTCATACAGTGATTATTTTGAAATACAAAAGCCTAAAGTAATTATGAACATTTAATAAATAATACAAAACATATCACATAAATAATAATATTAATAAATATTATATTATATACTTATATAATATTATATATATAATATAATATATTTATAATATTAAATATATATACAAAAGGAACATTTTTATTCTCGAGAGAGGAAGAGAGAGAAAATATATCTTATGTCTCTCTCTTACTCATTATCTTACATATGTAATGGTTTCACAGATTCACTCCCGTGCAAATTTCCAACGCCGACCGTGCGTATAGAAGTATAACTTCAAAATGTGTGACTATCTTTTTAAGATATTATATAAAATTTCCTTAATTTATGAGTGTTGTTAATATGCTATTGGCTTCTCTTGATCTCGGGTTTAATATTTGTATCAAGCTTTATTTCCTGAAGAATCACCTTGATACATTTCCTGAGATCCTTGGGAATGACAGTGATCCGGAAAGAAAATGCCTTTACAAATATTTTATGTCAACACAAATCTTAAGAAATCTGAATAAATCTTAATAAATTCAGAGCAGATTGTTTTACATGCGTTTGAATTGAAATTAGGTCAACGCCGAACGTGATATTGGTAAACAAATAATAAACAAATAATTTACGAAATGTAAATAATTAAATATTCATTATAATCGGTCTTGCAAGTCGCATATTTAAAATCGATGAATGAATGATGATGAATCGATAAATTATAAACTTACTTAAAATAACTTAACGTATTAAAAATTGATATGAAGATGTGTATTTTTAAACCATGTTTTTTGCCACCGCAGTTCAACAAAAGAAATTGTATAGCTTCTATAGTTTTACAAAGAAAAACTCATTATTTACGATAGCTGACTTTTAATCATGCTATGGATTCTTACAATTGGTTAGAGATATGTTTGGCAGCCATAAAACCCTTTATGTTATCATAAATCCCAAGAACAGGACCAGAAAATTAATTTGTAACGATTACCCGACGATCGGGTTTGTTAATTTAGATCCTTGTTTACTACTCCTTTTCTGTGGGTGCAATTGACTGGCGCTACGGGGTGAGTTTCATTGAAACGACTTTCAAATGTGTTTTATACCGGAGTAGAAGGCCTCTAAAACTAAAGAGCAAATTGTAATGTTAAACCTTTTTTGATGCAGAAGCATTGACAATAGTGTGACGATGTGCGACGACAATTGCTGATACACAAACATCTGGATACATGTGGATTCATTAAAACAATATCGTAGATTTTACTAAGTTGAACTTTAGTTATCGTTTGCACAATTTTTTTGACTACCAATGCTATAAGTTTTAATTATACCGTCAATATTCAATTTTTGAAATGAAATTTTGGAAATTTTTTGTCGTACGGAAAGAAGTTTTTACTTCATTGCTTCATACTTCATATATGTTACTTATTATTTTATTTAGATAATAATATATTTAGATAATAACGATATTATAACTTTTTAAAATACTTTATTGAGGATATAAATTTTTTTTTAGCTTATGAGTATATATGTCGATTTTTATACTTTTCTATTGATAATTTTTTGATTCTAATGTTTTCTGAAGTTATCTTGACGTTTTTATGTGAAATGTCGATCTAATGTTGAACAAAATTTAATCTCGAGTCCCTCTAAGTCTCAGGTTAAAACTTATTGGCGCAGTTTAGCTGTATTTAGTACTTTTTGTTTTCTTGTTGTCAAGTTACTCTTTTATTATCTACCTTTAATTTACCTATCTGTCTTTGATCGAGTATTTCTCTATTAACTATATCTATATCTCTATCCTTACCCACCACAATGGAGCTCCCGAATTGAGCAACGCGGTCTTCGTAAAGCTTTTGTGAATGAACAGCTTTTTACCATCTACTCTTGATAGTTTTTTCGTTACAAACTCGAGAAACCGCTTACTAACAAAATTGTAGAATATGCCTAAAATATTCCGCTGATAAAGCGGTTTCATTTCGATACCTTAATCTTAATTGACGATTATGGTTTTTTACGTAAAGGTATAATATAATAAAAAAAAGACGATCCAAAAGATAAAATTAATCATAATAAAATTAATAATCAACTGATTAGTTTAAACACAAAGCTTACTTAGCATATACAAAATTATACCCAACAACGTACTTGATATCCTACTTACCACTACACTCATAATTATGTTCCGTAGAATTACCCTCGTTCTCCAAAACTTTCTGACCGGTCCAGGTAGACTGAACAGTTTAGTTTGGTAATTTATAAGCTTGTTTACAACTCCTTTTGGAAATGTGCAGTTGGAAGTTATCAACACTCATTCGTTACAGGGTTATTTGTGTGGTGGTAGCATTGTGTTCCAGTAATTAATTGAGGTCAGATCCACATTGTTCGGGCTCTACATATTGTTCAAATATCCGCAACTATATTACATCGGAAATGATATAGTTTTCAGAGGGAAATGCGCCGGATAATGTTTGGATAAATGTTAAACGTGAGGATGGTGTAATGAGAAAAATTATTTTGATACCCTTCAACCTTCTGGAAAATTCTATCTCCCGGATATTTTTATACATAAATTTATTTCGTAAATAAAAAACTTACACAAGAAACTTATTTAAATATTTTCGGATTTACGAAAAGTATTTTTTAATATTTAACAAAAAAGTCTTTTTTAGACAGCATTCTAATTAAGCGCAGAATTTGCATCCGATCACAATCCTGTGGTCATGGACATGTATATACGACTAAGAAAAAAAGGGTACAACGAAATGACACCAAAGTTTATATTAAAACATAACAAGAACCAAATACTGCTCAAATTACATCTCGATGACCAAAATGGAGACAGGAAGCTACTCGTAATGAAAGACATCTTCCAACAAGGTGGTAGGACGACATCAAGCGCCACCCAGCTAGTGTTATGCCAATCGTTCATTTTACAAGGACCGAATCAATCAGTAACCGACTATGAAAACGATCGAATCATTTCAATCGTTCGTTCGTTTCAATATTTTCGTTGCCGTTTAAAACAAATAACAAGTTACCGATTGATTGAGCTGAATCGACTGAAAACCGGTAGTATTGCTTACCGTATTTCATATGTGCGAGAGGGACTCAGCTTAGATTCTAGAAGAAAAGTTCGAAAAATCAGAATTTATTATGTGTTTGTTTTTAGGTTGTTAGTGTAACTCAGAAATAATTAAAAAATCCACAAGGAAAATAAATTCCTGCAGCTGGCTGTATACCATGTATCACAAAAAGAGGTTTAAATCTTTGTATTTAGGTATATTTAAAAACCCTTAAAAGGGCTACATAAAAAACACAAACGTTTTCGGAATAATAATTCCATCATCAGGTTAAAAAGCGTAAAATAAGTATAAACCATTTAATTAAGGCAAACGTGACTGAAATGTTGACTAAGGTTAAAAAAGCATAATGGTTATACTTACAGGTTAACATAGCTGAGCCACCAAAATATTAAGGTACAACCCTTTACAAAAAATTGAAGTTACTAAAAAATGTACATGTTGTTTAAAAGTGAGTGATGTTTAATACTTTATTAGATTTAACTTCAGGCAACACATAACCATGCCTCACATGAGTACCAGCGTCCTCTACCTCTTCAAACGGACATCAGCTGGTAACTGATTGACAAAATACCTATGAACGGTGTCGAAAACAGAATGTTAATGCACCATGGAACAGTGTTGGTTATACACAATATTACTGCAGCGAAACGATTCAAAAGCTTTAGTGATGTTAAAATGATAATAGCAATCCAAATGTTGGGATTTAAAAATGATGTTTTTGAATTTTGGATATGAAGGATGTAAAATTACCGATGGAGGTAAAGGTCATGTTTAAGAGAATGACGTATGCATTAGGCACGTGTGTTACTCTTTGTCGTATGGAGTGTGGTCTAAGGTGTATTTATGATTGATTAGCTTAGATATATGATCTTGCCTTTTATGTTGATCACATCTAGGACAAGGTAAATTGAATTGTACATAATTGTAGCTAATATAAGACCTCATTTTTAAATGAAATTGTTTTTGACTGCTCGTAGGGTAAAAGGTTTATATAAGGTGGTCCAATAAATTGACTGAAGCTTAAAAATCTTTCGGCTGAAGAAATTAAAATAATAACCTATGGGATTAAATTTAGCATAAAAAGGCTGTGACTTGAAAAGAGTAAAGGGACAGGACATGACTAAAGAAGAGGGGTGGGTTTAAGGAAAAGTAAATGAATTAATCAACAAATTAGAGATAATAGAGGTCCTTTATGCTAAAAAGCATCTAGCACCCTAAGAAAAAACCTATTTTGGTGATATTAAATTCGGTTTATATAAACCGTGAACTTAATGGACGAGTGTGCTGTACTAAGTTGTTGACTAAGAAGGGGGAGCAGTGGTTGAATAAGGATTTTTTTAATAATTAATAATTGGGAAGGTAAGACCAGATGGACCTGTGTCTGAGAAAAGAATTAGTGAATTTTGATAAATTGTTGGACTGTGAATTTTGTTTGAGTGATTACTGAGTTTAAAACAAATGAGTAGATGGTTGATATATGAAATGACTGAAAATAATAAAAGAAAGTGAGATGGACAGGAATATGATGTAGGCATGAAGAGTAGTGAAGTATAATGGACATGGTTAGTTATGAAGTTAAGAATAGGATCGGAAAAGGGGGGGGGTGCGACAATAGTGTAAAGGAAGATGTGGTTTAAAGAGACAATTATTGAATAGGAAAAAAGGTGTGGAAGATTGTAGGGGAAGATCGAAGCAAAGAAGGGCAAATTGGGGGATGTGGGCTATGAGACCTACACCGACAACTCTTCTCATGATGTGCCCCAAGTATTCCAATTTCCTGATTTTTATGAAATTTAAAACTTCGCATTGTTTTCCTAGTTGTTCGAGAACTTGTTCGTTTGTTTTGTGATCCATCCATGACATTTTCAAAATACGTCGGTAACACCACATTTCGAATGCTTTTAGGTTTTTAATGTTGGATTTTTTAAATGTCCAAGCTTCAACCCTATACAAAAGGGTAGAGAAAATATAACATCGAAACATTTTTATTCGGAGCGATATATTGATATCGCGATTACAAAAAAGTTTTATCATTCTATTAAAAGTTGACCGTGCAGGTCAACTTGGCACAAGATATCAATGCGGTATCTTATTTCTTTTGAAATGAATGAAAAAATCGAAGTGGGAAATACCTATAGAATTTAAGACAAACAAACAAAAACAAGTTGGTTCTTCATTATATGGATTTTCAAAACATGAAACGCTAGTTTCATATATTACTAAGATAAACAAGGCTGCATAGATTTTGAATTGGCTGCCAAATGTTTTAGTTTAATGCCTGAACACGTATAGCTAGAATCTCTCTCCCTAGTTATTACTATAAGAGATACCATGCTAGAGAGTTACTCGCTATGGAATGACCAAATTTTTGTTGATAGCTATTTTACTATAAATTTATATTTAAATGGGAATAAGCCACAATTAAAGGTTAAAATACGTTTATTGACGTTTCAATTTCCACTTCGGAAATCGTTCTCAAAATACAAACATTAGTAAATTAAACAAATTTTGTTTTTTGTTACTTAGTGAAAAATTCTTCTAATAATTTAATTTTATCTGACTCATCTATATTGACAATTCAGACATACCTTATACATTTTAAAGTAGACGACTTTAAAATGATATTGCCAATATTGTTGAGTTGCGTTCCTGGGACGACTTTACTTATAAGATAGTTCATTTGATTACATGAAATCAACTTTAACTTGAGAATATCCGTCAGAAAAGATCATAACATGCAATTCGTCTTTAAAAAGACAAATACATGCCATGATGACAGTAAAATTCTCCTGTTAGTGATTCCATAGTAAATTATGAGGGAAAACCCAGGAAAAAAACCTCATAATACTATCCCGACATGGTAAGTATTTGATCGTGCATTTAGTTTACCTTCAATAAACACCAAATTACGATTTTATATGTTTGTTATTTAAAAAACATAAATGATGTATTCTCTATATGTTACTGACTTACCAATACTGGTATTTTCCTTTTAATAACTTCCTCTTTCAATATGGGTAACCAGATCCTACTACATTCTGCCGAGGAATTCGCGACACAATTGGTCTCATTTAGCATAATTAGAGCCGCTTCTTTGATTTTTCTCTTTTTACCATTTTTACAGGTGTATAGAAAACCAACACACACCAACAGATATTTAAATTTCAAATCAAATCACAGTATTAATATTAAAAAAGGAATTATTAAATCCTTATACGATAGAGCCAAAATTACTTGTTCTAACGAAAATTCGTTCTTGGAGGAAAAACATTTGTTAACATCTGTTTTATTAAAAAATGATTATCCTTTATCGTTTATAAATAAGGAATTTTCAACAATCGATCGAATAGAACAAAACAACTTAGAACGAGATTCTACAGCATATGCAAGGAATAATACGAGGAAAATAACAATACCATACATAAAAGGATTATCGGAAAAGCTTAAAAGGATAGGAAATAAATTCAACATTCAAAACAACAAACACGTTGAGATCTATCTTGTCCAAAACCAAACCTAACAATGAACAAGAAAGGACAAAGAATTGCATTTATAAAATACCTTGTGAATGCGATCAGTTTTATTTAGGTGAAACATCAAGACCATTAAATGTTAGAATAAGTGAACATCAATCCTATATTAAAAATAGAGAATTTGATAGATCTCAAATCTGTAAACACGCATGGGATAATGAACATAGGGTTCAATGGAATGATTCAAATATAGTCCTAAAAGAAACGGATGGTAAAAAGAGAAAAAATCAAAGAAGCGGCTCTAATTATGCTAAATGAGACCAATTGTGTCGCGAATTCCTCGGCAGAATGTAGTAGGATCTGGTTACCCATATTGAAAGAGGAAGTTATTAAAAGGAAAATATGTACCAGTATTGGTAAGTCAGTAACATATAGAGAATACATCATTTATGTTTTTTAAATAACAAACATATAAAATCGGAATTTGGTGTTTATTGAAGGTAAACTAAATGCACGATCAAATACTTACCATGTCGGGATAGTATTATGAGGTTTTTTTCCTGGGTTTTCCCTCATAATTTACTATGGAATCACTAACAGGAGAATTTTACTGTCACCATGGCATGTATTTGTCTTTTTAAAGACGAATTACATGTTATGATCTTTTCTGACGGATATTCTCAAGTTAAAGTTGATTTCATGTAATCGAATGAACTATCTTATAAGTAAAGTCGTCCCAGGAACGCAACACAACAATATTGGCAATGGTATGTCTGAATTGTCAATATAGATGAGTCAGATAAAATTAAATTATTAGAAGAATTTTTCACTAAGTAACAAAAAACAAAATTTGTTTAATTTACTAATATTTGTATTTTGAGAACGATTTCCGAAGTGGAAATTGAAACGTCAATAAACGTATTTTAACCTTTAATTGTGGCTTATTCCCATTTAAATATAAATTAATTTAAAATGCCACAAGAAAATAGCTTCAGAACAATATTTTACTATAGTTGCCTCCCCAGTGGTGTAAATCAAATTTTGAGGATGCCTCTGAAGTCTAAGCCCTATCGAAACTTACATTTTCTTTATAATCATTTTTCAAAATTATAGAAAAAATAAATTAAATGAAATATTGCACAACACGTGTTTTATCTCCAACAATACCTAGTCATCAAGGGCTAAAATTGAATATTTTTTTATAACGCATATATAATGTTCATTATTAAACATTTTAAACAATGCATTAGATTTCACACCGTGCACAGAATTCCAATCTTGTTTCACACATTTTGCATTATGTCCATTTTCCAGGCTGCTGACAGACATCAAAATAATAAATCCAGTAAAATGCGCTTCCATTTAAATTTCCATTACCTAGAACACCGGTGATAATTTCGAATAAAATTTTCAATAAATCATTTTCAGTTTGAGCATCGCTTTGGCATATTTTGTGATGTCGATGCCAATAAAATACAAAGGTAGTTATCGCACTACACCAAAAAGTGTAACAATTTAGTCCAGACATACAGTTTGTCGCTCGAATAAACTTGGATGGAATGTAAAAATATCAATTTTTTTCACCCTTTTTCCTGTCTGCTGCCCATTTCATCATTCATTTGGGCATTAGCCTAAAGTTTCTTGATATGATCATCCACGGGGACGTTTTTAACAACTAATCAAAGTAGCAGTCTGTGTTCTAACCGAATTTCTCAGTTTTAACATCGGTTTGACACATTATTATATTAATGGAAATAAAATTCAATGATGATAAATGATAAAAGTGATTATTATTAAACTTTGTTTTGCTAGCGGTAGCCTACAATGTTCTTAAGTTTTATGAGTAAAATGCCACCCAGATTAATATGCAAATAAAATACCCACTTAGGCTAACTAAACCATGTTTATTAAAAAAATATGGAAGCTAATAAATTTAATGTACATTTAGGGATTCTACAGTATTCACTGCCTTCCCTCGCTCAACCGTTTCCATCTCTCTCTGTTGTTTCATTCTCCATCGTTTAGGGCTCTCTTGCTCATGGCGTCGTCTACTTCGTTCCTCCAGGATTTTCGGGGTCGTCCTCTTTTTCTCCTTCCTATGGGGCTCGATTCGGTTATTCTCTTAATTCATCTGCTGTCGCTAGTTCTTCTTACATGTCCATACCACTTTAATCTTTTTTGTTCTATATATGTTAGTATGTCTGTTTCTATTGATGTTCTTTGCTTTATTTCGTCATTACTTCTCCTATCCATTCTTGTTACTCTGCAGCATCTTCGAAGACATTCCATCTCTGTTGCTACTATCTTACTGCTGTTTTTCTTGTTTATGATCCAATTTTCAGCCCCATATGTCATAATACTTCGCACTAATGTTTTATAAATCTGTGTTTTTGTCTTCATATTTAGGTGTCTATCCCACCATACTGAGTTAAGTTGTCGGATTGCTGTTCTTGTTTGTCCTAATCTTTGTGTAATTTCTTCCTCTGTTGTTGCCTTTTTCGTGATTATACACCCCAGGTATTTGAATTTATCCTTTCCTTTGATTGTTACGTTGTCATCAATCTGTAGATCTTCTATGTCTTCTTCACTTGTAGATAGGTACTCTGTTTTCGCGAGGTTAATATCTAGGCCAGCCTTGGTATATTCTTCTTGTAGTTTCTTCATCATGTAGCTGAGGTCGTCTTGGTCTTGTGCAATCGCATACAGGGTGTAAATAATAACTTATAAACATACGTACTAATAACTAAATGCCACAACTAAGGTATATTAATTATGGACGTATATAAATAAATACTGTGTTCACACTGAGAAGAAATCTTTGATTGTCGTTTGCTTTTTCTTGTTTAGACAGTCTATTATTGCTTGTTCTTGTATCTCCTTTTTTCACATCAAATTTTTTTCATTGCGCTCTCCTCGCACCAACGCATCTAAGTGTTTGCTGCAAATATAGCATCGTCACAGTTGACGGTGAAAGATTTTTCATCCTGTGCTTCCTGGGTCACGTGATCATCAGATTCTGTCATTTATTTAATTATTTCTTCATCTGTTAAGTCAGGATTGAGATTGTCATCTAAAATCCAATCTTGTAAAGCTTCTCTTGACTCTGATGAATTAGTCATACCGTTGCAAATTCGAAAGGCAACATCTAGTGCATAGTTTGGTCATTGGATTCTTTGTTAACTTCTATTGGAAGGAGTGGGTTGTTGAGCCAAATATTCTTCCACGATTTAATCAGTTTAGTAGGATTGACTTGCTACCAGTCAAACTCAGCATTGATAATCGCAGCTTTGATGTTAAGTTTTTCAAAATTGAAGTGATGTCAGCATTAGGTTGACTTACAATATCCATAAGGAGTTGTTTCTTGTAGTGTGCCTTGAAAGTTTTATTAACGTTTTGATCCATGGGCTGAATCAATGCAGTAGTATTTTTCGGTAAGAACATTGCCTCAATATATCCATCGGCAGTTTCGATTTTTCATTCGTCCTGATCAGGATGTCCTGGAGTATTGTCTAACAAGAGGAGGGCTTTCACTGGCAGTTTCTTTTTTCTTAGCTCCTCTTTAACTTATGAGACAAAGCTGTTCTTGTTACCAATCCAGAAAAACTTCTTTTGTCACCCAAGCATGGCTTTACCACATGTACGTAATTGTTAGCTTCTCAATTTTAACATTCTTTACGGCACGAGGTTTTTGGACTTACCCATGATTAGCAATTTTAATTTGTGGAAGTGAGAGTGAGACGTTCTTTCTGATGTTTTCTACCAAAAACTTTTATTTCGTCTGAAGTGAAAAATGTCTATTGGAAGTTGACGCCAGTTTAGACCGGTTATAACGTTATTCAGGAATAAGGTCTAATTCGGTGATCTTTTTGCTCAAATTCTGAATAAATTCAGATATCTCAGACTCATCTGCACTCAACTCCTCTCCACACATCTGCAAAAATCCGTTTTCGAAAAGTTTTTGAACCAAGCACTTGACTAGCACGATAATTAGTTTTCTTTGTTAATTCCTGATAAAAAAAATTGAGCTTTATTTTTTAAAATGTCATCTGAAATAGGAGCTTGTCTGTTTCGTTGTTGTTTAAGCCAGATGTGCAGAACTTCTTCAACATCAGGAAATTCACTCATTTTAAGGGTTTTTCTGTCCTTGGAATCATTCTCTACATATTTCATAAAGATTTTGTCATTGTTATGGCACAATAAATAATTTTCTATCTCTTAGTTTTGTTATATCTCTTGTAAATCTTGTAAATCTACAATTTTGTTATAAAATGTAGGAAAGGGATAGACAAGGGACATATTGTCTTTTTTATCAAAATTATTACTTTTTTGGATAACACATCTTGTTCGCGATAGCATCCACCCTTCTCTTAATGGCTTCTGGGTTCTCTAGGTCCACTTGAACAGCCATTGTCACAATCTTCTTAACTTTCAAGGTTTCCAGGTTGATCTGCACGCCTCTGGATGTCATGCACACAGACTTCCTTGGAGCTTCTTCTTCCTTCGTATTTTCCTCCGCTTCCTCGATATAATCGAGCATCCGATTTTTTAGTCTCTGTATGGATATGGATAGTCTTGTATTATAAGACGCTCAAACTTTGATCTAGTTTTGTAGTTGAGTGGCTGTCCCTCTTTTTTTGAACTGGTCGTTTCTGTCCACTTGTTTGGTTTTCTTGTTTTTTTTTTCGCTGTTCGAGCTGCTCATTTTATTTTTTCCGTCCTTCTGTCTGTTTTCTCCTACCCCTTTCTCTTCTTCTCCTCCCTTTACTTCTTTCTCTCTCTGTTTTTGTTGTTTCTCTCTTTTTTCCCTATCCTTCCCGCTGCTTCTGCTTGCACTTTACTAGCTTTAATTTCTTCCTTTTCTTCCACTCCCCTCCAGCTTTTCTCCACTTGAGTTTCATCACTTTCTTTCTCTCCTCCTCTTTTAATTTCTCCCTCATTCCCGTCTCTCTCTTCCGTCTTTAAATGATATTTCTTAACTGTAACAGGAGATACATTTTTCGCAGGATTTGTAATCCAGATAAATGCATTGAATTGAACACATCCAGAAATTGTATAAGTTGTTTTTTTTTTGTTACCCACGATGAACTGGATTGATTTTCCTTAATTCTCAGTGATTAAGATGTATCGTGAAGATATGAGGCTGGGAGAATCACCAAAAAATGGATCTAATCAACCTTTGTCATAATCTTTAAAAACTAAAAGTAACACCTTGTTGATTTCTACAAAGGATTTTTAGAGACTTGATTTTGGAAACTGTGGATAGCAGCGAGCATTCTCAGAGTTAACTTGCCATATATTTATCAATGGAGAAATTTTGAATAAGTTACCTGTTAGAGACGGTACAATAATAATAGTGGATAGCAAAAATGATATACACAATGTAATGTAACGTACCAAAGTATGTTGTGATCAATATGACCCTAAGATCAATTTGAAGATAACCAAATATATGATTGTCCCTGAGTCGAAAGTTGCAAACGTCCAGCAGTTCATTGAAACTGTTAATGTTGCAGTTTCGCAACGATATATAAACATTTATATAATATTAACAGACTTTGTGGTAGTTTTGATTCTCCCCGTATTCCAAAATTCCCTGTACGAAAAATACAGCTAGTTTAGGAACTAATTTACAAAGACGAGCCATCTGCGAAATAACACCAGACGTGTGTGTGAGATAAGGGACAAATTCCATCCACAAAATCATAGTCGAGTTTTGTCTCCCAAACGACAGACACGTGGGTTTGGGTTGAGGGTTGTGCATCCTACCACACAAACTTCGCTTGAGTCTTGTTAAAAAGGTGAGTTTTTTGATTCTTGAATTTTCACCGAACCAGAGGGTTAGCAATCCCGTCGTGAAATCATTTTATGGGGTAAAGTACACCTTATACTATTTGTTGCCAAAATTACATTGCTGCATATCGAGTACTGTTTACTGGTATATAAATATTTTTAAGAAATTCATCTTTTGTGCTGAACTAGCTATTTCATATTGTGTCGTGATTTGAACTTTTAAAAGAACATTTTACGTATATATAAACATTCATTTTAGCATATTTACTGTATAGTTTAATTGTATATTTTAATTTACTATTAATTAATATGTGTAACTATATCCATACATATAGATATAGACATAGACATACATAGACACATACATAGACATATAGATATCCATCGTATTATATTTAGTTCCAAACAGCTGTGTTTTTACGTTAATTCATTCACCTTTCTTAAAGCATTTGTCACGCGTATTTTAAATTGCAGATATAAAGGATTTGTTGAAAAACCAGCGAGTTTTTCTCATAACTGATTGAACATAATATCTTCTCTTCCCTTTCTGATGACCCCAATTGTTATATTGAGGTTATCGTATGTGTAGAATGCAACAAAGACAAACAAATATATGACTGTCACTGAGTCGAAAGTTGCAAACGTCCAGCAGTTCATTGAAACATATAAAGAAACCCAAAATCAAGAACTATATCGAAGTAGTAAATGTTTTATCCATTAAACCTCATATTGCTATGCTATCGGGAATTTTAAAGCTACGTGTAAGGATAAAGTTGTTGACACCTTTACTTTTGTCTGCCTTGGATTTTGACTATGATGTGTAAGACGAAAAAGACTACTTAGAACCTGTGCTAAGATAACAAGAATGGGCATAATTATAAGACAATAAATCGGAAAAATTCAAACAAGACGAAATTTGGGAAGATCAAGAATATTCTGGGTTTAAAAACCAAGAGAACGATTCAGAAGCGGCAGAAAAGAGCTACTTAGAGCAGCGGTCAACAACACTAATAAAATCGCAATGTCTAACAATAAAACACTGAAAACTTTCATTTTTAAAAATTCCACAAAATTTATTATAATTTTTATTTTTTTATCAGAACAGTTGTTTCGGCAGAGTTTCTTTCACAAATAATCTACTTTTGGTAAGCGTTTAACTTTTGGTGTGTCTTTAACTGATTAAGTTAAAGAGGGGAGAACTGTTTGCCTTAAGTTGGTCATCAATTATTTCTGTATTTTTTAATTTGTTAATTTCCATAGATTCTAATAAAGATAGATTATTGCCTTTATTTTGAATGTGAAGTATTTTATGTTCTGCCATACGTTTGTTAAAAGTTCTACCAGTTTGACCGATGTAAGTTTTGGGCAGCCCCATATTTAAGAACCATAATGCTTTTCAACCTTCGGCAAAATTTGGAACTTTGAAACTGAAACAAAGATCAGTGAATTCAATGGATTTGATAAATTATTATTTTTGACCTTCTGTTACATTTTTTGTAAGACATGCTGTATATAATGACATATTACAGGAAACGCATTTGCATTACGTTTAATGCAATGTAATTTAGAATATTAACAAGTTGATATGTATAATTGTGAATCCAATTTATTTTCACCCGTTTGTCAATACTTTTGTGTTTGATCTGGTAATATCAGTGATGGATAAAATAATATACTCGATCCCATTTGCCATATAGACTTAAAAACATGCTATTCTGTTTGTAAATTGGTAGGTGTCAAATGGCGGTGGATTTTTTGGAACAAGCGGATATCATGTTTTTGATTTGTATCATTTAGTTAAATTGTACAGTAGAGATATAGAGTCCATTTTAGTGATTAGAAACTTTAACTAATGAAATCGGTAAAAGCATGACATAAATCAATCACAAGTATTAAAAAACCTCAAGGACTTCCAATTTATTGCTTTCAAAATTCTTAAGATAAAATGCTCAAGGTATAAATTTCATTATAATTAAGTTTCAACGATATCTTTCTTTGTTTTGAATAACATCTTCAGGAGATTTTCAAGTTATTTCGAAAGGTCAATATCACAAATGCCCCCAGTTTGTTGATGCATTGTCTGTTCAGCATCCCTGCCTCTATATTAAAAAACAAAACCAAGAAAATGTAAGTTTATGTACATAATTTCAGTTGTAAGCTTAGGTTTTGGCTACATGTTATTTAGATTGTTGAAACGCATTTTAAACTCTCCCTATTTTATTCTTATTTCTCGCATTGAAGCTCGAATCTCAAATATTTGCTTATGCAAATTTCAAGAAGTTAAAATGCAGTAAGTACAGAAATTAACAGACGGATATATCTGGCAAATAGAACCTATTATGGATTAAAATTTTTTAACAACAAGTCTAGTTACAAAAAGAACGAAACTAGTGATATACAGAACTCTTATCAAGCCCATCCTCACCTACGCGTCGGAAACATGGACGATGACAAAGAGCGATGAAGAACGTTTAAGATGCTTTGAACGTAAAATCCTCCGGCATATCTATGGAGGAGTACAGAAGTACACATAGAGAGAATGAATGAGATGGAGCCGCCAAAACATATTTATAACCAAAGAATAGATGGAGTGAGAAGGAGAGGCAGACCCAGAGCACGATTTAAGGATGAGGTAGAGGAAGACTTGATAATGTTGGGAGTACGAAACTGGAAAGCCAAGGCGAAGAATAGGAGAGAATGGAGACTTATCCTTGAGCAGGCCAAGACCCACCATGGGTTGTGGAGCCAATGATGATGATGATGAAATTTCAAGAAGATGTAAAATTTCAGACGTTGATTCGATTTGTAATATTATGGTTTAAATAAGCCAGGACTATTTTGAATTTAATAATCAAAATCAAATATATACAAACAACAGTGCAGGACTTCTAATGAGTGATCCTCTAAGGGATCAGACTAGATCAGACATTGCTATCAGACATTTTTATGGATCATCTAGTAACAAATATTTCAAAACATCTCATATT
The DNA here is from genome assembly GCF_040954645.1 of Diabrotica undecimpunctata. Taxonomy (NCBI): domain Eukaryota; kingdom Metazoa; phylum Arthropoda; class Insecta; order Coleoptera; family Chrysomelidae; genus Diabrotica; species Diabrotica undecimpunctata. The sequence continues at coordinate 8,139,072 of NC_092803.1, read as the reverse complement.
CAAACAGTTTTTGTATTGGTGGAGATCGTAGACGATGTATTGGTATGTTTTACAGGAACTAACAGACAACTTGACCATTTTTTATCGTACTTCACTCCACACTCATATTGAATTCACCGTACACAAGCTGTGTACACAGTATACAGTCACAAAGCACATTAAACCAAAAAACCCTAGAGTGGCTCGTAAAAATGATGAACTGTTGCGTTCGTACATTCCAAATCCACAAAATCTGGAGGAAAGCTAGAGTGGTGGCCCTCTTAAAACCAGGAAAGGATCCGGCGGATACAAAGAGTTTTAGACATGTCTCTCTTTTGTGTTACCTTTTCAAGACGTTCGAAAAAATGATACTGAACCGGATCGCTGGCTGGAAACAAGCAGGGTTTAGAGCCGGAAAATGCTGCTGCAGTCAAACTTTTTATCTCACCCAACGTATTGAAGATGGGTTTGAACTGAAAGAAATAACAGGAGTAGCGTTCATAGACCTGACTGCCGCCTATGGCACAGTTAACCATCAACGACTGCTGGTAAAAATCTCCTCCAGAATGCTTCTACGGAACGCTCCAGTTCAACAACAGTCGGAGTGTCCTCGCGCCGATGCTATACAAAATTTACACCAACGACCAACCCAAAAACCAACAAAAAAAAAACAGTTTATTTACGCGGATTATACAGCTGTGGCAGCTCAGTTAAAGTATCTTCAATGAAGTCGAAGTAAAACTGACAGATGCCCTAGAAGACTTAGTACTATGAAGAAAACCAACTGAAACCCAATACTACAAAAATCCAGGTGTTTGCTTTCCACCTTAAAAACAAGCATGCCCGAAGGACACTGGAGGTAGAATGGTCAGATGCTGGAACACAATGAGACGCCAAAATACCTCGGCGTACGTCTGGATAGAACTCTGTCTTATAGATATCACTGTCAAGATGTCAAGGAAAAAGTAAGCGCCAGAAATAATATCATCCGCAAACTGAAAAATACAAAATGGGGAGCACAACCACACACTCTCCGTACTTCTACCTTAGCATTATGGTTTTCTGCCGCTGAGTTTGGAGCACCAGTGTGAGAAAACTCTGCTCAAGCTAAAAACGTCGATGTTGCGTTAAATGAAACGGTTCGTGTAATACCTGGTTGCCTGAAACCGACATCTATCGAAGAGGTCTACCCTATAGTTGGAATCGCTCCATCTGCTATCAAAAGACAGGTCACTTCAGAGATAGAACGAAAGAAGCAGGAGACGGATCGAAGACACACCTTGTATGACCACCAAGTTCAGCCAAGTAGACGAAGATCTCGGAAAAGGTTCCTGAAAAAATCACGATCCCTTCCCGAAGAGCCAAAGACGCGCCGAATACACCTATGGCAAGCGTCAACTACAACAAATTTTGCTCCTTCAGAGGAAATGGCCACTGGACACAATTTGCCTTATCCCACATGGAAAGCGCTAAACAGATTATTTATATAATAATCTATTTAAATAATAATATTATTTATATAATAATATATAATAGATTATAAATAAACAAAATGATTATTCTCAAACTAACGGGAATGAACCTAATAATTAATTATTGCACCTTGAGAATACATACTAAAAAAATAATGATCATTGCATAAAAAAAATAAAGTCATAATTCTCTGTACAGTAGCATAAATTATCCCAGACGGCTCTTCATCGCAGAAGGTAAATATCAGTTGTAAATTAAATATCGGAGATTTATCTCAATAAAGTCTTTTACACAAGCATTTCTGTTTTTCACTTTGATGTAAATAGGCACTAATGACATAATAGAATGTGAACGAGTCTTCCTCATGTAGCTGGTATTATCTCTGGTTTTACTAATACCATAAATGTCGGGAGTAGCACAATGGAGGCTCGTGGCAGATGAGCGAAGGTACCGTAAAAGAACTGTAGGTTGGTGTATCATTGAAGTAGACAGGCAGAGCGTCGAACTGGCAAAGAGAAAGGACGTCAGAGGCAGCGTCGGGGAGGCAGAGTGTCAAATAGGGAACAAAGAGAAAGGACGTCTAAGGCGGCGTAGGTCAGCAGGAAGCAAAGAGAAAGTACGTCTAAAGCAGCGTCGGTAAATCAAGTAACAAAAAGGAACAGCAAACAGAGTTGACTACGTGTCTGCAACCACAAGAGAGAAAATTTACTGGAGGAAGCACTTTATGACCATAGATGGATAATGGTGAATAATTGAAGTTACACTTACTACCGTTTGATGAACATACCGGCATACAACAGGAACCACAACAAAAATGAATTCAATTTTCGATATTTAGACTCACTAGGGATAAAAAAGAGGGGGAGTACTTTCTGGAGAGTGACAAGCGAAAATGGTACTTAATTGACAAGTCCGGTGCGGTTTTGTTTCCTATACTTAGAAGGTTATTTCATAGAAGAACCACATCTCAGCTTTTCTTAGAAAATATGCTGTGTTGTTCGACAACAAGAACGAACTTCTTTGTTAAGAGGAAGAGTTTCTATTTAGCTAACGAAAAATAATAAGAGAAAGGAACACATACTGTGAGACATTTCGTTGTTGCGAGTAGGCGTGACAAATAGGGGACTCACTAGGGATAAAAAAGAGGGGGAGTACTTTCTGGAGAGTGACAAGCGAAAATGGTACTTAATTGACAAGTCCGGTGCGGTTTTGTTTCCTATACTTAGAAGGTTATTTCATAGAAGAACCACATCTCAGCTTTTCTTAGAAAATATGCTGTGTTGTTCGACAACAGGAACGAACTTCTTTGTTAAGAAGAAGAGTTTCTATTTAGCTAACGAAAGATAATAAGAGAAAGGAACACATACTGTGAGACATTTCGTTGTTGCGAGTAGGCGTGACAAATCGCTCGTTGCTTAAGGGTTATTTCTAATGGGTCTAGTATAGCATATGGACATAGGCGGCGTGAAAGTAATTTTCTAAAAGGAATACTTGAGGAAATTTTAAATATGCTTCACTATTGTCACATAAAATGTATCACTCTCTGGAACAACCTCTCTTTACACCAGGTATTGTTACTCTACTAGATATATATTTAGCAATATTCTTATATTCTCATCGTGCACTCATTTCTTATTCAGCGGCTGCACAAAACCTTTCTGGTTGCTCTATTACATACTTCCTTACATTTATTTATAACTAAGAAAATATCTAAGTTACATTAAAAGCCTTACGTTTTGAATTTCCTTGTAGATACACATTCGAACTTCGAGAAACCAAAACTTACATTACTACGCTACATCTCCTCGCTCCAACTTCACCCGAAGAATTAATTAACAAAATCTGAAATTACCTCTGAATTTCCATTAGGACTAGTTGGAGTAAAGTCTTGAACAAACCGTTTTCTATTCTTCGGGTGGCTCGGGAATGCATCCAACGTATGCTAAGGATATGAGTAAATCCGAACTACGTTTAGAGCACAAAAGAAAATGTATTCAGAGTCAGAACTCAATCGAGCGCAAGAAAGCCATTTAAACCCGAATTGTCTTATTTCTGAGCCAGATGCGGAGACGAGGAGTGGCTGTGTAGTCTACTTATGTGTGGCAATTAACCTTATTCATTTGTAATAATCGCTTGCTCTACAATGGAGTAGAATAAAACGATCCAGATTGATAATTATTTGGTTTTAAGTGGCTGCAAGTAGCAACAAATACTAGCAAGATCGTTTACAGGGTGAATTATTAAGACGAAAGTTCAAAAGATTCATAAAATTCGGCGAATCCCATCAAAAGTGGATAACTGGAAGTGGCTTAACCAAAAGTGTGAACTGTTTGTAACAGGTATAATCTAAAACCTTATCTTATAAAAAACCATATAGAAGCATCTAAAGAAGAATCTAAGAAAAGTTATATTATATACAGTTTATTTTATAAATATGAGTTTGAATCTTTTGTGACAGAGTGTACTTCTTGTTATAAAAATATTCGTCTTAAAGTGCCATATAAGTTGGTTTTTTTATAAAAACACATTGACATCGCTGTGTTAAATTTTTGGTAAAATCGCAGATGGTAGTTGGTCTTACGTTACTGCCTCAAGTGTGTGTGTCGCTTTCTCTCCAAAATGCAGTGAACAGTGTACCAGTTTCGCTATTTCGCGCGGTATTCAAACCCCGGTATATAAATGAACAATTTGGTAAAACAATTTTTTTATCTCGTAATACGTGTGTAAAATATTCTATTGTTATTAAATGTGCTATATCAATCGATTACTCTTTACTTTTCTCTTAAGTAACACGATAAAACCAAAAACACATACTGAATCAACATTTTGAAGTCTGCTAAAGTATATCGAAGGAATACCTTTTAACCATGGTCCTAAAATATTTGATACTGTACCCTCTGAGGAAAGGAATTGACTAACCATTCCCCAAACAATTAGTGGAGATTACCACCAGAAGCTTGTCAGTTCTTGAAAAAAGTTACATCGGCCTCCATAAAAATCAGAACATACGTTTTACACCAAGGTTATTTACTAATTATGTATCATTAATGGGAACTGTAACCTTCGCTTAAAAGGAAACTATCTTCGATGGGGGGAACTATAAAATGACCTCCAAGGAGTAATTTTTTTATTGCAGAGCAAATATAATACTCTGGGTCAACTTAAGTAACAAATAGACATAGCAATAAAAAGCTACAGATGTCGTCACCTTCACCATCCTCACTCGCCATTGCTAACTTCTTCTCCTCTTTTGCCTCATTATGAACTTGTACGCTTATTTGTGAATTATAATTTTTACTTATTTCCTTAATATATGATATATAAAGATATACTTGAAACGTAATTAATTGAATTTTTTCCTTTCATGTCTTTGTAATTGCTGAGCAAATTTCCGTTATGATGCACTGCAGAGTCTGAGAAGCTATGGAGCAAGTGAATTTCAGGTCTTTTAAGTAGATAATCGAAATAGTTTGAGTAGATAATCGAAACTTTCTTGGTTCATTCTCAAAAAGTTGGATCTCTAATCCTCTGGTTCTGAATCACGCAGAAAATTTAGTAAATGTTCGTGGGTGAAGCGGTTTCTCATTTTTTACCATTTCGTGAACCACCGTCGTGTGTCTTTTGTTCTTTTTTAAGACTAAGGGCAATCAGTGTTAAGACGAAGAAGCCAAAATCTGTATTCGAAACCACTGTTCACAAAACTTAACAACAAGAAAGCGAAAACGCAAGCACAGAACCAATGTAACGTATGAACTGTAAGTCGATTACTGATGAGGGGGTTTTTATAAAAAGATTGAAGAGCTGATTGTGGTTAATTGAAGCGCGACTCAATCGTTTGATCAAGTAGATTGATCGTCTAGAGCCTCCTTTAGAATGTTTCGAAAGAAAAGTACTAAGGCAAATCTATGGAACGATGAATGACAATGGCGTGTGGAGAAGACGATACAATTGCGAACTTTATAGAATATACCAGGAATCAGATATCGTAAAACTATAAAACATTAAAATGGGACGTCTGAGGTGGATAGAGCATGTAATGCGGATGGAACAAAATGACCCAGCTACAAAAGCGCTCTTTGATAGACCTATTGGAGAGAGAAGAAGAGAAAGACCCCGTACAAGGTTCCTTGATAACTTCGATGAAGACATGAGAAATATGGGAATACGTGCTTGGTGGAGAAGGGCGATGACTAGAGACGACTTAAGAGAAATTCTTGAGGAGGCTAGAAGCCACGCAGAATTGTAAAGCTATAATAATGATGGTGATGAACAGAATTTGAGTAATAATAGCAAATGCTGAAAGTGAAGGAAAAGAATAAAAAATTATAGAAATATATCAGAGCAAAGAGATCACCACGATCAATATGCAAATAAAACATGGACTATGGTCCAACAGGAGCAGAAGAATATAGAAATAAGGATATAGATCTGGGAAAGGATAACTTTTGGACGAATACAAACGCCAGAAAAAATTTGGAGGGGGCAAACAAATGAGGAAGTACGAAGGATGTACGGTAAACTACCGATTACAGCGAAAATAAAAACCCAAAGAAATCCCAAGAAAAAGAAACATCAAACAAACAATAAATGAGGAAGAAATAGTTAAAGAAAGAAATTGTTGGAAGCCTTGAAGAAATACTATACGAGAAGAATATGGAAATAAGAATATAGATCTGGGAAAGAGAAATGGTAAGGACAACTTTTGGAGAAATAAAACTATAGAAAAAATTTATAGGAGACCAACAAATGGGGAAGTAAGAAGGATGTACGGTAAACTACCAATTACAGCAAAAATAAAAACCCAAAGAAATCCCAAGAAAAAAAACATCAAACAAACAATATATGAGGAAGAAATAGTCAAAAAAAGAGATTGTTGGAAGCAGTAAAGAGATACTTGCAAGAAATTGGCATAGAAGATTGCAATGAAAAACAAGGTATGTAAAAAATTAGAGAAAATAAATGGAAGTCAGGAGCCCACAGGTCCTATTTTTCCTTATTAATATTTGATATATATACCGTGTGTGCCAAAAGAAGCGGAACGGTTGAATATTTCGCGAAATTTACATCTTATCGAGAAACTTATGTTAAATATTTTTTTAAAATCCCAGCATCATCAGCTGTGGTAAGCGGGTGTTAATTTTACAATCTTAAATGGGAACCCCAATTTTTTATTGGATCGTTGGTGAAAAAATAAGTAACTTTTATTGGAAACATTTTGTCGAATTGATGAGAGAAGGAACGGTCTAATATCTCGCAAAATACACTTCGAAATGAAAACCAAAAAACACGTATTTATTATATTTTTAAAATCGATCGAATGATACACAACACGACCCACCACTTGTCCCACATGGGGGTTGGCGAAGACAACTGTAAAATTTTAAATAGAAAACCCCATTTTAATTGAAGATTCAAATTTTACGTAAAAAATAAACAAGTTTTATCTGAATTTTTTTCTATTGAATCTGCAATAAAAAATGGGGGTTTCTATTGAAGATTTCAATGTTACTTCCGCCCCACCCTAATGGGTGTGAGGGTGGAAGGTAGTGTTTGCTGTAATCTGATAATTTTTTTAAATATAGTAAATACCTGTTACTTGGTTTTTCATTTAACAGTGAATTTCTCGAGATCTTAGACCGTTCCCTTAATTTTCCTAGGGTATCAGGGGATACATATAGGGGGTCATGTTTCTTACATTGACAGATTTTTAAAAAATAATGAAAAATTATTTTCAGTTTTTCCATCTAATGTAAATTTCTCGAAATATTGGTCTGTCCCGCTTGTTTTGACACACCCGGTATATTTTTCTATGAAAATTATCATTTAAATTTTAGGATACATTAATGTTACTAAAAGATAATAGGTTTAAATTGTAAACGGTATTGAAATCGATTTTGAAAGACATTTATACATGTTTAAAGTCTATAGTATTAAAAATTCTTTTAATAAATTTAAATAACGAGAAAAAAATACCTTAATGACTAAATACTCTTAAGTATAGTCTTCTTCATACTTAAGATGTCTTGTTCAGTTATTGTTATAAAGTTTCTGTTTGATGTAACACAAAACTTTTTACATCAGTATCTCTTTCAATTCCATTAGAATATGCCTTTTTAACCCCGAACAATACACCGAGCTGATCTCGCCCGCCACATCGTGCATTGTGCGCCTGTAAATTCTTATTTCCCGACCAAATTGCATACAGAAACAAAGTGCATCTAAAGAAGGAAACTAACCACATTAAAATGCAGTCACTTTAATCTTGCTACAAAGCGTAGCTATCCCGAAGAATCGGTATGCCAGCCAAAGAACTTCACCGCTGACAAAAGAAAATGTATTCCAAAGTCTAAATTCAATCAGAGCTTTCCTCAGCAGTTGATAGTGAGGCTATTAGCGCTGGAATACTTTCAGTGCACTTTGCCGAGTCATATATAAAGATACCATTTGCGATATCTGTTGGTGGAAGTGTTTTTGACTGTATGCAGTTTTGTTGCCTTTCTTGCTCGTGCAAGTTTATCATCAAAGTTCGCGATCGTTTGGAATTCGTATGCGGAGGAACGTTTTCAAATAGCTATTGAAAACGTATTGGTTTCTTAGAAGGCTAAGTTAGCAAGTTTTCTATACAAAAGACACTAGACAGTTTCAGGTTTAGCAAACATTTTATTATCGCATCGCTCTTAAAAATATATACAAAAACAATTTTCTATTCAATGAGGGTAAGAAAAGTCCATAATTAAACTGTTCCGTAACCGAATATTGTATTCTATGTATCTGTAAAATAAGACGGACATATTACTTACTATTTAGAACTAAGGGAACATGCATAAACTACGTCGCGTCGTTGAGAAGAAGAAGGGGGTACTTTGCTCATTACGATGGTATTCGACAGGAAGGAGGGGGGCATGAGTGCACATCGAACGTCGTTTGGTATATTTCGATTTTTCGCTATTGTCTTTATTTTATAAATATAATTCGTTAGTTGTGAGATATGAGCCGACCAGGTCAGTTGATTATCTATGGTTATTCCCAATCGTTTAACAGTCTCTTTGTTATCTAGATCATTGTGTAAATTACTTGCAGATATAACCAATTTTGCATCAAAGTTAAGTTTTAGTTTGTTTGTAGCAAACCATGTTCTAGATTTAGTAGAAACTTCCTCATCAGACATTTTTAAATCAGCATTATTTTTCCCTGATATAACGTATGTCGTATCATCTGCGAATTGTATGGATTTGTAGGGAGATATGAATTTAGGCAAACCTATAACCATAACATAAATAATAAACAAAAAAGGTCCTAAGACCGAACCTTGCGGGACTCCATGTTTACGGATAGAAAATCGGAGAGATAACCTTTAGACACTATCGCCTGGTGTCTGCCTCATAGATAATAAATTATAAGCTTAGAAGGGATACCTCTGATTCCATAGTAATTTAATTTGTGGAGCAAAAAGTCGTGTGAAACGCAGTCAAAATTGCTATGCGATTACCGCGTTCAAGCCCCTCAATCACCTCGCTCACAACATTAAATACCGCGTTCGTAGTAGAACGAGTACTTCTAAATCCATATTGTGAGTTGCTAAAGCATTTCTTGGACTTAAAATAGAAATAAAATTGTTGTTTGATAACCTTTTCAATCACTTTCCCAAAAGTAGAAACAATGCTTATGGGTCTGTAATTGTTAGCTTTTGAGGAATCACCTTTTTTGTAGATAGGTAGTACTTTTAAGTATTTTAGTACTTCTGGAAATACTCCAGTTGATAGAATTAAATTAATAAAATTAGTGAAAGGGGTTAAAACTATTTGGTAAGTTTCTTTTAAAATTTTGCTATTAATTTCGTGAACGTCCCTACAATTAGAATTACTAAAAGACTTTATTATTTGAGAGACCTCTTCTTCCACAACGAAACGAAAAAAAGGACTTGGTCGGAGAAGGATAATTTCTATAATTGACGAGGACATCGTCTTTAAAGGATAATTTCTATAATTGACGAGGACATCGTCTTTAATCGTGGGAAGAGATGTAATTATATTCTCTGCAATTGTAGTAAAAAATTGATTTATTTCGTCTGGAGATAGATCAGTTTGTACCAACTGTATCTTGTGTTGTTTTTTTTTCGAAATTTACTATTTTCCAGCAGTCTCTAGGTTTATTATTGGAATTATGTAGTAATAAAATCACAGTAAGCTGATTTTTTAGCAATTTGTAATTGCCGATTATATCAAATTTTTATATAATTTGGACAAACCATGATCCTTAGTGGCATCAGCAATGTGTTTAATAAGAGAAAGAATAGATTTGTAAGACCCTAATTCATTATTAAACATTAAACCATTGCACGGGTGTTTTTTCAGCAGTTTGTCGTACTTTAATATTAAGCTGTTATAAGTTGCTGTAAGAAAGACCCTGTCAAAATATCAGGATTATTATTAGTACTATAGAAAAAGTTCATTTTTGTACTAGCTAGCTGTAATAATTGATATATGAACAAAACAGAATATTTTTAATGAAAATTTTTATATTCTGATATTTAAAATTTTTTTCATATGAATATGTTTACTTTTGTTTAAATTTACATGATAGTGAAACAAAGTTTTACTTTGGACCGAGGCCGAAGCATTTGAAAATGGTAAAAAGTGAAAAATAATAAAGGAATGGAATCCATTGGAAAAGGAAAAAATACAACAAAAATTAATAATTAATTTTAAATTTGGTAATATTGTTTCAATATTCGTTGATAATGATAAGTATGACACCCATTAGAGTATATTCCAAATGTTATTCCATGTTTTATCCTGTTTAACTTGATAGGATAAAAACTAATTTTCGATACCACGAGTATTTGTAGTTTAGTCTTAGAGACAAGTCAAGCACATCGATCTGTCGTGAGAAATAGTGGAGAATGACTGATTGATATATACCCCAAAATTGCTTCGACAAAATTTGCATATTATTGGAAAAGCAGCTGCCAACTCAAATATTGAAATTTAGAATCAACCAAATTCTAGAATTATTTTCGTATGGTAATGGGCCCTAGTCTCGGTGCCACTAAGGTCGCTTCGCGGCGGTCGGTTGAGTTTATTAGATTCGCCAGTGTCACTAACACCGTTAAAGTAGGGTGTCGAAGATATGTCAACATAAACACTCAAAGGAACTATAATTTTATTAGAAAGTCTGTGATAGTTCCAGAAAGGTAAGCGCTATATATGTATACAAGTATTTACATAACCATATTTTCTTGCCGTAGTATGATGTAACTGCATAATAAAACTACGTTTAAATTCTCACATTTCATTAATATTTAGAAGATAGCAATCACCAAGTCACTATTTGCTTTTGCTAGAAAAAAAAATTGTTTGCTCTATCGTTTTCCACAAACTACTCTCATATTTGACATTGTAACGATTCAAAATTTTTTTTAAATTCCATTTGATTCAGAAATCAGTAACTTTTATGCCACCCTGTATAAGGTTTTAATTCGGCGTCTTCCGCTTATGTATTTGAAACATTTATGAAAAACAATCGAATAGCATCTTAGAATCTTCGAACAGGAAACATTTAAATTCCGAACGAGAAAGTTTACTCTAGGTTATTTGTGCAAGTTTGAGTTGCACTGATTAAAGGCAATAACGTCCTTTTTAAATTGTTTTTCTCTGTAAGAACTGTGTTTAACAGATAAGCACAATAAGTGTCTGTTTACAAATGACAAAGACCTCTGCTAGATTCCTCTAAATTCCAATAATCGCTTGTTAGATAAAATTCATCCTGACGGCGGGGAGTTTTGTTTGACGGGCAATATTAAGGTAATAAAGGTAAAGGTAAAAAGTATTAGGGTAAAGGTTAAGGGCATTGTGCCCTAGTATCAACAATTTTCAGTTCAGTCGATTAAAAGTTAAGTAAACATTTCTATCTTCGTTTACTCAACACAGATGGGAGTGAAAACAGAAGTGTTTTTGGTTTTTTATTGCTGAGAAACCTACCATGGTTTAGTTAATATTGGGAGACAGTTTTTTTTTTCTATTAGAATAACCCGAAAGTCTAGAGTGAAAGCAAGTATAGTGAAACAAATAAATTGGCAGTTAGTTTTTACCTTTTTTATATTGCTTTTTCAGCATTTCAAACAAATTTTGTTTAATTTACTAATGTTTGTATTTTGAGAACGATTTCCGAAGTGGAAATTGAAACGTCAATAAACGTATTTTAACCTTTAATTGTGGCTTATTCCCATTTAAATATAAATTAACTAATTCTTAATTTAATACGATACAAAGTTTTTTTTTGTTATGGTAATGTAAACATAAAATGGTATTTTGGTATCCTTTTGGGATGACATAACTGTTAATGTTTTCTTTTTGTTCATTACTAAGAAATAATAAAGTATAGTTTTCTTGTAAACCTTCTATAAATATTAATTTTTTCTTTGCTCGTCCCCTTCGAGGATAAACCAGGGGTGGCGTCCAATAATAAATTATAATTTCATAATATCTAATTGTGCTTGGATTTAAGATACTATATCGTTTCTATATGTTTAACAAAACCCCGCCCAACTCTCTTCGACAATGAGCGATTCTGGCCTTCAATATATCTTTGTAGTACTTAATGCTACACTACAAGAGAATTATCTAAGATTCCTTGTTCCCGAAAAATAAGGAACGCGTCCATAATATTTTCCTTATGCTATTTTTATCGTTAGTTATAGTTCTTTCCAAAAATCATCTTTTTCATTGCTTTTTCATCTTTGTAAGATTTACATAATGTTAAGTTAGATTAATTAGTATTAACAACGAAATGACTAAATTAATATTTAAGACAAAACAGTAATTTTTATAGGAGCATAATGTGGAAAATATTTATATAAAAAAAATATTTCCTTGGGAACTCACCAAAACATTCAAGTAGCGCCAATGTAATAAAAAATCCAGTTTAATAATGTTTTAAGACTGTAAGTATTTTTATTAAGATCCGCATTACCTTAAACACTATTTTAAACAGTTCCGTGCCCAGCAGACCGAAAAATAAGACATCTGGTCTTGAAGCTTTCGAGATGTTTTATTAAAAACCTACCGAAATCGCGTCTGCCGGCGCAAATCTCCGAATATAATTATGAAATATTAGTACGATGATACTGAGATATAAAATTTAATTATGTCGAAAATATATTAAGTTCCTTTTCATTCGGATACAACTCGAAGAATGGTCTGAGGACTTGAGGAGCGAAGGGGTAGGGGAGGAGCAGAAATGGAGTTATTACATTTCTTGGAGGGAAATGAATTGAAACCACAATAGGGAACCACTTTAATGCGGAATGTCGGTTTATGAATACTGCGGGAGTTGTAAATAAGGATTTGCTAATAATATTTCCTATTACCAAAGAATATAGACGCTTATATAAGCGTCTATATTCTTTGCTATTACTTCTAAAATGCAGGCACGAAAGATTTTTAAACATCAAGTTTGTTATACATTTATATACAGGGTTGGAGTCCCTGTGAGTGGAAAAGCATGAAAAACACTAGGTAAAATAAAAACCAATATGACGGCGAGTGTGTTGATATTTTTACATGTCGATGTATAAAATGCTTTTGCTTAATTAACAATTCCTCAAATCAGTTTTGATTTAGGGCATTTAATTGTTTCAATTATTTAATTTTTTCTTGTGGAGCTATATAAAAGATCTTGTATACCAGAAGCCTCCAATAACACCAGATGATATAAAAAGTAGAATTAGAGAAGCTTTTAATAAAATTGACAAATGTTAAGAAATGTGGCTCGGTCAATTGTATATGGTGTTTCAAAAAGGTATGTCATATGTTATCTCCGTTGTATGTTATCTCCTAAACTACTTGACATTTTGTAATATAAATGGACACGTTACTTTCTTGTTCTGAAAGCATTTTTAATACAAAAGAAACAACAAAATCTAAGCGCAAAGAAAAAATTTAAAGGGGGTGTGAAAATACTCGAAATGTTAATTTTATTAGAAATATTTTGTTTACCGACGAGGCTACCTTCAGTATAAATGGAATAACAAACCATCATAACGAGCACATTTGGGCCGACGAAAATCCTCACGCCAAAAAAGCGACTTATCATCAAAGGACTTTCAAAGTTAATGTTTGAGCAGGAATTTTGGATAACAATCTAATAGGCCCAGTATTTCTTCCCAACAATTTAAATGGTGATAATTATTTGCAGTTCTTGGCAAACGATTTACAAGATTATTTGGAAGAAGTGAATATTACAATTAGGCAAAATATGTGGTTTCTACAAGATGGCGCTCCACCGCATTACAGTAATGAAGTCCGGGAATACCTTTGCAGGCAGTATCCTGGTCGGTGGATTGGAAGGGGTCGTGACGCACTTATTTCTTGGCCACCCAGAAGTCCAGGTGTTAACCCCATGGACTTTTGCTTTTGGGGGTTTATGAAAGAGAAAGTGTATTATGTAACAATAGAGGACGAACAACAATCGAGGGTTAGAAAAATTGAAGCTGCAAATCAATATCTTCAGAAAAATATGATTTTTCAGCGCATTCGGTTTTCCTTATTAAAACGATACCGAATGTGTATTGAAGCAAATATCATTTTGAACATTTATTGTAATATCATATTTATAGAGGTTATAGACATTTTCTGTACTTGTTAATTCATTTAAGCCATTTATTTAGTTGCACGTAAAAGTGATACAAGGCAAAAAAAATTTTAAAATAATGTGTTAAACTAATGATGCCACAAAATTCATTTGATTTGAACGTACTCAAAAGTTTGGGGGGATTTAGGGCTGCACACCCCCCTTAAAATTTTTCTCTGCGCTTAGATTTTGTTGTTTCTTTTTTATGAAAAATGATTTTAGAACAAGAAAGTAACGTGTCCATTTTTATTAGAAAATGTCAAGTAGTTTAGCAGATAATGCAAGAAAACAATTTTTATTTTGTAACTTCAAAGGGCTGGAACTTTTTTTGTGTACACTTTTATACTAAGGTAAGTTGGTTTCAATCAATTTATTTTTGTCTCCGGAATGCGTGATTTAATTTATGACATACCTTTTTGAAACACCCAGTATATCGGTTACAAACTTGTATAGAAGTTGAAAGTGGACATTTTGAACATTTGCTTTAGACCTATTTTCTTAAGAGCGTAGGCACAAAATTTCGGGTCAATGCTTTTTAAATGCATTCATTAGAAAACTAATAAGTATTTTAGAAAAATTTAAACGCAGAATGAAAGACTACATTATTACCGAGGGCTAAAAGTCCCTGAAAACTTCTATAATGTTTATTTTAGTAAGTTACGGGGGTGAAAAGGAAGAGAAAATTAAGTGTGATATTTAATTTCAAATATCTTATTAAAAAGAAACTTTTTGTTTATTGTAAGGGACTTTCTGCCCTCGGTAATAATGTATTCTTTCATTCTGCGTTTAAATTTTTCGAAAATATTTATTAGTTTTCCCAGGATTCGAAAAAAATGAATGCATTAAAAAAGCATTGGGCCGAAATTTTGCGCCTACGCTCTTAATATCACAATAATTGTTATTGTTACAATTATTACATCTTATTATGGTTTATATTATGGTTATGAATAAAAATAATTTTGTTATATTATCACTCAATACTCAATACTTATTTCTACTTACAAAAATTGAATGTATTTCCGAAATTTAAAGAAAACTAAAAATATCTCGGAAAATAATGAGTTTAAGTATAGAGAATGCTATATAAAAATAAGAGTATCATAAATACAATATTTCCCAAAAATAACATACAGGGTGATTTATTTAAAAAAATTGAGAAAATCGTAATTTTGTTTCGTAGTTCACCCTGTATACAAATTTTCCTCAATAATTTCAATTAAAATTAAGTTAAAAACTACAATATATTGTTTACCTTATTATATAAAATAAATAATTGTTTATGCATTAACAATTTTGAAATTATGGTATTTTGAAATAAAAATGGTTATAATTTGTTAAATACTCTTATAGTACTGCAAAGACTTATATTATAAGAACAAGAATTATAAGAGGAATATAAATTCGCACTAAAAACTCACCCTGTATATACGAATAGTTGAGCCAAACGTGGCTCCACTAAAATAAAACAATGCGAATAAAAGCAATATAGAGTAATTCCCCTTAAGTGTTTCCTGAGCAAAAAGTTAGTTTTTGTAAATTTTAAAGTCTTAAACATCTTTCTGTGACTTTAAAATGTAAAAAGTATTTAAATGATCGTAAACACTTTCGTTTTTCTTAGTTCTCAAAGTTTTATAATCACCTGCCTGATTACAGTAATTTTTGTATCGACCGAGTTTTTTGACTGAACAAAAAATTGGTATTCCTACCGTTACTTTATACCTCGAGAGCACCCTTTGCTGCAATTTCCGCTGAAGTTCCTAATCCTCTGCTGACCGTCTAGTTAAAATACGCAACTTTTGTAAAAGATTCCTGCTCATATTACTTATTCAGTTTTCCGCCGACGAGGACATTCATTTTGTTCATTACAGTTTCCAATTAAGATGGCGGCGGAACTGAACGAGTAATTTCGACTAAAACTTTCGGTCTAAAATTTGTGTATTTGAAGACGCCTAATTAGCGACGACTCGGATGAGGAGACCCTTTAATTTTTTTTATTTTGTGTCGTTGCGAGAGGTTTAATTGAAACTTTTCGGGCACAGTTTTGATTATCGTCTGTGCTACGGATAGAGATGGGATCCAGAAAAGTTTCAGAAGTATTGAGATAGCGGTTACTAAGGGACAATTTAATAAAAGCGTCTATAGCAGATATATGAGGTATACAACCCCCTTTCCATATCAGTTGGCCCAACGATAGATTGATAAGAAAATTAAACTTTAAAGAACAAAAATAAAAGCGCAGTGTAAATTTTAGAAGTTTTAATGCATTGAACAACTTTTTTGAATTTCCTAATTATAGATAATATTTTATAACGTAATGAAAACTATTGACTAAACAGAATAATAATAAATTTAAAAAAAACGCATAGAATATGTAATATTAACAACAAAAAAATTTTGTTTTACCACTAAGTTACATCCCCTTTATTTTTAATGCCATCCACAATTCTTCGAGGCATAGTTTTTACCAAGTTCTGAAAAAATTGTAATGTAAACGAATCCCATATTTCTTTCAATTTTTCCTTCAATCCGTTGACGGACCTGGCAGGATGTTTTCTCAAAGTTTTTTTCATTTCACGCCACAAAGTCTCTATCAGGGACAAGTCGGGACTATTAGAAACCCATTTCAGAAGTGGCATGTCTTGGTCTTCAATCCATTTTAAACTCTTTTTTGAGGTATCACAACCTGCGCCTCCTGTTGAAAGACAAAATCTTCCGCTAATGTTAAACGGTGTTCCATAATCGGTAAAAGAGATTCTTCTAAAATATTCAAATATTTGTCCGTGTTTACAATTACATCGATAAAATATAACTTTACCACACCTGTGGACGACAAGCTGCCCAGATTATGACAGTTGCAGGAAATTTGACTTTTCTGTTCAGATAGTCGGGATGGAAAGCTTCATTTTTCCTGCGAATGACGCGATTCCTTCTGTCTCCAACACACACTTCAAATCTGGACTCATCACTCCATTGTGTTGAATCCCATTGCGACTGAGTCTCTTTTGGCCATCTTAGTCTATTTTTTTTTATCTTAAGCAAATAAAAGGCAGATATCGAGCACAGTTTTTATTAAATCTTGCCCAAGTACTTTCGCTCCTAGAACAACTTCAGGGGCATTTTGACAAAATTAGGCTATCCAACAATATATGGTGAATGTCATAAACATTAACTGATACATTCCACAACACGAGACAAGGACGAACAGTTTAAAAGTTATTAAAAATCTTTAGTGACTTTAGTGACAATTTTTTGGCAGATAATCTAAAGAATCAGTTAAATGCTGGTCAGCATGATTTCCTACCTGGTCGCTGAACTTCTACCAACCTACTAGTTGACACTGATTACATTATAAATTAGACCTTCAATCTGCATATAGATCTTATATGCAACAAGGCAATAAAACAGCTGGGTTTTATTAAGATGCTTACCAGATTTTCGTAGGATCTCATTTTTATTTTGTTCGCACATAACTTGAAAATTCAACTTTGATCTGGTTTTCCCTTACTCTAACTGTTCTTTTAAATTGTGTAGACCATATTCTTATTTTGTTATAATGAATTTCTTGAATCTGTGAGTCTCTTTTTATCAGAAAATTTAACTTTGACTTGTTCTTTATTTTTAAGCTTTTTAATGGATTGATTGATCCATTCTCCTGAATTGCTTCAGCTAATTTGTCTACACATTCCTTTCCGATCGCTTCATCAGAATTCAATTTTCCATGTTACCTCATGAGATAGACCTGTTTAACTTATGTATCAATAGCTTTTGGTATTATTTGAAGTAAGGAAATATTAAATTTAAAACGGTACTTTGTATAAATAAGTGTACTTATTTATTGTAATTGTTTCTGTAGGAAATATTAGAAGTAGCTGGTTAAGTAATTAAAACAAGAAAAAAATGCAATTGGCATAACTCATAAATTATTATCAGCACAAAAGAAACACACTTACCCTTTTTAAATATTGTAGATTTAATAAATATGAAGAACAGCGTCAAAATGGTCGAAATCTCGGCGTCGCGTTGCAATAAATAAATGGTCGACGGCCGCTGGGAAGTAATAATATTTTCTACATACTTAAAGATAATTGCTTACGGCACGAGCTCTTACTCAGTTCTTATCCCACTGAGGGGTGGGACTTCCTTAAATAGACCGATTGAGTGATATGTACAAAATCGTGTTCGCGTATAGCTGTAACTTAAGCTTTTTTGTGTAAATTAACGACTTTCCCATAAACGTGCGGATAATACGTCGAAAGACGAATTTGTATAGAATTAAACAAAGAAGAGTTGGCATGTTCATTTATGGCAATCATTAATATGGATACCCAGCGGAACTGTATCTTAAATGATAAAGGAAAAATGCTTGAAAATAAGCACACCGAACCTCTGGCTAGTCATTCCACTGTAGGCTATAAATTTAGCTCTAATGTACGATGGTTCTCGATCTAAACATATAGTAAATCAAATTAGTTTTATAAAGCTGTTACCAAAATGCGTTGCTCAGACCCGGAACAAAACATTACTCACATCCAGTAATGGATTGAAAACAGCAATTGGAAGCTACTTAAAGACTCCCGTCAGCCCCATCGAAGAGCTTATGCAGAGGCCAATAATAAAACAGATTAACATTCCCAGAAATAATATAGACATTCGGGGAGGTGAGTTGTCAAATATAGTACTTTAGGCAGAGCAGTTGGACCAAGACATATCCGAACACCACTGCCAACCAATAGTGGATTCCTCATTTAACCACAGGACTAGTGACTATATTCATTGTTATGTTGATTGTCATTATGTGGAAGGTAGTCAGATATCTTCGGAATGCCAAGAGAGCCAAAAAACAAAGCATCGAGGTTCCTGCATCCAACCTCTCCAGCGCCTCGAAGACATACGATATCACAACCAAATTTACGTAGAACTTTCGGGACAGTCCCACCTACTACGACAGTTTTACTTAATGAATTTAGATTTGAACTAGATGTATAATTGAATCAAAAATTCTAAATATTCAAGTTATAGGTAGCATTACTCGGGTGAGATAATAATTCAAAAACCGAGTAAATTAGTATTATGATGTTATGAAGTGTTGTGATTAATTTAAACTATTATTATTTTATATTTTATGTATTTACATATTTTCTATTGGTCGTCTGCTTCAGAGTGGCCAATATGTTCAATCTCAAATTAGTCCATTAATTTGTAATCTCACACTAATTTGCATTTCCTGAATTTGTATAGTTTCACCGTGTATAATTGTGAAACATATCGATTAGTAGCTTAACTACAGTTTCTTCAACTTCCTGCAAATTATAGATTGCTTAATATTTATTGAGGAAATACCTACAATCATTTCCTTGGTTCAAATTATATTTTCCAGCTTTCAAAAGTCGAAGGTTTTTGTTCTATGCAGATGGCAATACACTTATTTGATGAGTCGTAGCATTTTAGTGAGATTATAAATATAGCTTGGGGACTAGTTTGGCAGACGCAGTCTATTATGAATTTTTACCTCAACAACAACTACAGTTTATAGTCTATTCAGTAGCTGTCAATAAAACTATATTTTACTCCACGATTTCAACATTTTATTTTATCATCGTCGATTGAGAAGACTCGGACACAGGGAATTGGAAACAATTCGAACCTATAATTACATTAGAATTTTTCCACTCAGGTGTGATAAAAAATATGAATATAACCAATTTTAACGTGAAAAATTAATAGAAAAACAATGAAATAAGTAATCAAAATAAACAGTAAATGAGATCATATTATATTAAAGGTATTAAAAATAAGAGAAATAAAATATTTACACAAGCACTAAATACTTTTCCAAACATTATTCATGTGTATTTTATTTTTATCTGTCATTTTATAGTATATTCATTTCTTTAATACCGCATTATTGTATAATTTTGACAGTGGGTTTGTGCCGTTTCTTAATATTAAATAAATAAATAGTCCGGAAAAAAACAAAGAAATAGACAGAGAAAATTTCGTTTTAGGTCAAACTTTTGACTTAATTTAGGCCCCCATCTCCTCGCAGATCATGAGACAGATTTACACAGATGAAAATTAGAAAGTGTAGTAGCCCTTCCTTACTTAGACTATTCCACTGCTGGCTTAAGTGTGTTTACATACACTTGGCCGACCAATTAAAACATCCGTGAGCACTTCCTTATCAGCCTATTCGTCAATATCAAGGTATTTAAAAATCTGGATTTCCGTGTAAGCCAATAGCTCTGTTTTCTTTTCAAAAATTAAATTATAATAAATATTTTATTTGTATTAAAATTTACGTCTTTGTCAAATTATCCCAACATGAAATAACTTTCAATAGTACTTAGTACATTTTAAACCGCAACTTACTGTTAATTTGCCGCTGAACGATCCACGCCCTCACTTTTATAACTTTGTGTTGAACTATAAGAATAAAAGGGAAATAAGACGCCAGTAATAAAAGCTAAGCTTTTTCCGCGAAGAACTTCAGTAGTTTTTAATGAATATTCATATTATCTCTTAATCAACACCAAGAAGTCTAGCAGCTTAAGAAGTTGTATAAGATTTTAGATTTTATAGTAGTTATTTGGCGCTATAAAATATTTAATCAGTGCAAGAAGTCGGAACGGTTATTAAAGCACGTTTTGGGAAATCAGGAGGAAGATAACTTTTAGTGGTAGTGGAAATATTAAATTACTGTATTTGACTATACTATTTATTGTAACAGGAGGACTTCAAAATGTAATACTGTTAAGAAAATAAAAAAATCTTTTTAAATCCCATCGTCTGCGCCAACTATGATTCAAATTAGAAAGCGGTTAAATTATTTTATTTTAAATTAGAGTAAATTGTAAACGTTACTTAATTAGAAAATTTATTTCTAGTTTTTGAATGGATCTTATGCTTTTGCGGCAACTCTTTTGTCATTGTTAAAATCATATTATTTTATTTATAAAGTAGTAGGTGTTTATTATATATACACAAACTTAATATGCTTGTATTTCTACATGCAAATACGTATATACCTTACAGTAATGGCTTAACAATGTTGAGCTCTTTCTGCATATCGCCGTTTTCGTATTATTCATAACACAGCCCCGTAGGGATGTGTTCTCTTTGATGCTCTTTCTTTGCCTTTTACATTTGAATTTGGATTGCCGGTTTTCAGATCGTCTTTTCATACTTAAACATCGTAATAAAAATAATGCTGTATGTGAAATGTTATGCCGCAAAGTCTCGTGCACTTTTGAGGAATATCGCTTTTTGAACCACCGACGGATGCAAAGAAAACACAAGAGATGAAAGTCTTAGAGGAATATTCTAAAAGAAGAGAAACTATATTTTTGTCGCAGTAGTGAAAGGTTATGCAATACAAATAGGGAAAATAAAATATATTGATCTTTAAATCTCACTAAGATACTACGACGTTTTGATTTTCGAATCGTAAGGAACTGTCTACATGAAATTATCAAAATAAACTACGAAGTATTTTGACTATCGTATACATCATGATATATATATATATATATATATATATATATATATATATATATATATATATATATATATAAAAATATAATTATTGCCAGGAGGTGGAGGATATAAGGAGCCCGTAACATAAACAAGACAACGTACCAAGCAATTGGGCATTACCCGCCGGTGAAATATTTGAAGATGTTTCCTTACAAAGTGCAAACGGTGTTTGTTATTTACCGCCAAACGTAAACTTTAGCCATCCTGCATCTCAACGTAGAGCATTGAATGAACTATCGTGAGCGATGAGGCCCATTTACATCTTAGCTTACGTGAATAAACATAAATGTCGTCTCTGAGGCACCAAAAATCGGTGTATTACTCATGAAGAGCCATTATACCCTCTTAAAATTACTGCGTGGTGTGCTGTTTATGCTGGAGGAATCATCGGGCCATTTTTCTTTGAGAACGCCGCAAGTTAAAGGACTACTGTGGACGGTGCGCGCTACAGAGCTATCATTACCAAATTTTTTTCCTCGAATGGATGAATTGGAACTGGAGAACATGTGGTTCTCCTCTGAAGGAACCATTTCTGAAGCAACTTCTGGCAAGAATAATGAAAAATGCCATAAGACGGGCCCATTTGGTCATCAAATCTGACGGCAACCACTTGGCAGATGTTCTGGACTTAATGGAATGAATTGAAATAAACAAATTTCACAGAACACAGAAGACAGACAAAATCTATAAAAATGCAACCGTGCAATAGGTGCAAGTTGTTTCTAAAATAATAAAGGCGTTCCATACTTAAAACTCATTCTGTATAAGTAATTTTGAGGTATAATAATAACATTTAATCAAAACGTTGCTTTATAATATATTATAATAAATGTGTAAAAATACAATATCAATATTGTATAAAATCTCTTTTTGTTCACTCATTTATGATAGAAGATTATTAAAAATAGATTGCAATGTTTGAGATATACGCCCCAATCAAAGTTGGTTGTTAAAACCAACAGACTGCAGAACGGATCCCTTGCAAGGGCAAACCCTTTTATCGCCGTGTCAAGCTATTTACTTTGTCTTGTAGATCCATCAAATTGGAACTTAATACTCGCAATAGTCTGCTAAGAAAAGCACCTCTTAAGTGCTCAAGTTTCGCTGGAAAATGGAGATACTTTGTAAACCTACTACTGCATTCAAATTATATTCTGGAAGAGAAGCGTGCTGCAGGTCTCAGTTTGTTCATACAGTGTGTTACAAGAAGTGGACCGAGAGAATTTTTTAAATATAATTGTCAGATATTACAATGAGAATTAAAATTTTTAAGCTTGCAAGCGTACTCGTGTATGCTTAACGTATATTCGTCTTGTAAACTTAGCATTCAATCTAATGATACATAGTAAACATTTACTTCGAAAAATAAAGCATGAAAAAAAAAACAGTTCAGTTTTTAAATTTCATCAACAATCTTTTATTGTTCTAAAAAATTTTCTTTAAAATAATATGTTTATAGAACATTACAAAAAATTGTTTCAATTCAATAAATTTTAATAGCAGCACATTTTAATCATTCATGTAATAATTATTTCAATAATTTGTTATTTAATTACATTTCAATTACTGTATTCTATTAATTAACACAATATATTAAATAGTTTGCATAGTCCATTTAGAAATTTTCTTCTTTTATTTTATTTCATGCTTTTTTTTCTAGAAATATTACAATCTAACCAATGGGTAATTTTGCTCTAACCTAACTGAGTTAAATTATTTGTTTCTAAAACTAGGACAATAAGGGTTTACTCTTATGTTGGTTTTTTCTTAGCATCGAATAATTTATTTACATTTAAACAAATATGTAGCATTACTTATGACACTCATTTCACAGTTTCTTCCTTTTGAGCCTTCTTACTATATCCGTGTGCAGGAATTGGGTGGCTTTGACGTTGACATGTTAAAGCAGCTGTTGTTCGTTACTACTGTCAATTTTATATGTAGTTTGGTTAACAGTCTCCATTAGACCGACATATGAGGAATCGTAAAGTAGAAAAATGACTAGTATCTTTATTGAAGGCAATATATTACCAAATCTATAGTCTATCTAGAAAGTATCCGGAATTTTATACTACTACTATCGGTTTACAGCGTTCTCCGACGCCTTCCGACTCCTAACCGCCATTCTTCTCTATTTAACCATAGGCCTGGAGGGATTTCTGTTTCCTCTAGTTCTTTTTCAATTCCCTCTCTCCAGCTTCTTCTCCGGAATTTTATATTTTTCCTAATTTTAATAGATTTCCTTTTTGTAATATTTTAAGACAAAAGTAATGCATAAAGTAGGTTGTGCCGATAGTAGGTTATGGAGAAAATTGCATGACAACACCATCTGTCAAATATTGTTGTTCGTAAACAGACTTAAGATTTGTGAAATAATGTCGCAAGTAGAAAAAAAAAGTGGTGAAATATTTGTATAGAAAGGGTGTCCGAAACTTGCTTTAGTGGTTTTAGGACGACAAAATCCGCGCCTAAGGTTTCGAAAATTAGCGAACAGATTTTGAAATAAAAGTGTGCCCAGAAACTGTCCGCATGTCACTGAAAAAGCAAGGCTACATATCAAGGAATCCAAAAAATCCCTACAATGACACCTCTGCAAGGCAACGAAGAATAGATTTTTGTCAACGTTTTCGAGAAGATAATTTTAGTAATGTCTATATATCTGATGAAAGTTGTTTCCAGCTTGGTGCAAATCATCTAAAAGTCCTATCAAGAGAAAATGTTACCGTTTAAATTTCCAAATTTCCCAAATGGTTTTCTTTTTGAAACGGCTCATGTTTTATATCCAGAGGGGTGGCGTTTTCAGCAAGATAATACAAGATGCCATACTTCTGCTTATACTCAAGCTTGGATGCAAGAACACGAATTGGCAACAATTCCGTGGCCGGCAGCATCTACAGATCTTAGCCCCATTGAAAACATATGGGGACTGATGAAGATTGAAGTGGAACGAGCAGCGCCACGAGATAAAGAAGGTTTGATTCGGTCAGTTTTACAGGCCTGCAACACCATTACCGAAAATTATGGCCTTGACCTAGTTTCAGGTGTACCTGGACGTTTAGTTAAGTGTTTAGATTTAAATGGAGGTTTAAAACAACCATAAATGTTTTATTCCCACTTATGAGATTCCAAGGGGAAGAGTTTTACTTATTGAAGATAAACACCAAAATGTTTTGCTCGGAGATTTATAATATGTAGTTTTAAAACCTTATATAGGGTCGCATAAAAGTTACTGCTTTCTGAATGAAATTAATTTTTTTTTAGTTCATTAAAAAAATTTGAATCATTACATCATTGTGATCAGGTGGTTCTTTCCGGCGTTAAAAAAATGCTCCTCTGCATAAGCTACATATTAATGATACGCATTATATGCCGTTCTTTATCTATGAATATTACTTGATCTATTTCAATATGAAAATATAATACACAGTGCTTGTACTCCGTTTACTGGTTCTCATTGTAAAACAATGCAACTTGAATATCGAAATTCTTTTATATTTATATTACTATAATTTCAATGTATCCTTTTCCTATAAATCGAAGTGATTTTGTGCGAAAAATAAGAGCTTATGCAACGCCGATACTAGAAATAGGTCAATCTGTTTGTATATGTCTCTTTTATGGGATCTTGAATAGCGATTTTTTTAGAGAAGCTAAAGATGCGGCCGTTTAAATAACTACGTCGTCAAAAAAAAGGAGAGCTATAAAGAAACCTCTAAAAGAAAGTGTAAGGGTTAAGGTTTCATTCGAAAAACATAAAATCTTTACAATATGGTATCGACCTTTAAAAAGGGAAAACAAAAGTATTCAAGGTCTACAAGTATAACACGGGGATGGTGCAAAAGTATCGATAAAATTATTCATTGCGTTATGCATTAAAAAATTAAGTATCCTATCATCCTGTCACAGTATATTTAATTTTCAATCAACGAAGCAGTCTTTTAAGTTAGTTTAAAATGCGACTTTTGTCATTTTTTCTAAGATTTTAAAAAAGCAGCCTGCAGCAGATTACGTCAAGTATCACTGAGGCTCTTCTCTGAACTTGAACTAACAGTATTTCAAAGGTTTGTTTAAATCATACTTATTATTAAATAATAATAAAAAACCTCTATAGTTTCTCATCTGCTGTTTCTGATTCAATAGAGGTTGGAAGAGTTTTATTACTAATCTTATTTCTAGTTCGTCTAGATTTTTTTTATCATCCTTGAATTCTGAGTTTAAATTTGTATCAACCGGAGTATGTGACGAAGCAGATATGCTAGAATAACATCATAACACTCTATTGATAGCTATTCGAACACGGGAAGTTTGACGAGTTTGTCATTCTATGCTATATATTTGGTTTTTCAATGCATTTAAGCGATAGTAGCTTTTGCTAAAATATTTAATCTTTTGCACCACTCTTTTGTATTGCCCAGAGGACAGAAAAAGATATTATTGAATCGTTTTCGTTCATGGCCATCAGAGTAGATGGCACTACTGTACGCTAACCACTGAAGTGGGAAATATTCAGGAGATATTCGTTGGACTTTCCGAGTTTGAATTTTTATCCGCCCGTGTCGGCTCGCGGAGATAAGAATACGGCCGAGGTCAGAAAGCCCTGCCTGTCGTAAGAGGCGACTAATGGGTAGGAATCAAGAGGTGAAGAGCTGTCGCTTGAGGTGTCGGGTTTGTAGAAACGCACACGGTCGCTTAGGCGACACGGTCACCGGTCTACATTCCCAGTATCCGAGACGAGACTCTCGTGGGACCACTCTACTCTCATTCCAAAAGAGCCTGGCGAGGTTGAACGAGCTGGGCCCGTACATACCTCTCCTGGCCTTGTGTCAGGCGTGGTGTGGGTGCCCCGGCACGTACCCGTCAGGAGATTTAAGAGTGGTAGAAGAGAGATCCTCGGCGGCGACCTGTCCACCTACGTGTGAGGTGAAAATTCCTCCGCCTGCTGAGCCTATCCGCCCGTGGGGGGATAACAGGTAGGTGAGGTAATCGCAACACAGGTACTACGGGGAAGGTGGAGCCCCACGAAACGTTTATTTTTGCATACGTGGCGTGGCACCTTCACTTTGGTGTCGGACTCGTAGGGGCAGATGTTTCATTAACGGTCGTATGCCGAAAGGCCAGGAAGACCAGGGCCTTGCCAATTTATTTGGAGGGCACGAAGCACAGCTATGTCTGACGTAGCAGGGATGCTGAAATTACGTTATAACACTATACTGATAGTGATTAGTCGAACACGAGAAGTTTGACGAATTTGTACTCCTAAGTCATATATTTGGCTTTTCATTTCATCAAAGTGATAGCAGTTTTTGTTAAAAGATTTAATCTTTTGCATACATACATACATATATATATATATATATATATATATATATATATATATATATATATATACATTCCCTTTTATTTAAAAATCTTCTCTCTAATTCGCCCCCGTATCTAGCGACGTGTTTTCCTCCGCCAGTAGTTTTTCTATTTGGCTTGGAAAAGTTTGTAATTTAGCTTTAACCAGTCGTAAAATGAGCCAAATTAGCATTAGGTGGAATTAAAATCTGTTGGTGCACCTGCGACAATATTTCGAACGACGACCTTACAGCTGGAAACATTAACGATATTTTCTGTAATTCTGGAATGAATAAAGAGTCAGAACTCTATGAAAAGTTGTAACGAGGACATTATTTTTCTAATAATATTATTAGCATTAGGTATATAATTCTAATTAGATATAAAATATACAATAAACAAAATTTTGCAATGGTGTATTTCACGATAATTTTGAGAAAAAGCCAGTGTCGACAAAAATTATATAAATTTCATTTTAAAGCTCAACGAATCGACAACGGCACATGAAATTCAGAAGGTGTATCAACGAATGAACGCCGTACTCGCTGCACCGTACTGAAGACGACCAATAGTCAGAAATACGTATATAAAGTTGCCTTCCATCGATATACCTTTTTTGGTTTTCTGTTTTGCGAGACATTTTACTTTTATTATTCACTCGCATTATCCTTTTCCATTTATTTTAAACGTTTTAACGTTTGGCACTCCTTTCCACAGGTAGCTGTAGCTTCCTCCGTGGTTATTGTTAGTTGTTGCCCTGGAAACCATCAGTCTTCTAACTCTAATGACACAAATTGGTCGCATTGCTCCTGTAGTGATCCTTTCCCAAGTTAACATGCTCCTTTTCTAACTTAGCTGCACCGTACTGAAGACGACCAATAGTCCTAGAAAGGTCCAATAGGTGAGAAAATATGATGAAATTATAAAGAGAATAGTAGAAACAACGGTTTATTTGCCATACAAACATTTACATTATACCCTTATACAAAATGCTTTATTAAGACTCTACCTCTACTACAGTGGTAGTTCATTTAAACATAAAGTGACGTTTAACAAACGTCATGTCTATTTAGTTTTTTCATTTCGTATAAACTCGAGAAAATATGATAAAATTGTAAGTAAGATGAAAATAGTAAAGCAATTATAATTTTAATTAAAAATTATTTTAAAATGTTCAACATTGTTTATTTACAATAAAAAACAGTTTTTCAACATTTTCTCTACAATAAAATTTGTGCTCTACAAAAAATATAAGTTTGTGCATTAATTCAATACATTTTAATAATAATAAATTTAATGAAATACTTCTATTTACTTACTTACTTAGTCCTAAGCCTTTCTACCGTTAGGTGTAAGGCTGAAATACTTCTAAATAAACTTAAATTTTAAAATCTACTGAGAATGTTAACAAATGTCAAAATCTAATTGAGTCTACTAAATTCATAAAATTTTTCTATTAATTTTTATCGTAATTGAAATAAATTTTAATCGTAATTTATGATAATTTACAGTCGTTAAGTTGCGCCAAATGTAGGCAACTTACAGTACAGCACATTCAGTACTCAAGCTGTCATTAGACGTTCATAGTAAACCAAATGCAATATGTAACATTAAAAAAAGAAGTATAATGTATGTAAAATATGTAAAATAAATAGGTTTGGATGAAAGAGACGTCTTGTTTCAGGGCCAATTTACTTTGTCTTTTGGTCGTTTTAAAATCCATTTATCTATTTATAATATACTCAGTGACATTAGAAGTGTTACACCCAGAAGGAATAATTTCTTGAACTTAATTTTTTGGCAACATGGTAGATTTACATCAAGAATGAAACGATAACGTTGTCAAGAATTTTTATTAACAAGCAATCAAAAAAAAAATTAATAATGTGTTTGGCGACCTCGTAGCTGAATACACTCCTGTATACGTCTAGGCATTGACAAAATGAGATGATCGATGTCTGCTTGTGGCACCTCGTTCGAAGCAACTTGAACTTTATGTATTAACTGTTCCAGAGTCTGTGAAGGATGGTGCAAAGTGGACAGTCTCCTTCCCATCATCGTAGTTTGACGATCAATATGGGGACGCGCGTTGTCTTGCTGAAAAAGGACGTCTCGACGGCTGTCCAGAAAAGGCAGTAAAGTGGTTTGTAAGATGTCATCAACATAACGCGCAGCTGTCATATTGCCTCGAATAAACACTAGTGGTGATCGGCTACCATAGGCAATAGCCCCCCAAACCATTACTCTAACTGTCCTGTGTACATGTCTCTTAACAGCAAACCCGATATATCGTCGCTCTACACGGCGGCGTCTTGCCATCCTACGACCATCATGCATTCCTAAACAGAATCTTGATTCATCGCTAAATGCCACATTACACCATTCTGCTACCCAATGCTGCCGTTCTCTGCACCAATTCAAACGTTGATGACAGTGATCCGCAGTCAAAGCAAGCACTAGTCGTGGGAGGAATGAAACCAATCCAAAGGCTCGAATGCGACGATATAGTGTACGCATACTAACAGGTCTACCAACTACTCCAAACCATTGGTCAGGAATTTGACGCGTAGTAGCAAAACGGTCTCGCAGAGCAAGTAATCTAAAGCGCCTATCTTGACGCTCTGTGGTACGCCTCGGTTGACCAGTAGGTCTTCTTCGTATTCCTCTACCTTCGTTTGTCCACACACGACAGACACGCATAACCGTCATTGCCGTACAATTAACGCGACGGCCTATTTCGCGATACGACAAACCCATATCTCTATACGCAATAATTCTGCCCCTGTCAAAATCTCTTACATGGTGGTAATTTTGATGTCTTCGAACTCGAGGCATTTTCTTACACTGAATACAATTAGACTGAAGAATAATAACTAAAAATTTCTATACAAACCGGTTTTACCGGTTAAGGTAAAACTTTATTTTTACAAAAAGTAGAAAAGATAAAACATTGATATTGTTATCATAGCATGTCTTAAATGTTGTCATTCTGTTGCCAAAAAAATAAGTTTAAAAATTTATTCCTTCTAGGTGTAATACTCCTAATGTCATTGAGTATATATTACCAATAAAAGCTAAAATATTATTTGCGTCTGTAAATAAAAAATATAGTTCATATTCGACCTCCGTGCATAATTAATCATTAAATTTGTAATTATATGCTATAATCAACACATATGGAGTGCAGCAACATTGACAAAGAGACTCAACATATTTAGCTGATTGACGTAATTCGGCTATACCAGTACAATTATCTAATATTGATCGGTATATTTGGAGTATTTACGTCCAATTTTACATAGAGGATATTGACACGTATAGATTTTATTAGCAAGACTAATACATAATTGAAAAGAGTCCAAACAATATATCGATTTTTAAAATGGCACAACAAGACGAATGTTATCTAATTAAAAGAGATTTAGTATAACTAAACAATATAAACAAAAAAAATATTAAATTCAATACAAAAAATTGTAGTAATATTTTTTAAAGGTATGTAAAAATAATAAATATATGTCAAAATTAATCATTTTTATATATTTTAAATATTATTAAAAAATTTCTAACGTTTATTACAATTTTCCATTTTCGCAGATATGCTGCGCCCATGATTTATGAGGATAATTATGTTCGTGCTCGCATTCTCAAGAGAAGAGATTTTTTTTAATACCAATTTTTATTATACTTATACCATCCTTACTTAATGTTAGATCATTTAATTCGGTTAATTTTCAGCGGCATTCAGCACAAACATCGCTAAAATTTTAATATTTGCTGATGGAATTATACTACAATTTTTATTTAAGAGTACTTATCGGTCGTGAGCATCATCCTCTCATGCATAAAGATTGATTATATCCTCCTTTCACAATATACCCAATTGAGATTTGAGAACATCAAAATCGACAGTTTGCTGATCAATACAATTAATAATGGAGGCATTTAGTCCACCACTCTGGATTTCTCTCACTTCGACGTCCGTAATCACCGATATATTAATAATAATTTATGATTTATCCCACGTCCATTGTTAGGATTATCAATTCGTAATCAGACGATGCCAGATTATTGACAAACATCAAGTGATCCACATGTCGGGGAGTGACAATGGGATTCCCATCGGTACTAATAATTCACGATCAATTGATGTCGTTTGCAGACATGTTGGTTTGTTGAAGTATTGATGATAATAAGCGAAGGATAAAAATGCTAATGTTCGGTTGTGTAAGTGATAATTTCTTTACAAGACATGTCAGGCCAAGTGCCGGTTTAAAGATTATAAAATGTATAATATATATCATATTATGAGTGACAGATGATCACAAATCCTTGAAAATGTACAGCTGTTTTTGCTTTATTTTTTTTTAACAATCATTAAAAGTAACAAAATCACTATTTGCCTATAAAACGTTTTTTATTCAATTTAGAGAAAAATTGTTCAAATAAAAGTTGAAGATCTTAAAACGTTCTTTAATTTGTAATTCGCGTGGTGGTATAACGAAACAGACTCCAATGGCGAAGAACTAGAAAATTGGGCTGAAAACATGAACCTCAAACTTATTCGTGATCCAAAACAGTCCGCGTCTTTCAACAGCGGAAAATGGCGCACAGGTTACAACCCAGACAATATATTTGTCACCGACAGGATAGGACACCAGGTGACAGAAGTTGTTGGAAGCGCCCTCCCAAAAACACAGCATAGACCAATAACTTGCTTTTTGAACGCGATAATCAGATATGAAATTGTTCCTTTCAAGAGAAGGTTCAATTTCACTAAAGCAAAATGGGAAAAATTAGCTGAAGCATTAGATTAAGAAGTTTCCCAGCTAGAACCGTGCTCTGATTTATACGATAAATTTGTACAAATCGTAAAACAAATATCACGATAATATATTCTTAGAGGTTGCCGAACCTAATACATAGCGGGGCTAAATGAAGATTCTAAACCCCTACTTAAAAGATACGAGCAGCTATACGAAGACGATCACTTTTCGGAAGCAACAATACAGGCCGGGGAGGAAGTGCTACATGCAATATCCGCCAACAGAATGGACAGGTGGTGCAAGCTGGTTACGAGTTTAGACATGAAACAAAACACCAGACGCGCTCGGAAATTAATTCGGAATCTTGGCAACAATCCCGCCGCACCGGCACCCAATCTGACAAAAGTCACACCCGATCAGATAGCCCATCGTCTCCTGACAAATGGTAAGACGACATCAAGGAAGAACAAAGTGAGAGTACAAAGAAATATAGACGAAGAAGCGGATGTCCTAGATACCTCCTTTTGTCTGGAGGAGATGAGAGGTGCGATCCACGAAATGAAAGATAATAAAGCGGCTGGCCTAGACGATATAAAAACAGAACAAATAAAGCACTTTGGACCAAAAACCCTAGAGTGGCTCGTAGAAATGATGAACTGTTGCATAGGTACATTACAAATCCCCAAAATCTGGAGGAAAGCTAGAGTGGTGGCCCTCTTAAAAACAGGAAAGGATCCGGCGGATACAAAGAGTTT
The DNA here is from genome assembly GCF_040954645.1 of Diabrotica undecimpunctata. Classification (NCBI taxonomy): domain Eukaryota; kingdom Metazoa; phylum Arthropoda; class Insecta; order Coleoptera; family Chrysomelidae; genus Diabrotica; species Diabrotica undecimpunctata. The sequence goes on along the minus strand of NC_092803.1, from coordinate 8,106,599 downwards.
TTTTAGACATGTCTCTCTTTTGTGTCACCTTTTCAAGGCATTCGAAAGAATGATACTAAACCGGATCGCTGAATCTGTGGACACTAAAATTATCCTTGAATAAGCAGGGTTTAGACTCGGAAAATGCTGCTGCAGTTTTTAACTTCCCCTTGGGCTACTTTTATGGTATCCACAATAATGCCCAGCTCCTGGGTATCCTTTCTTACCATCCAGGTTTAATGTTCGTTACAACAGTTGCTAAAAATGCAAAGAATCACATCTAGAGATCTAGGATATCTAGAGATTTTAAGGATTGATTCCACTTAATTCATGAATATACCTACGTGTTCTCTATACAACAAAAAAATATGAACTCACGATCATAAACGAGTGTGAGTTAACTACAAGAGATTCCCTTTAGAAGGTCTCGATGCAAAATTGAAAATCAAAAAGAAAATTGCAAAAAAAGAAAATCAAAATCGATAAAGCCAAATTCAACCGTATAGATTTTGCTAAAAGAAAAGATCATTGGTTACTTTTATATGACAATATCATTTTCATTTGGATACTTTTCAAAACCCTTTATAAATAATATTCTAATAAACTAAAATGTGAGTTTTCTTTCCGATAAACGAAAATAAGTTCAGAGTCAGCGCCCGATCAAGCGCGAGAGTTGATGGCAAATCCATTTAAATCCCGATTCGTCTACGGGTAGGGGGTCGATTTCGCTCGGAGGGTGGTAATTAGGTCTGCCACAAAACCGAGTTTGTTGTTCAAGATCCAACTAAGTTTGCTTGACGTGGCAGTGCAACTTCCGTGCCCATTACCAGTTCGTATTGTTTAAATGCCATTCTTATTGAGTTACTCCAGACATGTTGGAAACGTCAGGAGTGTCGGGAGATAGGGATCGTGCCGTGGCAGAAGAGAAAATTCAATTTGGGCGATGTCGGACAGTGGAAGCACGCGGGGTGTGGTGCGGAGGAGATTGAGGATGTCAAAATTTTACGACAGAGACGAGGTTGAGTTATAATGTTTTAGGATGTATTGCTTTTTACAGTGGACGGGAAAGAAAATAGCGATTTACTCGAATAATAAATTATGAACACCAATTTTCCGTTTCGGTGTAATGAAAAACGGGTTTTCTTTTAAATATAGTTATTCAAATATACGCGGAACTAGTTCATTGATTGCTAATGACCGAAAAAATGTAACGGATTTTATTACACTGAGAAAACTTGGGTTATGAAATTACTACACATGATTTGTTGGTTACTCTTCAAAAATCTTTGTTAGATGATGATGGACACGGATGTTTTAGAGCATATCTCTCTAGGTTCGGAAAAGGCTGACACAGATGAATGCCTATACTGTGGATACTCGGACACTGTGACACTTACGATGTTAGATTGCAGCCGATGGATAGTGGCAAGGAACAGAATGGAGGGAGAGACAGATGTGAATTTTGTTACAGTGAGAGAAATGATTGAGAGAATGCTTGAAAATAAATCAGGTTGGACTAACATACACAGCTATATCCGTGCAGTGATCAAGAAAAAGGAAGAGGAAGAAAGACAGCTGGACTAACGGCAATGGTAAGAGTGAAAAATGCTGGAAGTTGAAGCTAGAGAAGTGGGTCACACTGTATGAGTTAGATAGGCGTGAGTCAGACTGTGGGGAAGGAGGAAATGCCCGTCTGGGAATGATGGCGTACTAAGAGCGATAACTGTCTTCTACGCGCTACCTGGAACGAGACAGGGAGCCTCCTTTCTGATGAATGGAGTATGGATGTGTATGAATGGAGAATGAATGAATAAAGGTAGTGCTTCGGAAGTGATGCCGGCCTTACAGCGGCCATTCCGCTTCCGGATCGCTGGATGATCGCTGAATATATAGTAATGAACTATAAGCATCAAGCTCAAAACTTGAGTTCATGTGAACTCAAGTTTTTATAGCAATAAATAGCGATATTTTTACAGTTTTAATAAAAAAATATTAAATGTTCTTTGGTTGAAATTTGATTTGGAAAGCCGAAATGTCTTATGGAATATGTTTATTTACCTCCAAACTCTCCATTAAGTTCAAAAAATGAACGATGATGGATATGAATAGAGACCGATTGGAAATATTTGACAAAGGTGAATGTATTGCAAAAAATTTCGCTTTCTTAAATCTTTTTCAATTAAATAGTATACCAAACTGTAATGGTGGTTTCTTAGATTTTCTTTTTTTCTAATATAAACACCATAAATCTAAAAATTGCTGATCAATATTTATTAAAATGTGATAGGTACCATCCAGCCTTGTCCTTTATGTGAATGTGTTCCTAGTCTAAGGCTAAGACGAGATTTGTAAGTGCTACACGACACTGTCACAAAATGTTGCCCAGAAACGGTTTAACATCGTAAAAGCAGCAAGTACTGAAATGCAATCCAGAACTAAACTTTCTAAACGATGCTACACTTTATTCAGACGAAGGAATTTTGTCAAATTTTTTGACAATGTTGTCCGTATTCGGAGAGATTTGATTGCGGAACTTTTTGGACACAAAGACGGTCATCGACTATGTTTAATTTTATTATTATCTTATCATTAAAATGACGAAACAATGCTTTGGAGTAACGTCGCTAGATGCCGTTAGGAACTGAGGCTTCCAATACAAAAATTTTTGTTAATATTGTGTCAAAAGAAACAAAACGGTCGAAAAGCTTAAAACTGACAAATAACAACAAAATGTACAAATTTTTAGAAAAAAAGTTGGGCCCGAACATAGTGCAAAGGAAGATGAGACAAGTCATAACTAAATTGTATTTGCCAATTCTTTTAATTTTTATTTCAAACTCCCGACCGTTTGTTAAACGATATTTCCCTCAAATTTCGATCCAGTTCATTAATCATTAATAGTTATAGTGTAATAATAATTAGTACTGTAATTAATTGACAGATCTTTTGTTAAACCAAAGAATATAGACGCTTATCTTCTATCGGCGTCTATCTTCTTTGGTTAAACCATTGTCTTGTTAATGTATGTAACTATCTGACAAATTAACCTATAAATCAGCTTTTATACTCACTACATTCACATTCTGATGTTTTCCATCGATTTAAACCACTCACCTGTAACAAAAAGAAAAAAACGATTTAAAAATAGCATTAAACAAACATTACGTCGCTCTAATCAGCTAAAACAACATTATAATAATGTAAATTTATATAAGCGGTAGATACTGGCAGATGAAGTCGTCGTCGTGGCTCGAAAAACCAGATGGCGCCATAGGAGCGCAAATTAAATGACAACAGATGGTTGTTTTAATTTAAGTTCGTCTAATAATGCCAACGTGGTTGTACAGGGTGGCAGTTCTCGTGTACTTTTTTATTTGAAAACGTGGCTAAGCGATGTATTTTAAATTTTATAATAAACGGCATAAGATTGGAAAAAGATTCTTGCTTTTTCGTAAAGTCTATTTAAACTGGAGGTTTCTTCTTGTTCATTTGTTTTTGTTATATTTGTGGCCAGCAACTGCTCTAGATTTAGGCTGTCAGATTTTCATATTTTCTTAACTCTAGTTGTTGAAATTAGTAATGGATTATACAATAAACTGTATGTAAACTGCAAACTGAAAATTTTACAGTATGTACAAAAAACTGTTTATAGCATGAAATTGACGAAAAATATATATATATTGTTATGGTTTAAATTTATTAAAATCTACTAAAAAATTAAATTCATCGACCGGTAAACTAGTTTCACCCAATAAATAGGAATGTAAGATTTGTAAGATTTTTAAGATGATGTATACAAATAGATATTTGTACGATAATATACTAGCAGTAGTAAGACTTTTTAATTCAGTATATAACACCGAAGTGATTCCCACACATTGGCTCAAATCCATCTTTGTCGCAATACCTAAAAAACACAATGCGAGAAAATGCTCACAATATCGATTAATTAGCCTAATGAGCCACACTCTTAAAATCTTCCTAAGAATACTTCACAACAGAATTAGACGCAAATGCGAAGAAGATCTCGAAGATACCCAATTTCTATTACAAAAAGGCCGTGACCAAAGAAAAGATGTATTTGCAGGTTTCGTGGACTTCGAAAAGGCATTCGATAAAGTACAGCATGTAAAATTAATGCAAATACTAAAAAATATCGGAATAGATGACAAGGATAGTCGTGTCATTAAAAATTTCTACTGGAATCAAACTGCTATCGTAAAAATTGGAGATAACTACACCGATGAAATCTCCATACAACGAGTAGTCAGACAAGGTTGCATTTTGTCGTCAACATTGTTCAATGTTTACTCGGACCAGTTATTTAAAAAGGCACTTGAGAGACAACCATATGGAATAAAAATCAACGGGGAACTACTTAATGTGATTAGATATGCAGACGATTCAGTAATTCTTTCAGATAATATTGAAGGTCTACAAATTCTGCTTGATCGTAATCACGAAGTAGGAGAGGAAATGGGCATAAAAATAAACTCAAACAAAACCAAATTTTTAGTGTTTAGTCGTGACCCACATCCTGATGCAAAGCTTCAATTAAACGGAGTTCAAGGTGAGAAAGACATATTTGGGAACTGTGATAACAGACCAATTAAATCCAGACATAGAAATAAAACGTAGAATAGCAATGACTAAAACTACTTTTATGAAAATAAAGTCATTTCTTTGAAATAATCCTCTCAGTTTAGAACTAAGACAAAGAATGATTAAGTGTTATGTTTGGTCCGTACTTTTGTATAGTGCAGAAGTGTGGACTTTAAAAGTATCGATCATGAACAAAATTGAAGCATTGGAAATGTGGGTTCATAGACGAATGCTGAAGATACCTTGGACAGCAAGTCCAAGTCCCTTCCTTCTGCACAAAAAAGGAGAAAAAACTGATCTGGAAAATTACCGACCAATCAGTCTGTTAAACCATCTTTATAAACTTTTCACGAGAGTAGTCACCACAAGATTAGACAAGAAATTAGACCTATATCAAAGTAGAAAAAAAGATGGATTCAGAGCAAACTTTGGAACCAACGATCACCTCCAAACAATAAAACAACTCATCGAAAAATCTATAGATATAGTAGAACTCGACAATGTTATAGAAGCACTAAACGAGAGCCGCATTGATAGCCGATATACGAGGCTAATATTTAATATATATAAAAATGCGACAAGCTCGATACAACTACACGCTAACAGCAAACAAATAAAAATCCAAAGAGGTATCCGACAAGGTGATACGTTGTCACCTAAACTTTTCATATCGGCTCTAGAAAAAGCGATCAAAACCCTCGAATGGGGTGACAAAGGAATAAATGTAGACGGACAGATGCTACACCTCCTAAGCTACGCAGACGATATAGTCCTGATTGCAGACGATTTGGGACAAATAAAAAAAATGTTGTAAGAACTTAGTACAGCCTGTCATAAAATAGGTTTAAAAATGAATATAACAAAAACAAAATATATGACGAACTTAGTACCGAGTAAACACCTTGAAATACAAAATGAAGAAATAGAACTGGTAGACAAGGTATATATACCTGGGTCACGAAATTAATATAAGTAAGGACAATCAAACAACCGAAGTATCCAGAAGAATAATACAAGGATGGGCAGCATACGGAGCTCTTAGCAACGTGACATCCCAACTAATATGAAGAAAAAAGTTTTCGACCAATGCGTGCTACCGGTGATGACCTATGGTGCACAAACATTATCGATCACAAAGAAAAACGCACAAAAACTAAGAGTAGCGCAGAGAAGAATGGACGGATCAATGATAGGGTCACTCTGCGAGACAGGATTAGAAACGAAGATCTACGAGCTAAGACCAAAGTCATAGACGTCATTGAAAGAAGCTGTAACTTAAAATGGAAATGGGCTGGACACGTTGCCAGAATTAAGGACGGAAGATGGACTCGCAAACTAGTGGATTGAGAAAGGCTGATGATGAATACACACCATTCTCAATCTGCAAATCATCAGACAACGGCACCTCAACTGTTTTATCATACGATGACATTTGTGTTCTCACTGCTGCACTTTTAAATCCCTGGGTGTAACAGTCCCACCAGTATCATGATATTAATAAATGTCGATCAGTTCGTTAGGTAACTTTAACATTTGACAGTTGAATTATAATATAGAGCGTGGTATATAACTGACAACGTGACAACTGACATTTGGCAGATATTACAAAAGTGTATAATTTGTATTATTAAAGAGAAAAGTATTCTCAAAAAATTGCGTGTTTTACTTGGAATAACAAGTACCAATTTTAAATTATAGATGTGTTGTATCACCGTGTAGACTTGCGGGGAAAGAAATTAAGAGCGTCAACTTTAGGGTGACGTGATTGATCGAAGGAGACGCATCAATTTGATTCAATAACGATTGTGTTACGAAGGGTGTCGGTGTTTAATATTGATAGACGTGGAATCAGATGTAGTATTTTGCATAAAGATGCGCAATGTGGTCGAGAGACATTTAAGATTGTGTTTCTGTAGGGATGTTACGCCATTTGAGACGCTTGGGGTGATTTTAAAGTATGAATATTGAGCTCTTTGTGAAATAGTTCAGTTGGAAGACAAGTTCGATTATATAGACCGGTATATTCACGTACAGGTTGTAATAAAATAAACTTTAGGAAGTCTATGGATATTTGTAACTAATTTTTTTATTTTCCTCTTCTTACAATTGGACAGCATAGCATATATTGCACTTATATTTTTATTCTGCATTTACACATTTTTTAATAACTAGGAATATTCATTATACGACGATGTTTTCATGAATAAATGACATAAAAATATATCTACATAAACCTTTCAGATCATCTAAAATCAATTAGAGCTACAACCAACTCGGAAAATATACAGGCGATATATTGGCAGTCAAATCCAATCGTAAAGAGTCGATAGTTAATTAGTTGTTTACATTTTGTCATAAAATGTGTTTTAGTATACTATGATCGTTCTGAAAGTCTGTCGATGTTACAGTTATCTCTAGAAAATAGAGATGGGCTGTTACATCTGTTAAATAATACGGATCGCTTAAATCGGATCGCTTAAATGTTATTTATAACTGTTTATAAATAATATTTATTTAATATATATACTTATATTTTAAATAAAAAAATAAGAACTAAAAGCGACTCGTTTTTGACTTGTTTTTCTGACCATCGAGCTCAATTTTTATTTATTGTCTCTGAGCATAAAGTTGTTGACACTAATCAAACATTTCAACGGTTCATAAGTTCTTCTGGTTTACAGAAGCTTACACGTGCGCTAGCTAGTACAAAGATAGACTTTTTCTATGACATTAATAATGATCCTGATTTTTTGACAGTTTTTCTTACCGAAAGTATTTTCCACTAAAAAAAGTACGACAAACTGCTGAAAAAACACCCGTGCAATGGTTTAATAATAAATTAGGGTCTTATAGATCCAATCTTTCTCTTACTAAACACTTTGCAGATGCTACTAAGGATCCCAATTTTTTTAAAGTATCTAAACAACAAAAATTTTAATATAATCGGCAATTACAAATTGATAAAAAGTCAGCTTACTGTAATTTTATTACAAATTCCAATTATAAACCTAGAGACTGCTGGAAAATAGTAAATTTCGAAAGAAACGACACAATATCCAGTGGGGTACAACCTGATCTACCTCCAGATGAAATAAATCATTTTTTTACTACAATTGCAAAAAATATAATCACCTTTTCCTGCTATTAATGCCGTTATCCTCTTTAATTACAGAAATTATCCTTCTCCAAGCAAGTCCTTTTTTTCGTCCCGTTATGAAAGAACAGGTATCTCAAATAATAAAGTCTCTTAGTAATTTTAATTGTAGGGACGTTCACGAAATTAATAGCAAAATTTTAAAAGAAACTTACCAAATAGATTTACTTTCACTCATCTTATTAATTTACCTAATTCTATCAACTGGAGTATTTCCAGAAGTACTAAAATACTCAAAAGTACTGCTTATCTACAAAAAAGGTGACTCCTCAAAAACTGACAATTACAGACCCATAAGCATTGTTTCTATTTTTGGGAAAGTGATTGAAAAGATTATCAAACAACAATTTTATTCCTATTTTGAGTCAAATACTTTGGCAACTCCCAATATGGATTCAGAAGTGCTCGTTCTACTACGAACGCGGTATTTAATGTTGTGAGCGAGGTGATTGAGGAGCTTAAACGCGGCAATCGCATAAAGGTCACCTCTCCGATTTTCTATCCGTAAAACATGGAGTCCCAGAAGGTTCGGTCATAGGACCTCTTTTGTTTATTATTTATGTCAACGATTTGCCTAAATTCATATCTCCGTACTAATCCATACAATTCGCAGATGATATGACATACGTTATTTTTTCAGAAAAAAATATGACGATTTAAAAATGTCCCATGAGGAAGTTTCTACTAAATCTAGTACATGGTTTACTGCAAACAAACTAAAACTTAACTTTAATAAAACGCAAAATTTGGTTATATCTGCAAGTAATTTACACAATAATCCAGATAACAAAGAGACTGTTAAACTATTGGGAATAACCATAGATAATCGATTGAACTGGTTGATAGAATAGAATAGAATAGAATAGAATAGAAAAAGAATATAGAATAGATTGAATAGAAAAAGCTATTAAGTAAGTTCATTATTTCTAATTCGCCATGTAGCAAGGTTGTCAACTTTGAAACATTAAAAATGACATATTTTTCTGTATTCCACTCTCACCTAAACTATGGTACATAGGGGTAATAGGGGTAACTATCATATGGGGTAATTCAACAAATGCACTTCAAATTTTTAGAATGAAAAGAAAGCTATCAGGATTTTAGGAGGGGTTAGTTTAGAACACTGCCGACCTTTCTTTATCAAATTCAAAATTATGCCGCTACCTATCCTGTTGATATTTCAAGTTCTAACTGAAATTCACAAAATACGTGCCCATTTAATAAAGCTGTCTGATGTCCACGTCCACAATACGCGAAACTGACCTCCCTACCTACGAACAAATCGCAATATTTTACCAAAAAGTAATAGTTTAAAAAAAAGTTATAAAAAAATATCTTTAGAAACATTGTTTTTACTGCTTAGAAGAGTATATGACCCATTGCAGAACATCCACTAACCAGATTACTGAAAATTTGCCATAATTTTTTTCTGTTTAATGTATGTTCTTGTTTGTGAAATATTTAAGTTGCGTTTTATAGACTTGCTACAAACAATATTTGTATTTGATATGTAGTTAAATAAATAAACCCTAACTCCAACTCTGACTCAAGAAAAGGTTTGTATATCCCGTAGTTATTAGCTGTTTTGTTTTGGATAATTTTGCTTTAGAACTAAATTATCATCACTGCCTATGTTAGGTCTTAACTACCTAAGTTAAAGTTCTCACTTCTACTGCAATATTCCCAATATTTATTTTTGCTATTTTCTCCCACATTTCTGTCTCCCTCAATTAGGACCATCTTCTGATGTTAAAGTCAAATTAATTCTTCAAAACAATTGACATTTGTACTGATTCTCCTTCCTCTATTCATTTCATCATACACACCATCTGTAACCAACTATATTCTGCTAATATAACAGTCATAATGATCTCGACTCCATCTCATGTTGATATATTGGGAAACAAAAAAGCAGACCAGGCCGCTAAAGCAGCATGTTCTTCTGACTTAGCCTTCAAAGAGGTCCAAACTCATACGGATCTTAAGATATTAATAAAACAAAAAATCCTCAGTAATGGGGAAACCTGTGGAATAAAACAAAAACTAAGCTGCATGACGTTCAGCCCAACTTATCTCGCGTCAATATGTGCTCTATGAACAGGAAAGAAAAATCAGTTATTCGCCGACTACGAATAAGGCATACATCTCACACATGGATACCTTATGGATTCTGAAAACCCTCCACTATGCCACTACTGTAACACCCCCTTCCTATCAAACACGTGATAATGGACTGCTGCCAGTATGATTTTTCTAGAAACAAGCACAACCTAAAAGGAAATCTAGAAGACATTCTTAGTGTTCCAAACCGTTTTGACAGTGTTCTTAAATATTTAAAAGAAACATGTTTAATTCAGCTAATATAAACAGTACATAGTAATAAGTTTTATTGTTCAATTCTAAAAAAAATGTTAATAGCAAATGCTTGCATATAAAATTTGTATAATGTAAACTGTACTAGTGTCAATGACCAAAAGCTGTCGAGACACGTTAATTTTAAATAAAAAAACTAATTCTTGAAACCTTATTATAATACGTACAAATTTAAAAATCATAAGTTAAAACAAAACTGTTAAGTACAAACCTGTGATTTGATTCATTTATACAGTTCCAATTCTCGTTCTCAATATCCACTTGTTTCAGAAAACCACATCTCGACTTTAGGAATTATTGGCAATACTTAATGGCAATAATATACAGTTCATGCGAAAGGATTTATTTCGTGCAGTAAATAAATATAAAAGCAATAAACTTAAATTAGAGTTAGTAGTCATAAACAACGTTTAGAGGCAGTTTAAGAGTGAATTTATGCGTTCTTTTTGTGAGATGAACCAGCCAATGACGATTACGAATTCCGTAATAGATACGACAATTATTATGGCCAACAGCAGACAAATTGAATGCATAGACAACAATAGAAAACATGGAAATAGATTTACAGCATCATGACGGACATGATTTGTGTTTAGCCCATGGGTTAATAGAGCAAAATAAATATAAATTAAAAAATATGTTTCCTTGTAAACTAAGTTCCAATTATTTAAAAAAGCCGTTGCCTGTTACGAAAGTAGTCGTTTAAATTAAAACCTGAACCAGAAGGTTATACGAATGAAAAATGTACAATTTTTATTTCAATCTGCACCTCACAGTACCTTTCGAACGTGCCTGTATCAACTGTATCTATTCAGTTGTAGTTTAGCAAGTGGACATCGTGTATCTGTATCGTTTAATAAGAATTTTGAATATTATACACGAATCGGTCTCACAAACCGACGTTATAGTTGCCGCCGTTACATTTTGAGGTAAGACTAATTTGTTTGATTTTTTGTTTGCGGTACTGATTTATATAAATATTTTAGGGCACACGTTTATAATGAATTACGAGAGGGAACAAGAATGGCTGTTGTGGCTTCATGGGGAAATTTTAAATGATTCAGAGGCAGAACCAGATGATGATGATGTGAGTTTGATAGACGACCATATTACAGAAACTATTGAGGATATAGACTCGGAAGAGGAGTTTGAAAATCAACAAAACTTACCTATTCTTGAATAGAAATTAAATTTCTACCGTCATAGTACAATAATTATAATAATAATTAATTCTTTACAGACGTTACAAAGCCATCTAATAACAACAATAGAAATCCTATGATTTAGTTTCGACAATCTTAGGATTTCTAATGTTAATATGCTACTAATTTATTGGTTATTGTTATTGACTAAATTAATTAAACGATCTTTTTAATAAAATGCGTCAATTTGGCAATCATTTAGAAATCTTCATTTTAATTTAGTTGGTAGTGTTGTTTATAGACTACATACTTACAAGAAAAACTACCACATCCTTATCCAAAGAGATTATCCATTGTTATAAATGACGAGAAATATGGACAGATTAAAATAAAACAGGCGAAATGACACCAATCGATGTAATCACACGATCAGACACATAATCTCTTTTGTACGGAGAATATGGATTATAACTAGGTAATAACCGTCCCCACGCAATTATCGTCCCCCCTCAGTTAATAACTTTGTATTACCACAAAACAAAGCTACGGGATACTCTTTTTACGAGAGAATATACCAGCGTGTTTGCAGTATTCCCTAAGGATAATGAGTGGTTCGCTAAACAAAATGGAGCATTTAAAGAATACCTAGAAAAATCATGAAGTAGCCAATATCCGGCACAAGATATACGGACAACTAAAGAGATTGAATGGCCAAACTATAAAATTTTCTTTAAAAATAGGTGGAGGATAGGTGGAGAATAGGTGGAGAATAGTTGGATAAAGACAAATATGTAATATACTGTAACAATTTTTGGCAACATCCCCTTATCAATTTTGCAAAGGCGTACCAGAATAATATTTTAATTATTCAATATTTATTTAAACACATAAGTTATTTTTTTTTTGATCAGATAAAAGGCATATATCGAGCACAGTTTAATTTAATCTTGTCCAAGTACTTTCGATCCCTAGATCATCTTCAGGGGCATCTGAAATAAGCCAAGAAACGTTTTTTTATAACCAAAGAAATTGATTAACTTCGATAAAAACTCGAAGTTTATGGTTGATAAAGAGTTTTTATGTGATTAACGTTTATAGACTTACTTCGTCAATTGCGGCCTATTCGACAAGAACAAAATGTCATAAACATATAAATGTACATCACACTACACTACAAAAGGACAAACAAACACTTTAAAATTATTTAAGAAAGGCTAAATAATTTAAAACAATTAAAACAATTGGTTAGATGCTTTATATTCTTTTAGCTTGCAAACTGGGTGGATAAAAAAAAGGAAGACTGAATGGAACCAACTCATAAATAGAAAGACAGAAAATATAATAGCAAAAGACCAAAAAAAACGATGGTCTTTGAACCCGAGAACGAAGAGACATTTATACCTACAGAGGAAAGGAGGAGCAAGAAGAAGCTTTTTAACTAACTCTCTATTCAAACCTACCCTTCAGTTTAACTGTTATTTCCTAAACAGACTTGGAGTATACGTCATAACAATATCAATTTCTCTCGCCAAATAGAAATTTCAATCTACGCCAAATTATCGGCCCATCGGTGACGTAGTGGTGAAATTGAGAGCAAATCTCCAATTTCAGAAATTAATCCTGGAATTATCACTGTCCTCCCGTAAAATAAACAGTGCCGATCATCGGACAAAATCAAAATCCGCCACCCGGACGTCCGTTTTCCATTATGTTAATTTCGGTGAAAATCCCCTGAATAAATCCTTTCAAAAATTTTATCCATCACTCGCTGCTGCTTGTAATTTTATGCTTTGTTTCGATTGTGTGCGTTGTGTACGTGACACGACTGGACGGGCATAAAAAGATACATCTGTTTCGAAAAAGTTTGGATGGTTAGAGTGCACCCGTTAAAAAATTAAATCGTATAATGGGATTTAAAGAAATTAAACATACTGCGATACTGTGTTTTCCATAAAAGTGTATTTGGTCAAAGAATTTATTACATAAACTGTTAAACTTCTTGTTGGGGGTGGATAGACCCAAAAAATGTCACTATATGAAAGAACTTACGATAAATACAAAGGGAACACTTTAGTTTTGACAATCAAAGCATGAGTACGACTGCTTGTCGATGCAAGCAATACATTTAAAAAAAAAACGTTGCCTTTTAGAATTAAAGCACAAATCAGAATATATCAGTGCTCTTCTCACGATATAATGAAATCAATGAATAAACCTATTCAAGCAAGATTGTACGCGGATGATCTTATAATATTCTTAAAAGGAAACAATATACAGAGCAAAGCTAAGCTACTACATCAACTTGATTTTATAGCATGGTCTATAAGGAGTTTAATTTGCTTCATCTAAAACTCGATGCATCATATTCTTAAAGAGACCAAAGCAAACAAAGAAAATACCTACTTTAAAATTTTTGGCAGTCAGACACTTAAATATGTAAAAACAATTAAATATCTAGGTTTAATACACTCGCTATCATAAAATCCAGGTCATCCTGAAAATTTCAAGTTTCTTAAATATTTTTGCCTCTGGTGCAGTAATAACCTTTTTTTTTGGCTAATGTATTTTTTATTTGTCATCAATGTTTGTTTTGAAAAAAAAATGGTTTTTTATTGTTTTTATTGAAAAAAACAGAAAACAAATCAAATTGTTGATAAAACAGACATACGAAAAAAAATGGAAAATACAGAACGTGGTAAAAAATCAGTGAAATTTCAATGACCAATATCGTGTATTGCCTCCCCTTGCTCTAATAACCTCTTGCAGACGACGGGGCATACTCTCAATTTTTCTACGGATTACATGTTGTGGTATGTTATTCCACTCTCTCACTAACAGATCCTTAAGCTCCTGTGCGTTGTTAGGAGGAGGTGTATGGGTTTGAATACGTTTTTTCAAATCGTCCCAGAGATGTTCGATGGGATTCAGGTCCAGAGACCTAGCTGGCCAGGGTACCCTCGTAATTCCAACTTCGTCCAAATATTACATACTGATCCTGGCAACGTGCGGTCGCACGTTGTCCTGTATAAAAACGGCGTTTTCTCCAAGCCCTGCCATTTTGGGCATAACATGTTCTTCCGGAATCTCCGTAATGTACCTTCGTGCAGTTAGGAACCCATTTTCGATGAAGGGTAATTCTGTGTGGAAGTCGGAAGATATACCTCCCCACGCCATGACCGAGCCTTAACCAAATGGCATTCTTGGAGCAATGCAAGCTTGTGAAAATCGTTCACCGGTTCTCCTCCAAACTCTTACACGTCCATCGGATCCAGTTAGGCAGAAACGGGATTCATCTGAGAATAACACTTTGCTACAATCGTTAATTCCCCAATGAGCGTATTGTCGAGCAAAAGCTAGTCGTGTATCTCGAGTCACCCGGCGAAGTGGCGGTCCTCTAGCCATTACCCGAGAAGATAGTCAAGAAGAACGAAGTCTTCTTCTGACTGTTGCAACACTAAAATTGCGATTTTGTACTTCCTCTAGACGATTTTGATGCATAACCGCAGTTGGAGTCCGGTTTCGTAAAGCCTGAAACACAAGGAAACGGTCATCTAGTGCCTTGGTCGTTCTTTTTCGTCCAGAGCCAGGTCGCCTGGTTAGCAAACTTGCCTCCTGAAAGCATTGAAGCACTCGTTGAACCGTAGAAAGGCTTACGCCAACAGTTCTTGCGACTTGCCGTTGAGTGTGACCGTCTTCCACAAGTGCAACAATTTGTGCCGTTTCAACAACAGTCAAAGGCATTTTTGCAAAAAAATAAACACTAATAATGGCACTAATAAACAATAATGGTGGCAATAATAAACGTTTGTCCGTTGTATTTGAACAGAAAGTCGAAGTACAAAGGAGACATTTAAAACAAGCGGAGTTACAGGTAGCGTTCATTTTGGGAAGTGTGCACTTTACCGCGAAATCGGCACTATTGGAATTCTTTGTTACAAAGGAAACCGCAACAATTCTCAGAAACATGCATTAGTTTGTATTTGTGTTATTATTATTTACGATAAAGCTCGTTAAAAATGAAATATCGGTGATTTTCAAGGTGATCCGGATTTTATGATCGCGAGTGTATTTGATCAAGCTCTATTCTGGAAGGACCAGATCGAATATATTTTAGTAATATGTCGAAAAAGACTAAAACTCTACGAACTGGGGAGCGGACGGTAGAATTCTTCTCACAATATGTAAAAATTTGATACGCTCCAAGTTCGATTATGGATGTCATGCTCACTCGTCTGCTGCAACAACAATTCTAAAAATTTTAGAGACCATTCAAGCTCTTAAAATTGCGATGCATTCAGAATAACTCAAATTTTTTCAGATCGAACTCGATGAACTACCTTATTAGATTTAAGAAGACAGGATTTAATACTCTCATATGCAGCGAAACGATACTTATTACAGTGTCACCAAACCATTCACACCTTGAGTATTCAACACTCATTCCCTTTTATGGAATATGCCTACTAATTATAAATTAATTAAACCTTGAAGTCCCCGTAATATGTCATAGAAAGATGCCAACTCACCCCCCCCCCCTCCTTGGCTAATATCTTACTCTCATAAAAATTTGAATCTATTGTCAGCAAATAAGAAAGAAACCAATCGTCATTTAATTAATTTTAAATATCAAACTTTACTTTCTCAACTTTCCTCCCTTTAAATTTAAATTATTCACCGATGGATCTAAGACGGAAGATTGTATAGCATCTGCTTTTGTAACACAGGATGAAATAAAGAAAAATAAACTAGCGAAGGCTAATACTATATTAACAGTATCTCACGTTATAGTCCTGAAATTAAGTTCCTAGTAATTACAGACTGACTAAATTCTCTAGAAATCATCTCCAAAATCTATTCTTCCCATCCTGTGGCCAAACTCATTAGACAAGAATATCACAATCTAAATCACAGAAACATTGCTTTCCTGTGGGTGCTATCTTATATTGGAATCACGGGAAACGACCTGGCAGATAAATATGCACGAGAGGCATTAGAGGACAAAACTATTGAGATCTGTCCAAAAATTCCAGATCTCAAATCATATTTCCACAGAATATAGTTGAAATATGGAATAGCAGTCGGCACAAAAATCAGGCGAAATTACTTAAGATAAAACCAACATTTCAACCATGGTCTGATAGTTCCACCAATTGTTTTTCTCAAGTGATCATGACGTGAATGCAGCTTGCCTATAGTCGCATTACAACCGGAGCAAGCAAGCAAACAATTTAATTAAAACCAGCCTGTGAGATGTGTTCACCTCTTAGAATTACGCTCGGGTGTAACAATTCATTGGATTCATATTACTACGAGTAAAACAGGAGTCACTCCACCTCGCAGCAATGCTCCAGACCATCCGTTTCCCCCATCTAGCACTCTGATGCGCGATAGGGGCACAACTATGCTCTTCATGTGGGAGTCCTGAGTAATAGAACTTCAACATGGTTCCCTAATCGATTTTAAATTGGGCTGACGATTTTTTGGGTTTTTTTATTAATTTTTTAGTAGAATGTCGTGGTGGTAAGGTCTACTTTGTTGGGGCCTACACAGTGCTTTGCGTTTGTCTTTCCTTTATTTTCTCTCTAGGGTTTGTTCTCTCTAGGGTTGTGTTCTCTCCGGGTATTTATTTATTAGTTCTCTCTCTTGGGTTTGTTTTCTCTATAGGGTTTGTATTTATTTCTGTCTTTCTGGATACCTTTTATTTTATTCCACTGTTTGTTGTTTTGGACGTTTTTATTTCCATCCACGGAATGCGTCGTATCTCTTGATCTCTCGCAGTAATTTTATCCTGGCTTTTTCCTTCATTATGTCCGTCTCCCTGATTTGTTGCTATTCTTTGAAAAGGCATTGTTCTGCAATCATCTTGGAACATTAACTGCTTCTCTTAAGCTGCTGTTGTAAGCCACTTCTATATTTTTCTTTGTTGTATTACATACGTGTCCCCATGCGAGAGATGCGTACGTTATTAGTATTGGAAGTATGATACTATTTATTAGTCTCATTTTTGTTTGTAGTCCTCTTATTGACGATTTTGCCATGTTTGCTTTTTGTATAGTAGTGTCTACATATTTTGTGAATATCAGTCCTTTGTTCATTATGATTCGCAGGTATTTTGTTTCACTTTTTCATTCGATAGGATTTGCTTGCACTGTTAGTTGTTCCTCTGGCTGTTGGTCTCTTTTTGAAGAGCACCGTTGCGCCTTTTCTGAGTTTATGACGATTTTCCATTTTAAACTATATTTTTCAATATTTTCCAACGCTATTTGCAGATTGTTTCCAACTGCTACATCTGTTTCTGTATTTTGCCGCTTTTGCTATGTCATCGGCATAAAGGCTGAGTACGGTTCCAGGTGTTCTCGGAATGTCGCCGGTGTATATTGTGTAGAGTAGGGGAGACAGTATCGCAGCTTCCGGTGTTCCGAGCTCGGACAGGACTTGTCCTATTCGAACTCCGGCCGCTCAAGTACGATGAGATTAGTCTCGTCATTGTCCCACTGTATCTGTAACCTCTCATTTTGTAAATTAGCCTTTTGTGCCAGACTCTATCGAAAACTTTGCTTACGTCCAGGAAGGCTGCTCCTGTATGTTGCTATGCTTGCAAGATCCCGCTAACAATAAAAAACATTCTAGTGGAGTGCCCGTTACATAGTGCTGAAAGAGATGAGTTTGGATAAAGTGCGGTGTCAAAGTGATGAAAGTAATATTATTTAAACAAAATTTGATTGTTGTACTATTCGATGGATGTTAATATTTTTTTGTCGCTAATAGCAATATAGGCCAATGTGAGTTTGCAAATAAAAAAATGCTATTCTCCTATCGAATATTCTCCTACAGAAGTTTGTATTCTCTTGAATATTGTGGATATTTGTACCAGAATAATTACGTCAGAAAATAACCGTCTTTTGTTCTATTGAAGAATAAACTTCCATCAATTTATACACCGGAAACAAATTATGCCTGTAATCAAAACAATTATAGCAGACCTGAAAAAGTTATTATCAAAATTGCTTAATTCTCGTGATGAAAATTACCAGCGCTAAAGAAAAAACTCCCGAGTTCGTTAAAATCTAATATTTCTCATTTTCTTTATTACAGCTCCTTGTTAACATTATTTCACTGAAAAAATCTCATTTTGGTTTTAATGAAATTAGCATAATATCATTCCCAGTTTTCTTATTAATTTTCCAGAAATCAATTTCCGACGCAACATAATGCCGCCGATGGAAAACCTCTTTGGTTATTGCTTTCAACATACAGAAAGGACGATATTTCCGCATTTGATTAAAAGCGATATTGCTGAGGCCAAATAAAATTATTTTGACAACGGAGGGGTAATGTCTTGTATATTTTATATTGTTAGAATATCTATTAATAAATGCGGGTTCCCGAATATTTCAATAAAATTACTTCAATGGTTTTATTAACTTAAAACTAAAAAAACATTTTTACTTGATGATTATTTTCGTCGACTGTTGCATCCTTTACGATCTAGAACGTCGTCATTCGTCATTCATCAGAATAATGTTAAGCTGTACAGTGTTTGGAGAGAAAAAGAAAAATAGTGACAAATTAAATAAAGTCCCTTCTTCTTCTTCCTCTTTGTAAACAATTCTGCTTGTTCATTGGCGGATTAACACCTCTAAGGAATACCTATGGTCGTCACTCCATTTTTTGTGCGGTTGTCCGATACTTCTTTTGTCGATTGGTGACTTATCTCTTGCTATTTTGCGACACGGGTCTCCTCCATTCTGCTTGTGGTTATTCCATTATTTTTTTTCTATTTTGTGTTCATTTATGTATAGAGTGTACCTTACATTTTCTTCTAATGTCTTCATTTCTCTTTCCATCTTTCAGTGCATTCCTGTAATTTTTGTTAGTACTCTCATCTCCGGATTTTACTTCTTGATGCTTCTGGGTATTTTAGTATTGTTCCTTCTTGACGCTATTAGGGAAATGAGAACATATTCTAATCTAGAAGCTAAAGAACATGGCCATGCCCACCTCGATCGTGAGATGCAAGGCAGCATGAGACTCTTCAGAGCTCAACGTAACTTCTACATATCTGGTTTTGCTTTGTTCCTGTCACTTGTCATCAGAAGACTTGTTATTCTAATCTCTGAACAAGCCCAATCGGAAGCTTCAATGAGACAAGCCCAAAGCGCAACTACTGCAGCTAAGAGCTTGTTGGCCCAACGTGGAGAAGTAGCACAAAATGAGAGTAATGAAGCTCATGACCAGGTAAACGAACTCTAAACAAAAATTCAGAAACTCGAAGACGAATTAAAAACAGAACAGACAGATAAGACTGCCATAAAGATGAATGTGTCTGTTTCGCCATATAGTGTTTGGCGTCCTGCCATACACTGGCATCCTGCCAGTCTATTTGCTTTTTGTACTTGATCTCTCTCACTTCTTTGTCCAGATCTCCATGTATAGACAGTGTAATTCTCAGGTATATTATTTCCATTACTTATTCAATACTGATGCCATCAATTTCTATTTTACATCTGGTTGGTTCTTTGCTGACTACTATTGTTTTAATTTTCTGAGATGAGATCGTCATATTCAATTCTTTTGCTCTTATGTTAAATCTGTGGACCAGTCTTTGCAGACTATTTCATCTTGGACTATCAATATTTCGTCGTCTGCGTAACAGAGTATTTTTATTTCTTTGTTTCCCATTCTAAATTCTCTTCCTTTGGTAAGCTTTTGTTGATTTTTTCCATGATCAAATTGAAGAGCATAGGGCTCAATGAATCCCCTTGCCTTATTCCGCTGCCTATTTCTACTTCTTCTTCAAGTGCCATTTCCGCGGCGGAGGTCGGCAATCATCATAGCTATTCGGACTTTTGAGACGGCTGCTCTGAAAAGTTCATTTGATGTACATCCGTACCAATCTCTCAGGTTGCGCAGCCATAACATTCTACGCCTCCCTATGCTTCTCTTTCCTTGGATCTTTCCCTGCATAATCAGTTGGAGCAAGGTGTATTTCTCTCCACGTGTAATATGTCCGAGATATTCTAATTTTCTTGTTTTTATTGAATTTAAAATTTCCATTTCTTTGTTCATCCTTCCCAGAACCTCTTTGTTTGTGACGTGTTCTATCCATGATATTTTCAGAATTCTTCTGTACACCCACAGCTCAAATGATTCCAGTTTTTTCATTGATGTCGCATTCAAGGTCCAAGATTCCATTCCATAAAATAAAGTCGAAAAAACATAGCACCTCGCCAACCTAACTCTTAGTTCCAGTTTTAAATCCCTGGTACATAGAACTCTTCTCATTTTGTTAAAATGAGATTTTCTACAGGTTCCTATTAAGGATAACCTATTTCTACAGGTTCTGTAAATTATCCATCTATTCTGACTTCCATTTTGTTGTTTTGGTAGATGTTTTCGATAGTTTTTATAATATTTAGGGGAACTTCTCTATTATACAGAAGATGGATTACATATTTGAGTCTTACTCTGTCAAACGCCTTCCTTAGGTAAATCAAACACATAAATGCTGGTCTATATACTCTAGTGATTTCTCAGTAATTTGCTTTAAAACGAATATTGCATCAGTACACGAGCTTCCACTACGAAAACCCTGTTGTTCATCTTCTAAACTTATCGTCTAATTTATTAGCACTTGTAAAATTTTAGTTGTAAGTTTTAGCGTAGTATTAACAAGTTTATACCTCTGTAGTTTTCTGGCTGTTTTTTATCTCCTTTTTTGAATAGTAGAATTAGTTCGCTCGTTCTCCATTCTTTCGGTATTTTATTGTGTTTTGTATTCTGTCATTTAATAGCCCCAATTTCCTTGATGTACTCGGCAATTTCTTTGACAAATTTCACTTGAGTTAAAAATTTCTTAGCTCAATGTAGATGAATCATTTTCTCGGCGACTGCAACTCTTTATGCAATATCGTTCAAATGTGTATTATTTATTTTCATTGCAAGCTCCTCACACACACACACACACACACACACACACACACACACACCTATACACGTTCCGCAATATTTGTGGCATCGCATACTACATCCTCAATTGTGGCACATGGGAGTTAACATACTATGATACTGACACCCGTTGTGCAGAGTGTTTATGGATAGGATTCACTTCGTTACACTCCATGGTATGAAAGATATCGCCCAATATAATTGTGGCACCGGATTCCATAATTATTTTGTAATCAGAAACTGTGTATAAAAGATGCCACAAATATACCCGTAACAAATTTCTGTGTTTCGGGGTTCCATAATTATGGCTCTTTATACAGTGTGTTTGGAGGCCATGTTGCCACGTTTGTTGTAGGAACAAGTTACTATTTTACCTTTGTCTGTGGTATAGATACTCTTTTGGTTCCTATTACGATTTTTTGTACTTAGTTCACCATAGTGTGATAGATATTTATTTCTACGCGTAGTAAAAAGAACATTATATTTTATACTTTTTATTGACAGTTGATATAATATAAAATTTAATGTTTTTTTCTTCTTTTGCAAGCTTTAATTTCATTATAAACGCAATCTTTAATATTCTTCCAATTTCTTCTTTCCAATGTAGTTTTATTATCGACAATACATTGCATACATTGTTCTTTATTAGGAACAATTCCTTTTTTTATATTCACTCTGAAAAATATGAGGACTGCTAACTTTTCCTCCTTTGACCAATTCATCTTTTCTCTTCTATTCTTCCGTAAAGGTGACACTGAAACATAATTTTGGAATTAGTATTAGTATTATTACCTTTAATAATGAAAACAATTTAAACACATACAGTATGTCCCAAAATAGCAGGCCAATTTCACGTAACCGTATATACAAAATGTTACTTAATAATAGGCCGTAATATTAATTCAATTCTGTAAAGTGTAACTAACCTTTTTTTGCGATTCGTCTTTTCGTTGTTTGTACTTCAGGCACTCCCGCTACACTATTTGGATCTATTTCAATATTTTCGTCCTCACTTTCTGGTTCAATATCAGCTTCGTCCTCCAAATACGGCAAATCTAGAGAATAGTAAATTTAAGAACATATTTATTTTAGAAATAAGCTCTAAGATTTGCTCTAAATATACAAATTAATTCCCCTACATAACGCAATGTGAAATATTCTTATATACAAAATATTAGGGTATTGAAAATAAACATTTCTTTAAATCTTAAATATTTTGCCTATCTGGGTCCAATAAGGATTTACTCACAATCAATTTATTTCATCACCGACGACCGGATTCGCATACTATAATTTTCTATGCAGCCTCAGGTCAACGGCACATGGCAAACTAAATGCCGAAATTACAATAACCCGTAGTAGGGTGTTGTCTGGTACAAAATATGTAGCAATTATCCCAGTATTATATATGTCCAATTTTTTGGTGTTAAATTCCATTTAATTATATAAATAATTCAATGATACAAATTTAATTAATCTTACTTAGATGCCGATACAAAGAATATTATTAAATGTTTGACAAAACACTGCAAAACTTCGTTATGATTAGATGGAGACAGGTGATTATTGGCTTTACGGCACTAATTGACGACTATCGGGAAAGTTCTTTAGGGAAGATTAACAACTAGTATAGTAAGCTAATATTTAAAGTTAAAGTGGAAAGAAATTATACATAATTACATAAGGCAATACGTACAAATAAGGACGCAACCTTTGTTCAATGTGAGCCGAAGTCGAGCAACACTTTATACCGTTTTGTGTCTTAAGTTACCCGATTATATAATATGTGAAATAGAAAGTGTTCCGATGATTCGCAAGTATGAAAATACTTAAGTTGAATAGGTGAAGTTTGGACAAAAATATATGTGATGTTGGATTACAAAACTTGTCTCCTGAAGATATTAGCATAATGAGCGAAACACGTGTCTGCTATCCAATAAGCTGGTTTTGCTAATGGTAAAACTGTGGGACAAAAATGGCAAAATTGCAAACTTCGAGATTTTAAAAAACAATCAAGGATTAAAATGAAAAGTAAAATGTTAATGACAGTTTGAAAATACATATGTTCAGGATATTTAAATTCAAAATTTTCATGGATGCGATTAACTTAAAATTTGAGTTATTGCAAAAAAAAAATATTTTACAAAGTGAAATTATTAAAAATCCTAAATTTTAGCTAATTTTTATTAAATTTAGCCAAATACTTATTTTCAGCATTATTTTATTTTGTGTAGCCATTTATGAACTTTAACCCCATGAATATTTCACAAATGCCTTAAGTTGGACAAATTAAGAATTTCAACATGTTGAGAGTTTTCTTACCTTCTATGGAAATATCCTCAATGCGTTTTCCGGCAAATCGGCTGGCTTCACCTTTGTCTACAGCAATCAGTAGCCTGCTGACTTTAGTTAATTCAACTGCACTTTCATGCAATCTGTAAAATTCTCTATGTACTCTTATGTCATGTCCTAAATGTCTTGCCAGCCAATCATATTCATTCTCTGACATGTTGAACAACTGACAAACCGTCGCTACATACTTCCTTAGCTTTGTTCCACTGATCAGTGACGCGTTTTCAAGTTGTACTTCCTCACATGTCTTATTCAAGCAGTCATGACCTCTGAGGTGGCTTAATGATGGATTTGATCTCGCAAAAATGTATTTGTTTTGCAAAGAAATGTTACACTGATACCGGTGTCGAATCAGCAAATCGATAGACTCTTTTATTACGGGCGTCAAAATTACTGGAACTTTTCTTCCTCTCTTTCCTTCTACTTCAACGACAGTTAAAGTATCGGCCAACTTGCGCTCAATTGGTGTCAATGATTCCTTTATATCATCTGTACTTTGATCTTCCCACCTTGGTCTGTTAATATAATCGCTCATCTTCATCCGTGCCGCTTCTCCGGAGCGTCGTTTGTTAAAAAGAATGATACGGGATAAAACTAGAGTAGCAAGCCTTACCCAGGACTTGTGATTTCTCTCTTCACTTTCAATATCATCTTTAGCTGACAAAATATAAGTATCTATATATTTGTTCAGCTTGAGCAAATCATTAGTTATTGGCAGCAATTGTGCTGCATTCATCTTTCTCTTGTTTAGTGTAGCAACCGCACCTGACGATATCCGAACATTCCATTCTAATTTCATAAGCTGCATAAAGGAGGACAAGGATTTATTTCGCTTTACATTCCCAGATCGTAAAGCGCTGCCCCTCTCTATTGATATACATTTCTGTAAACTATACCCAATTTTGAGCGCCAAACTCGGAATTTTAAATTGTGGCCTCGATGTTTCGTCATCAACTGTAGTGATGCTGACCTCCTTTGTAGCTTGAACGATTATGTCAAATTTCTCAGGAACAAGAAAGTCACTTAATGATTGTAATGGATTTTTATTTAGCTTTCTTAAAGCTACTGTTAAACGTGCCAACTGTCTCATATTTTGACGTATTAACTCATTTTGCGTTTTGCCGTACTTTTCAAACTGCATTGATCCATATTTTAGTATTAGTGGATCATTTTTTGCTATTTCACCAATCTGGTCTGGGATAAAGCTATTCACTATAGATTGATGAAAATCCTTCGTAAATCCGAAACCATGAATATCATGTATCAATGCATTACTTTCAGATATAACATGCTTCGGTTCTGAATATTTCTCGCTGTTCAGTTTTTCTGTGCAAACATATTTGATATGGTGCCATAGATGTTTTTTCAGACAAAAGCCCAAACAATTAGGGCACGGCCCATATTCAGAATGTTTAACGAATTTTGCTTCATTTTTAGTTGGCCGTCGCATAAGTATTAATTCTCCAATTTTGGTAGCTAATACATTGCAATTGTGATAAAAATCACCCACGCGGATAAGCTCGAGGAATCCGGCACGACGCTCTTTTGAGTTCTTTGGATATGCTAAGCATTTTGCTACTTCGCTAGTCTCTGAATGTAAGGTTTCAAAGTGTCTACCCATATGGATAACTGACTTGTCACAAATAAAACAGACGTGAGTCTTATCTCTTATCCTTTTCCCGTCTTTATTTGATGCTGCAACTACCTTTATACATGTATCTTTAATCGTAGTTTCTTTTCTATATGACAGTATGGATTTATCACTTGCTTCCGTACTTTTCACAGTTTCTTCGCTTATTCTTTTTTTGTCTTTCTCAACTACGTTTTCATTCTGCTCTTCAGAATGCACATCATGTAAGCTATCCAAAAATGTATCCATGACTGACTTTTCATCAGGTATTCCGTTATTCGTTCTTAAACATTTTTGTTCCCTACCTATTTTTATTTCACCAAATTTTTTGCTTCCAATATAGTTCGCCGTATTAGAATTATATAATCCATTTATATCCTCATCTTCTTTTTCATTTTTTTCTTTCAAGTTACGTACTTTAGAATGTGTAGCTTGTACACTTTCGAAGAATGTATCCATAATAAACTTTTTATCAGGTGCCTCGCTATATTTTGCTGCATCTGCTTGCTCGCTGCTTGTTTTTATCCACTTAGATTTTTTAGTATGCTTTGTTCTGCATTCAGAATCTTGTGTCACCAAATTCTGCAATATTACATTTTTTTTCAAATGTGAGTTGTTTTCGTTTGGTTTGTTGTTGTTTTTACGTTTTCGAAATCTCTCGTTTTCTGATACTGCCGAGTTTGACGAAGACGGAATATATTCACTCCCTGAGGTCTTGTCTTGATCATCACTTATCATAATGTCCCCTCTTTGTGCGTCCAAAGAGAAACCTGTAATTTAATTAAAATTCATAGAAAAGTTGTAGAGAATGTAAGCTTCTTAGCTTGCCAAAAGGGAAGCCGAAACGTGATTGGAAAATAACAAAATAGAATTTAAGCCAAATAAAAAAATATTAAATTGTTTATTTTTATTATATAAGATATCCGGATAATTTTAATTACAGTCGCCAAATTACCAATTATTAGATTTTTTGAATTAGAAGTACCTTTGTCTTTGGCTAGTATTCAATATTAACATTAATAGAAGGAAACGAATAACATTCTTTGTTCAATACAATTAACTAAAATGTTAAAATACCTTGGGAAATTAATTATTACACGTATAAATAAATCACTTAGAAATATCAATGTTCCTGTGATACTTCTAAGTGAATGATCTTAAAATTTAAACTGTGTAGCCCATGTTAAATTAGCTTTTAAAAAAAGATACTAATTAAAAAAATAACAAAAAAAAATAATACAAATTATTTAAATTTATTGTTACGTTTCGAACTTTATGACTTTGCAATATTATTCTCGATAATCAGTTAAAATTCAATTGTTTCAACTCTAAAATTGTCCCTGTCGTCCTTACATTTTAATTTTTAATATAGAAGTGTTCTTTTATCACTACTCACTAGATAAAACTCCTTTATGTGTCCTGTTTATACGGAATCTAGGCCAAATGTCCTAACAATCCTTTCTATCACTTTTGGCTGCCAAATTATCCGTGTCAATGGATTAAACAGAGAAAAAGGAATTCTACGAAAACCTAAATAAATCATGCAACGAAATACCAAAAAAACATTCTGTTAATACTGGGAGACAAACGCATAACTGGGGAAAGAAGGATAGTTAAAAGATATAGTCTGAAACGGGAAAGGATCTCTATAAGAAAAAACCAATGGCAATGACAACAACTACAGAATTTGTCAACACACAGCAACACTAAATATGACTTTCATATCGACAACATCTGAGCTTCCAAGAAAACACAAGGCAATCTAGAGACACCCGTGAGAGAGATAAAATCAAATTGATTACGCCCTAACAACTAAAGAACACAAATACAAAAAACACTGGACATGGATCTTACGAAGTGACAAACGCAGACACGGACAGAAAAGATTAATGAAAATATATACAACCTAATGAGTCAACCCAGAAACAAAAACGAAGGATGAGAAGAATTAAAAAGCAAAATAAATGAAACAACAGATGGTATAATAGGAAAGAAAAAAAACAACAAAAAGAAATAAAGACTGGTACGATTAAGACTGTTTAAAAGAGAGAACGCTAAAAAACTCCATCAAAATGACATGGATCTACAACCCTTCAAAACAAAACAGGGAAGAAAATAGCGGAGAACAAAGCCAACGCAACAAATAAAAATAAGAAAAATTACTGCTTAGATGAAAAGCTACAGGATATTGAAAAGAGCAGAAAAAAATCATAAAATAAAACAGTTTTGCAAAAAGTCAGACCAACAAACAATATGCTCAGCATTAAAACAAGAGGTATAAAAAACCAAAAAGAAGAAATTTGGAGATAAACAGATCAGCAAAATAAGGGAAGAATATTACGGAAAAATTATACTCGCTACGGCGGAAACAAACTGGAATAAAGAAGTAAAACGAATAATACAAGATAACGACGAAGCAGAAATTGCCACAGATAAAGAATTACAAAAAGAAAAATAAAAATCTCCAAAATGGAAAAGCACCAGGAGATAGAGAAATAGAAGTGGAATTAATAAAATACGAAGGATGAAAATTACTTAACAAAATAAACAAGGTAATACAACAAAAATATAAACATACTATCAGATAGTTGGAACATAGGTGTTATAGTACCTATTTATAAAAAACAACATCGGGAGGAGTCCGATAATGATTAAATTCAAGCAAACATACTAAAGATTTAAATTATGCGCTGAACGAATATTAGGATATCAGAACATTTCGAACAAATTCGAGAGAATACAACAGAGAAGTAAGACCAATCCTAACATATGCAGCGGAGACAAGGACCGATACAAGAAAGACGAAACAAGAAATCAACAATATCGAAATGAAAGTAATAAGATCAATAGCGGGCATATCATTAAGAGACAGACAAACCAACAGAAGTATACGTGAACAATGCAAAATTCAAAATATTAACAGGTGGATAAAAACAAGAAAAAAAAAACTGGAATGAACATGTAAACCGAATGGGGCTAGATAGATTAGCGAACATCTGTAAAAAAAACAAACCGTATAGCAGAAGACCCGTTGGAAGGCCGCCAAAAAGGTGGAAAGATAATGTACAGTCAACGACGACTGCCTCCAAACAGGAGTAATCCTAGTCGCACGAAGAAGAAGAAGAAGACAACAGAGAAATGCACGTAATATTCATAGATTCCAAAATTGATAGTAAAATTAATCGGACGAAAATGATGGAAGAGCGAGAGCATCTTGGAATCCCAGAAAAATTAAGACCTATGCCAACAATAAGTCTAAAGAACACCACAGCAAAGATAAGTTTCAACGGAACAGCTTCTAAGGAGATCAAAGTAAATAAAGGCCTGAACCAAGGCGACTCTATCTCATCAACACTGTTTAACCTAATATAAGAAACAATAATAAGAAGGACGTAAACAAAAACATTATTACAGATCAACTTCAAGTAATAGCATGTGCAGATGAGCTAGTCATCATAGCAAAGACGAAGATAACACTTATGAGAGCAGTTAAAAATTAGATAAGAAAGCAAAAAGAATAGGCCTAGAGAAAAACCAACACAAAACAAAATGCATGACGATAGGGAAGGACGACATACAACTCAGAAATGTCTTGTAACATAAAACCATAAATTTAAAACTGTTCGACCTTTAGCTACTTGAGAGTAACAACAGGGAAAATCTGAAAATAGAGAACAGAGGAAAGAATTTTAAAAGAAAAGAAAACAAATGGAATAAATAAAAATCTGTTAAGAAGCAAGAGTCTAAGTAAGAGAACAAAGATGTACCTGTATAAGAACTTAATAAGACCTGTTGTTAAATATGGGATGAAAATAACAATTAACAAGAAAGGGAAAGATAGCCGTCTGAAATTTAAAATAAAAAAAAAATTAAAACAATACTGGGCTTAATGTAACAAAAGATGGAGAAACAAGATTGAAAAAAAAATGCCGAAATTGAAGAAGAATTAAAGGTAGAAAATAATAGATATCTCTTCGCTTAAACTGGATAGGACATATACAGAGACGACCACTCACCACACAAAGATATACTGAGAAGGATAACTAAATGGACACCACCACGGCCCAGGTGTAAAATAAGGTCTAAAAGAAGCTGGCTGGATGATGCAGAAGAACATATAAGAATAATGAAAGTTAAATACTGGAAAGTTAAGTGCAAAGACAGGAAGAAATGAAAAAGAGTCATGAAAACAGCAAAGACACACAGCTAGCTATAAATGACATAAAGGAATAATCCACCTCACGCAAGAATAGGATTTTGAACGCCATGGCGTTACCTATACCCTACCGATTGTAATGCTTAATGAATCAATGAATAAATGTATGGTTAATCGCATGATAAAAAAGGTGTTTTGTATATATCCAGGACAGTTTTTACACATACATATATATAGATACAAGAGTTTACACATACAAGGACTGAATATAGAACGAAAAGAGAATAGTATTGTCCAAACCATTACCAATAATCAAATATAATAAGTATTGTATATGGCCGTTATCGATCGACATTATCAAAGGTTGTCGTATTAATCATACTCCAGAAAAACTTGAGGTTTTAACTTAAGCTTCTTATTAATTAATCGCTTAATGCCTTTTTTTCTGTACAATATATATTCTGGGACCAAACTGTCTCTTTCCGGTTAGAAGTAATTCGTGAATCAATTCATAACAATAACAGCAAAGAACGACGGAATACTGCACACGAACATTTACGTACAAAAATTGTTAGTAAATCAGAGAAAGCCGAAAGAAAAGGAAACGTTTCAGAGCATATTCTGTCATAAAAATAATGCATGAGTGTGTGTATAGTCCCAAAAAAACAGCTACTTATCTGCTTAAGTGATTGTTTCAAACATTTCCATAAACAAAATAAATAGGTTAATATTTCTTTGTAATATCCTTTAATGTTTACTAATAGCATATATTTAACTTTCAATTGTAATGTTGACATAAAATTAAAATAAAAACTAATATTTAAATTTTCTGTGTATCTTTATATATAATCTTTAGTATCTTTAAATTTTTGAAAGGCCCTGTTAATATAAATTCATTTTACTATAGAATATAAGTTATTTTAACCTATCTGGAATTTCCGTCTTATTTTAATATTCTTAAAATATTTATATCCTAAAATGTACCTAATATAAACTATTTGTACTAAACAGATAATCCAAGCAATATGTTTTGAGCAGTCTTTAATTCCCGTCTAATTTGAATAATAATGTATACCTAAATTGTTTTCCAAATTTTCAGGTACTAAATATAAATCTTTTTGACAATAGGGTACCGCAAGCTATCTCGACCCTTCTTTACTATTAGGTAATTAATGCAATAAGTAATAACATTATTTCAATTTGAATACTTCTTACCTGGACACCATTCTGTGAAATTGTATTATTGTATAATTCTATTGTATTTACTAAAACTCAACTTGATTTCAGTTATTTTGAATTCATAATAGACCTTCCAGGGATATTAGCAAATATAAAGCATTTTTCGTGACACTGAGGTATACAGGTATCCAACAACTGCTTTTGATAAATTTGGTGATGTAATAAACAAAATATACAAAAGAATAAACGTTTTTTTACTTATAAACAATATATAACATTGTAAGATTTTGTAATAACTATTTTTATTTTTATATCTACATACTTGTGATATTGTCCCTAATCTCATGAACAACTAAAGTTTTTTATCCGTTTTTAGAAAAGGTATTAATAATTTTAAAAAAACCAGTTTTGAAGCTATTTTTGCAATAATTTAGCAAAAAATAAGCTCTTATTTTAAATGATTCTATGCTTTTTAAGAAAAAATGTGTCATTTTTCCATATAATTTATCGGTTTTACTTAGTAGGTAATTAAAATCAAATAGCGATCTTACATTGTTTATATATTGTTTATAAGTAAAAAATTGCGTTTAATATTTTGCATATTTTGTTTATTACATATTGTTATCACCAATTTTATCAAAAGCAGTTGTTAGATACCTGTGTCAAAGACTGTTACTTCCCTGGTATATAAAATGGACTCACGATTCGAAATCGCTTAGCGATATGCTGACGACTCGGATCCGAATCAATTTTTGAAAACAGTTAAAATTTATAAATTATGTAAGATATCGCTTTATTTTATATTTGATTTAAGCACCAATATTTAAAGATTTAAAAAATATATATTGGTTAACACAGAGTAACATTTCATCAGTAACAGTTTGATAAATTAGTTATCTAAAAACATGGGCCGACATTTTTAAATTTCATCAAGAGATGACTGAGACTGAAGTAGCAAAATGCTAGAGAACACAAAAGAGGGACGTACTGAATTTTTAGGCTTATCTGCTTGGGTGACGACCAACTCAAAATGCAGCAACATTTTAAAAATTCTGATTATAGGTCGTGCCCTAATTGTTAAGACTTTAGTATAAAAAGCAACTATGAAACCATATCAAATATGTTTGCAAAGGAAAAACGAAAAATATTCTCAACCAAACCATGATATACCGAAAGTAATGCCCTGATACAGACAGTCATGGTTTCGTATTTACGAAAGATTTTTATCAATCTAGCTTTATTTCATACCAAATCTGTGAAGTAGCAAAAAATATTTACTTACTATTGAAAAATCGATATTTATAGAAAGAGTCACTAGGAGGCTTTTTTGTTCGTGAGAGATTTGACGTTATGATTAGGGCAAAAAAGGAGAATATCATGACTACAAATGATGACCTAATATCAAGGTCATAGTTTAAAGTCAAAACTTAGTTAATTTTACAAAAATTTATATCAATAAAGAGTGAGTGCTTTGCAATCTATAAATGTTCACCTTTCTGAAACTATAAATTATATTGGATTATCAAGTGAGGTTCCTACACTATACACGAGAATGAAAAGCGCAACATATCTGATACAAATATCAGAGAACTACGAACTAATATCAACAGACCAGTGTGAAAAGTTTAAAATACAGATGAGATGGAAGAATCATTGGGAGTGTTCAGCAAACCTACTAAATAACAGTAGTTATGGAGTTTCTTTATTAATTTGGCAGTAGTGTTGGCTGTCAAATTCGATAACATGTTGATTAATGATTTAGTTAGCATAAAATTGCTGCACCATTTTACGTTGGATAAACGCTACCATTGACCTCAGTTGAGTGCAAATTTTATAGTATCATTAAAAACAGACGAACTGTCACAGATACATATAAAATATGAAATTAATTGCCCAGTTGGATTTGTACTTTAAGAAAGGCCACCTGAATGTCCGAAATATCATTTAAAAGAGTAATTTCTACATTATGTCTGACTTGATTTAACAGCTGGAGTTCTATTAACATTCAGGGCGCGATACTGGGTTTGTACCTAATATTGAATTATTGAAGATAATTTATTTTATTCTATTATATTTTATTTAAAAAATGAACTATTAATAACAACTTAAAAAATGCAGCTCTAACAATTGCCTTTGATAAATTTGTTGATAACAATATGTAATAAACAAAATATGCAAAATATTAAACGTAATTTTTTACTTATAAACAATGTAAGATCACTATTTGATTTTAAATACTAAAGGTGAAGACCGGAAAATTGCATGGAAAAGTGTGTGGAATTTTACTAAAAAAGCACAAATAATCATTTAAAATTAAAGTTTGTAAAGTCATTTTTGTTAATTTGTTGCTTAATTATACCAAAAATAGCTTCAAAAGACGTTTTTTTGAAAACAATTAATAATCTTTTCTAAAAATTCACAAAAATCTTTAAAATGTCAAGAAGTTTTACTCAATACTTGTTGCAAATTTAAAATTATTTATCCGAGAAAGCTTTTATCTACAACGTTATTGTGCGTAAAGTATTAGATGTACATGAATTTTGAAAGCACAAATTGAATAATAAGGTTTACTTTTTTAAATTAAATTATTTATTAAATAAAAAATTATTATTAAATATTGAAAAATTGGTTTATAAAAGTACTGTAATTTTAAGCTTATAAATATTTAATATAACTCAGACGCAACAACATATAGGAAGTTATTTTTTACTCGAAATGTCGGAATTTTTATACGAATTTAGAACAATTCAATGTCTTAAGACGCGCGACGCTTAGAATCCGAGTTAGCATTTTGTTTATTTTTCGATTTTATTATTTCAAAAACTGAATTCATAAAGTCAAAATAAAAGTCGCAATATATCTGGTTCTACTCGACAAAAATTGATGTTTCAGTTCAAGTTAACTTATGAATCTATTTAATCGAGAAATTTGTTTAAACAATTTAAAATAAATATTTAATTTGCAAAATTTTACTTTCTTCTTATTATTAGCAATAGAAAAGGTTATGAAAAGATAGGTAACTTAAATATTTATGTATTATAAATAAATAAACAAAGATAAATAATATCTTTAAAAAATAACCTTTACAATATTTTTTATTTGAAAATCAAATCAATCCGTGTTTGTCTTGAATTATGCTTATTATTTTACAATAATTACTTTTCTTGACTAAAAAAGATTATAAATATATTTTAAACAAATTAGTTGCTATAGGCTTTTTATAATTATAAATAAAAATAATAAAGTTAAGTATGTAACCTATAATATGTTAATTAAGATAATGTGATTGTAAAATTATTAAGCATAATTAAAAAAAAAATTAACAAGTATCGATTTGATTTTCAAATAAAAATTAATTTTTTTAATATTTATTTTTACAAGATATTGTAGAACTTACCTGCTATTGCGATTTGCTGTTCTGTTACAGAAGTACCATGAGTAGTCTCATATTTCGGAAGAAATAATAGATTTGTTTCATTAGAAATATTCACTAATGATAATATCCTTTTACTTCTTGTCGACATCGCCATCGTGTATAAGAAAATTTTTGCACTAAATTGTGGCACCTACCACACACTTATACACTTTATTTTCAAATGAGAACTAAAACTGTTTTTATTTTAACTAAAATTAGGCAACAGCGCAAAGTCATCTCAGATGGCGCTACTCTACGACCACGCCCATGGTGCCACAATTACGTGTGTAAATGCATTCTGCCTCATCCTGAATTCTGGCAACATACACAGAATTAACATGATACACTTTTTATTTAGGCTCTATTCGGTCGTATGTAGCAAAAAAAGTAGCTATTCAAAGCAAGTGATGACAAAAAGTATTTATACTTTTATTAGATAGTAAAGACTACTAGAAGAAAGAAGATAATAAAGTATAAAATTGTGGTAACGTGTGTAAGTTACCACAATTTATGAAGTTACCATAATACAGGAATATGTTCACACAAGTTACCACAAATATCTGTGCACACACACACACACACACACACACACACACACACACACACACACACACATGTGTCTACCTGAGGTCTTCCAAATGATAATTCAAAATCTTTTTTAAAAACTTTTCTGTAGTATGAATCCTTAACAGTGGCATATTCCGGAAATTTTTCAGTAACAATCTTGCTCATTTTTTGTAGTCAGGTCCCTAAATCGTTGGAAAATCTGCATTTTTTCGTCGCTACTCATCAATGAA
This sequence comes from Diabrotica undecimpunctata, assembly GCF_040954645.1. NCBI lineage: Eukaryota > Metazoa > Arthropoda > Insecta > Coleoptera > Chrysomelidae > Diabrotica > Diabrotica undecimpunctata. The sequence goes on along the minus strand of NC_092803.1, from coordinate 8,071,872 downwards.
AAGCACTTTTTCCTGCGCCTTATTATTAAGTACATATTAATAAATTTATAAATTTAGTCAACAAAAAATTGTTTTCAATGAAAACTTTTTATTAGAAAAAAAACAAATTATCAATTTTTTTGCAATCTTTGGAGGATGGAGAAGGAACTGCAGGAACATTCTTTCCCTTCCAATTGATGTAGACGTTTCCTTTGACTCGTTTTATTATTTCATTTCTATATTCGTAGGGTTTTTTTTATTCTTTTTTCTTTCTGATTGGGTAAATTCATATCGCTATGATCACTGTTGCTTTCTCTTATTTTAAAATATTTTTGTCAAGATATGTGCATTCACAACAAAAGATTGAACTTGACTGAAAATTATTGAAACTGACTGACTGACTTATTGAGACTGAAACGCCTTTAGTCATGGACTAATGGTGTTTCTCTAATAATCACCAAATCATACTGTAGATGCTGTAGATAAGATACGAATGCACTGACTGAAGGCGTTTCTTTATAAAAATGTATTTACAGTCCATTTTAGTAAACAAACGATTTAGGTAAGAATATGACTTATGGGGTTTCTCAAATAATTGATTCAAATATACCTTCGGGACTAGTTTGGGACGCAGTCTATTATAAACTTTTACCTCAACAACAACTATAGTGTAATAATTCAGTAGCTGTCAATAAATCTATACTTAATTCCACGACTTCAACATTTTATTTTATCGTTATCGATCGAGAAAAATCGAATACATGGAATTAGAAACAATTCGAAATTATAATTACATTCAAATTTGTCCAGAAGGCTTGGGAAGAAGGAAGAAATCTTGGCTGAGGAATATTGTTTCTTGAAATACCCTGTCCGATTCGAACATTGGAGTTGATTAATGTTTCATCTGTTGATACTGCATGTTCATCTCGTGATACTGCTCTTTTTTTCTACACTACTATAGTACATCACAGATTCTCCATAGCTTCTATATATTTTCTCCTTATTTTAGTCTCTTATATTGAGCGCATATCTTCGCTTAGACAACATATTTTCATAAAATGCACAATTCACTTTTTCACTCCTTATCTATTGATCCGACTTACATTTTGCGTTAATCCTCCCACTGTTCCCTTTGATCATCCAATCTAATTAAACTTAATTTAAATGTTGCAACGTTTTCCTCGTCCAGTCTCTATGAAAAATTAATAGACAGCCAACACAGCGAGCAAAAAGAAGAACATATACATAAAGCAAACAAGCGAAGTCCGTCCAATTCCTAACTAACGGGTAACGAATCCTGACATTTATTTGTTTTACAAACGGCTCTATCCTCCGGGATCCCCAGCGCCGCTCGCAGTTCAGGCCTCGTTCTCAAATGCTCAAATACTCAAACACACCTGATGATGTCGTTCGCTAGAAAAAACTGCAAATGGTCATCGTTCATTCTTTGTCCTTTCGAATGTTGGAAATTGAATTTATAATCGCTATGGACAGTGGATGCCTTTTCTCGGTTTTTCTCGCTATATTTTTCAGGATATGATTTGCCCGTTTGGATGTTTGCATTATTCCGACGAGATGTGGACACTACCACTTTCAAATGTAGGTCGGATGTGACCGTGTTAGGTTTAATTGGTTTATTTTTTTATTGAAATAGGTCAAGTGATGTTAAAAGCACCGTTTGTCCAATATTATTTAATTTTATAACTCAAGAAAGCGTCAATATTAGGAAATGAGTTATGTGGTTAATGAAAATGTATTAAATGATTTTATTGTATATAGAGATTTTTTAAACATATGCGTTTTTGGGTCACACAATAAGCTTGAGTAATATAATAAGAAATCCGCAAACAGGAGCAGAAAACCTTGTTGAGCATAGTATAACGCAAAAATGGAGATAAACAAAAATTACACAAAACTGATGTGTGAAAGTTCAAACATTAGTAATAAAGCATTTGTTGTAATCTCCTCTCTGCTTAGCATTACGTGCATATTACAGCATTTTATATTAGTTTTATCATTACGCTAAATATATATAACAGCCGTCTACGCGGCTGTTATCAAGGAAGGATACTGACCAGCAGTCGAAAATATCAAAGTTTTTTCAAGGTCAATGAAAAATAGAAATATACAACTTTACTTTCTCTATAAGTATTTTAATTATATGTACAAATAAGGTAAATGCGGATTTAAAGTTTGAGATTCAACTTTTCATTAAAAATATAATTGATAATATTGATATCCTCCTGAATGCGCCATGATTTTACCATTATTTCTATTCCTTATTATATCTGGACGATCTACGTCTATTTTAAAAACAGATTTACTTCTATAGTGTGTATTATTTTTTTCATGGAACTCAATTTCGGTAATCAGATAAAAATATCCATATTCCTCCTCAAATTCTCGACAAAAAACAATCTTGAGATCGCTAACTCAATATTAAGAAGTTATTCGAAGAAGGAGACAACTCGTTGCGCTTATTGTGTTATTCAAATTTTATATTCTAGCTTGAAATTATTGTCTCCCTTATTCCATTCTTTGTTTTGTGATTTGTACTGCAATTTCCCCAGACACTGGATGAACGCCCCGAAAAAGGCGACGTTGTCGCGAAAATTGGAAATGAAAAAGGGAAACTTCATTAAACATGATAAAAATACTTATTTTGCCGAAAAAAAAAGTTGGGTGTCTGCCGCTCGACCAATCCGGCCGGGTTTTATTTTTATTGTATTGTTTTTCATGAAAAATTATTACAATTAGTCTGCGATTTTTTTAAAAGAACTGGGAAAGACTGGTTTAGGCCATTTCAAGGATTGTAATATGCAAAAAAGTCCTTTATTTCGTTAGCTGAGTAAAAAATTGTTTTCAGTAAAAAAGATTTTATTAAATATTCAATAGAGTTTAAACCTTCTGTTATCCTGTATTTCGAGATTATTTTTGTACAGCATTTCACTCAAAACATCACTTGTACCTTGTACAGTTTACCCCATGTTATATGCTACTTTAAATTCTTTCTATGTGCAACTTAATATCCTTTATTTTTGAGTACACATATTTTAACAATTTATACGGTTGTGTAGGCGAGAAAAATCCCGTCACGGTCTTATCAGAAGCCAAACACTCTGACACGGTGCATTTCGCACTCGTTTCGAAAACATCCGTCTCCATTACCATTTATTCTGCTTAAACTCGAATGCCACGATTGTATTTTCTGTGATCAGCCTAAAGAAATAGCGAGTAAACATTTTAGCGAATAAAATACTTCTATAAATAAATAAAACTTTGGCAACTACGGTTTTCTACTTTTACAATTACATTTTCGTGCAAGTCTTGAGTTACTATAGACACATACCTTCTCTTTACATTCGTGCTTTCGATTAAGCAATAATTTTCTTATCCGATCAGTTAGAGTTTTTGTTGAAGATAAACTAATTATTTATCAACTTGTCTGCAGATGGATGTTTTCCAAACTTGTCTGGTTTTAAAACGTGCCTAAAATAGCTTAATTCTTGAATACTCTTCCAGTGTAAATCATAATGATTTTTTATCTAGCATTTGCAAATGATGTTGACATAATCGCAAGTTCAAGAAGAGAAATGATAGAGGCATACAACCAAATAGAACGAGCTGCACAAAATAGTGGTCTTAAAATCAATCAGACCAAAACAAAATATATGCAGGTATAACAATAGGAGAATACAACATAGAGGGGGTAAAAAACTTTATATACTTGGGATCCCTAGTCCCGTCTGATAATAACGTTACGGAGGAAGTGAAGAGGCGAATATTTATTGCAAATAAATGTTACCATGGCTTAATTAGGCAACTAAGATCAGACAACGTCGCAAGAAAAACAAAATGCCAAATATATAAAACCCTAATAAGACCGGTACTCACATACGGCTCAGAAACCTGGACACTCACTAAGAGAGGAAACGTTGTTAGCCACCTTCGAAAGAAAAATCTTGCGACACATATATAAGGGCACAAAAAAAAACGGAATATGGCGAAGAAGATACAACTCTGAACTATACAAAATATACCAGGATCCGGATATTATAACATTCATTAAAATAGAACGGCTGCGTTGGATAGGACATGTAGAAAGAATGGAAGACGGCGAAATACCAAACAAAATATTCAAACAGATGCCAGTAGGAAAAAGAACAAGAGGAAGACCGACACTGAGATACTTAGAACAAATAGAAAATGATATAACAACCTTAAAAATAAAAAACTGAAGAAAAAAAGCACCAAACAGATCAGAATGGAGAAGAATCCTGGAACAGACCAAGATCCAAAAAGGGTTGTCGAGCCAGTGATGATGATGATGATGATGATGATTTTTTATCAATTTTCTAACATCAACTGCTTTGTTTTACTTGTAGACTATACTTTGGTATTATACCACCTTTAAACACAGCTTTTAAATATGTCTCAAACTTGCCAGAGGTTATCTCATTATCGTAGCTTATGAGAGGTGAAAAATGAGACATATGATTGTCATATTTTTAAAAAAGTTAATAATTTATTGGCAAATTGTTTATATCAGAAGGCTCTGTATATATTTCTGCACATAAGCATGTTTTTTGCTTTTAATTGTATTGCCGTTTAAGCATCGAAAATCGAAAGATTTAAATAATGTCTCATAATTACCAAACTTGACAATAGTCTAGGCGGGATCTGTTTTGGATTGGACATTTTCCATAGGAAGCTATTTTTTTGCTGGAATTCCTTTAGGATGTGCCCAATATCGATAATCACGATATGCGCCAGTCGGAAATCCTGTGCTAAATTTTTTATTTAACAAAATCTGAAAAGAATTGAAAATTTCTCATTTTTTTTGCTCCTATTTTCGTTTATAATTCGGAAAATATTGATCCTACAGAAAAAATTATAAGAAGTTAAAAGTTTCGTTATTCAATTTTACACAATATTTCGATAGCTAGAAATTGAAAATCGGGCGGATAGGTTTTGCATAATAATTTTGCAACCCAGCCTACTGGAAAAAAATCGCAAATTTTCAAATTTATAGTACGCCCTAACTAAGGCCCTCAGATAGTTGCAAATTCTTTTACACATAAAGGAAGGAACTTTCAAACGCTTTTTGTAAAATTTAAATCGGTCTACTAGGAGAGCCTAGAATTTTTTTTAAAGTTTTAAACATTTTTTATATATATTAGGCTTATAAACAAATTGAATAAATTTACGAGTTTTAAACATATCAATTTAAAAAATTTATACACTTAAAGAACATTAAAAGACGCTTCTTAAAAAAAAGATACATTCGGCTTACTGGTTGCCGAGATATTGAAGGTCAAAGTTGGCATACATTTGGAGTGTAACCATAAGTGATAGAGGGCTCGTTTTTAAACAAATACCCTCGTCTTTCAAGTACTTTTTATACAAAAAGTTTTACGTAATGCGCTTCATGGCCACATTCAGACGAATGTGGCCATGAAGACAAATAAAAAACCGTTTTCGCGTAAAATGTCGCTCGGAATGCATGAGAGGTAGTGGTGGGGGACATTCACTGGAAATGTGAATCGGCGAGTTCAAAATCATAGCGCGCGCTAAAAATTGCATTATCTCGGCTTATTGTTAACCAATTTTGCTTTTTTTTTGAATCGCTGTCTCAGACGACAAGGATTTTAAATATCATATTTTCAAATACCATTTTTCATTGCAAATTGGGAAATTTGCAATAAACGATTGTATGTTAAACAAGTAATTGCATTTTTTCTTCATGCATTTTTTTTGAGCTTGCAATTTATACATTGAAGTAAATTGTTACTTTTAGTAAACAAATTTGTATTTATAAATTGTTAATAAATAATTTAAATTGTTAAAACAAAGGCGACCGAAAAAAAAGTTTTTTTTTCCACCCCCACTTGGTAGCATTAAGGTTATTTCCAAGCCACTGCTGTACTAATTTGTTTATAAGCCTAAAAATGTTTAAAAATTTTCTAGGCTCTTCTAGTAAACCGATTTAAATTCATTTACAGCGTTTAAAAGTTTGAGCCTTCCTTTATATGTAAAAAAAAATTGCAACTATCTGAGAGTTTTATTTAGGGCCTAGGTACTATAAATTTGAAAATTTGCGATTTTTTCCAGTAGGCTGGATAGCGAAATTATTATGCAAAACCTATCCGACCGATTTTAACAAAATTTAGCACACGGTTTAAACATATTAAAAAGTTTTTCTAGGCGGAATATGGAGCTTGTAAGTCAAGTTTAGAAAGTCGAAAACATTTAAAGGATTAACTTCATTTTTTTTTCCAATTATTGCTATTTTTTCAACAATAAACGTTAAACTTTCAATTTCTAGCTAACGAAATATTGTGGATTTTTTTCTCTAGGATCAATATTTTCCGAATTATAAACGAAAATAGGAGCAAAAAAATGAGAAATTTTCAATTGTTTTCAGATTTTGTTAAATCAAAAATTTAGTACAAGGTTTGCAACTGGCGCATATCGTGATTATCGATATTGGGCACATCCTAAAGGGATTCCAGTAAAAAAATAGCTTCCTATGGAAAATGTCCATTATGATCTGAATTTCTACAGATTCCGCCTAGTCTACAAGTTCTTCAAAGCTTTCCACTTTTACAATTATATTTTTGTGCTAGTATCGCGTTCTAAGTGGTCTTTTGAGGGGGTGGGGGCTAATTTTTCTATTATCGGATTTGAAAATATTTTCCTACGTCAGAGTAAATATACTGAGTGAAATTTTAAAATACTTTTTATTGCTCCTCCGTCAATTTTAATTGATATTAACATTGGTCAAAATTTATGATATTTATTTAAATTGTGTAAACTCGTGACATATTTCCAGATTTTTGTTTTGATATGTAACACTCGAAATCGTATACATGGCAACATGACCTTACAAGACACATTTTTAACTTATTTATTAGTGACAGCGTCCAATAATTTGTCTAATATCCGGCGACACGCAATACCAGGTGTTAATGTTATATTAAAAATTTTAACGACCTACCACTAGAGTTGTTTGTAACCGGATATTTACACTGTCTCGGAACTTATGGATCATTTAATCATTCGAACTCAATCATTAAATTAGATCTGTCAATGAAACAAAAGCTACTTTTCTGTATCGGTATTTTTACTCTACATGGTAATATCAATTATTATTTTTTGGAATGATCATTAATTGGATTGATGAAATTGATTGATTAACAGGATGGATGAAACGATTCAAATCAACAAGTTAAAGATTCCTTTTATGAAGAGTTATCAAACATTTGTGATATAATAAAAAGTCATCAAGAAATAATACTGTTAGGAGACCTATATGCCAGAGTAGGTTCTCAAATAGACGATGACGTGGTGGGACGGCACAGAGAAACAGTTAAAAATGGTTCAGGGGACAGCTTAATTGAGTTCTGTCAACTTTTTGGTTTAAAAATAATGAATACCCAACTCCAACATAAAGATATTCATAAATACACTTGGGAACGACCTTCACTCCAACAGAAGTCGATCATAGACTATATAATAATGAGACAGAAATCAAAATTTAAGTGCCAAGACTGCAAAGTAAAAAGAGGATCTAATTGTGGGACAGATCACTACTTTCTTTTAGCTAATCTTTTTCGTCCCTTTAAACAATATTACAAACAGAATACCGAAAGTGAGAGAAATATACTACACAGTACAAAACGGAGAGATATAAATTGCACCTTTTATTCCAACCAAGTATTAAACATCTTTTTTAATCTAGATTAGAAAAGGCACTAAATGAGATGGAAAGAAATATAGATGTAGAACAAGAATACAATAACCTCAAAACGATAATGAAAACAATTGCTTATGAAGTATTAGGAACAGAGAACAACGACAAAAAACACCACGAACTACCATGGATGACAGAAAACGTAAAAAAAATGATACATAGTAATGAGAAAAAAACAAAAATATATAAAAACTGGTTAACAAATAAATCATCTAGCAATAGAGTAACATACCAAAGGAAATACGGAGAAGTGCGCAATCAAATAAAAGAAACAAAAAACAATTTCTGGGAACAAAAATGTGTCAAAGTTGAAAATTTAATTGGTGGTTCTCGGGCTACGGATGCATGGAGAACTACCACTAATCTAAAGAAAAACACCCATAACTCCTTAAGCAACTTAATTCCTAGTGGGAAAATCACTATAAAAATTTACTCCAAGAGTCCAGATTGGAATATATGGGAGAGGAATACAGTATGGAGAGACAAACAAATAGTAACATTAATACTACTAACAACGAGGTCCTTACTGCGTTAATTAAAATAAAAAACGGGCGATCTCCAGGACCTGGCAATATAGCTGTAGAGTTACAGGAGGTTACAGAGTGCAGGAGGTTCACTCCTAATAGAACGAATAAGTTTTCTAATGAATCAATGCTGCCAACAAATTAAAGTACCATCTGAATGGAAAACCGCTCATCAAGTGTCCATCTTTAAAAGGGTAATCGAAAAGATCCTAACTGCTACGGAGGATTAAGTGTCCTACCTATTTCCGGGAGATTGTTTGGAAAGATAATAACTGGAAAAATACAAGATGATGTAGGACATCTAATTAGCGAAGACCAAAGTGGATTTACGCCTGGTAGGTCTTGCACTGAAAGCTTGTTTATACTCCAACGATTAAAAGAAAAAAGAATAGCGGTTGGTACCGAAGTATGGCGTATGATACAGTTCCAAGACTTAAATTGTGGTAAGCTTTACAACAACTTAGCATATTAGTCCATACCTTTTAGGAATAATCATAGAAGTATACAGGGATAACACTACTTACCTAAAAATCGGAAATAGACTATCAGAGCCAATAAAAGTAACTAAAGGACTAAGACAAGGATGCAGTATGTCATCCTTATTGTTTAATTTATATATTGAGGCAGCCCTCCAAAATTGGAAAAACCACTGCCAGGGAATGGAAATTCCCATAGGAAATGACGTACTGTTCTCCCTAAACTTTGCGGATAACCGAGTCGTCCTAGCTCAAGATTCTTATGATCTAGAATTTATGATAAAGCGTCTATATAGAAAATATGTAATATGGGTGTTACAAGTCAGCATGAAGAAAACATAATATTTAGTTATCAATTCAGATGCAAGGTTTGAAGTGTTGATAGACGAGGACGTGGAAATCAAACAAGTGGAAAAATTTACATATTTGGGTGCACTCATTGATAAGAACCGCTTGGGAGAAACCGAAATTAAACACCGAATTAATCAGGGACGTAAAATTGTACAATGTCTAAACTCCTTATTTCCAAAAGGAACAAAAAAAGAATAGGGCAAACCATGGTTGAATCAGTTCTTTGTTATGGCTCTGAAGTATGGACAATTAATGCAGACCTGAAGAGAAGATTGTTGGCAGTTGGAGTGGATTATTTGAGAAGAAGTGCTAGAACATCAAGGCTGGAAAAGAAGACCAACGAATCTATAAGAAATAACATGAATGCTACAGAAACGGACATTGACAGAATAGAAAGAAGACGTTTAAATTGGTTTGGATACCTATTGAGAATGCCTGACGAACGTTGGCCCCAAAAACTTCACAGATGGAAAACCGTGGCTATCTTCACGTCTATTTACTTTTTTTACTTTTCTGGCATATCACTGGAGTTCGATTCTCTGTCGAGGAGAAAATTTTTGTATTTTTTTATTTTTTATTTCATTATTATGAAATATAATGATAATCAAAATAAGGTAATTAAACATAAATACAAGATAATAATGAAAATGTAAATGATGAGAAAATTCTATATTATACGGAGTCGGCAAAAATCAAGCAACGCTGTTGAAAAATCGACATACGTCCAAAAACGTTCATAATTCTGACCAGAGATAGAAATCTTTGAAGACAAACAATACATGACATCACGACGATCACTACACTTCATCCGTGAGATCAGAAGGGATTGGAGAGAGAAAGAGAGACGAGAGTTCAAGTTGTTTATTTTTTTCTTTCTTATTTTACTTAAGCTTTTGTTTCCAACAATGCTTCTTCTTCTAGGGATTAAACATCTCTCTCTCTCTTGTCGTTTCCTCATTGCTGAGGATCGTGATTTCCTACAATGCCAATTCTCTCCATCTCTTGCGATTTTGGGCTGCTCTCATGGACTCGGAAAACGTCTCTCCAGTGGCTTTCTGTACTTGATCTGACCATCGGATAGGTGAGCGTCCTCTGCCTCTACGTCCTTCTACGTTTCCGCACACAATTAGTCTTTCTAAGTTGTCATTGTCTCTTCTCGCAATGTGGCCAAAAAACTTTAAAACATTTGCAAGACACTGAGAGGAGAGTCTGGTCTGAATGTTTAGCTCTTCGAGAATCGACTGATTGGATCTGTGCTCCGTCCACGAGACGCGTAGAATTCGTCTCCAGCACCACATTTCGAATGCGTCAATCCTTTTCTTATCCTCTGATTTTATTGTCCATGTTTCGGTACCGTAACTGAAGATTGAAAAAATGAGTGTCCGTACCAGTCTTATTTTGAGTTTTTTGGATAAAGAGCGGTCCTTCCATATTTTTGACAGTCGACTCATCGCGTTCTTGGCCATCCCTATTCTTCTGCGAATTTCCGTATGGGAGGAGGCTGCATTGCTTAAGGAAGATCCTAGATACGTGAACTCGTCTACTTTCTCGAATTGTTTTAGGGCGCCTGTTGTTTGGAGGATATTCGCGTGGTCTACAATCATGATTTTTGTTTTCTGATTATTAATCTTGAGCCCACACTTGTTGCTTTCGGTTTCTACTCTCTTTATCAGTCTCGACATCTCCTCTTCAGATGTTGCTATCAGTGTTGTATCGTCTGCGAATCTTAAGTTTGAGATCTTTTTTCCTGCAATGGAGATGCCGCCTCTCCATCCATCGAGTGCGTTCCTCATTATGTATTCTCCATATAAATTGAACAGGTCTGGAGATAGTATGCACCCTTGTCGTACACCTCTGCTGGTTTTGAAGGTATCAGATTGCTGGTTTTCAATTCTTATTTTAACTGAGTTATCTTCGTATAAGTTTTTAATTAATATTGCCAAATGATCTGGAACTCCCATCTCATGAAGAACTGTCCAGAGAACTTCCCACTTCACACAATCAAATGCCTTTTGGTAGTCTAGAAAACAGATTATTATTGGAATTTTAAATTCGCGGGCCTTTTCTATGAGCTGCCGCATATTAAGGATTTGCTCTCTCGTACCCTTCCCTTTGACAAAGCCTGCTTGTTCTTGGGGAATTTGTTTGTCTAAGTATTGTTGCAAACGGCGTTTAATGATTCTTAGTAATATTTTGCTTGGATGGGAAATCAGTGAGATGGTACGATAATTACTACACTTTGTAGTTGTTCCTTTTTTATGGATTGGTATGCACAATGATGTGCGCCATTCTCTGGGCCACTTTCCGCATCTCCAAATTTTATTACAAAGTTTCCACATTATGTAACATCCTTTGTCTCCCATGTTCTGAAGGAGCTCTCCCGTGATATCATCGCAGCCAGGGGATTTATTCTTCTTGAGGTGAGTTACAGCTTCTTCAATCTCGGATCGCAGAATTTCAGGTTCAGGGTTGTATGCGATGTTTTCGAGGGCTGAAGTGTGGCCTAGATGTACGTGTTCTTCCCTGTAGAGCTCTGAACAATAGTTTTTCCATGTTTCCGACACTCTGTCGATATCACTTATGATAATACCATGTTTGTCCTCTATTGCATAGTTCTTGGGTTTAAATTCTCTCGCAAGAATTTTCACTTTCCGGAAGAGGTCTTTGGTTTCATTTCGATATCCGTGATTAAAAGGGATTAAACATACCATTCTCTTGATTTATGGTCCATCAATTAAACTTTCTGCATTTTGGACAAAACTCAAGAGAAGGCAATAGCGAAATAATCAAGAGAGAAATTAAAGGACAAAAAAGTTAGTAATAGTAGTGAAAATGAAAAATCCAAAAAAACGGTTATAAAAAATTATATACATGTGTCTGCTAAGAGCGTATATAACCGAAATATATTTTTTTAAGTACCTACCAAGATTCCTTTTTTCCTACTAAATTTTGAAGGCACTAATAAAGACAAAAACATGTGTCCAATATGAAGTGTCCAATTGAACTATATTCTTTATAGTACATTCAATATCTCAGTCTATTTGCCACTGTTCCTTATTGAACGCATATTTGATGAAATTTTATTAACCGAATCATTTTAAGGAACCGTTATCGAAGTTCACTTTTCTTTACGAGACACCCACCTCTATTCGTCGAGCTTCAGTGATGGTTTATCACTGACGTGCCAAAAGGCACTTACAGCTAAGAAAGTATGAGACTGTATTATTGCTATCACTATTCCAATTACCTTTATGGTGCTTACGCATGTGTGTTAATAACGCGTATCATGGAAAACGCGTTTTCCACCATCGCCGCCTATCACCACGCACTCAATCATAAAATAATGGGAATTCTCGGCAATATCACTAGCACGCAAAATATGTTGAACAAATTTCGGTTTTTATTGTTTATCAACTTCCGGTCGGAGTTTTCCTAAAAGGCGAGGGACATGTGAGAGAATTTTTAACTTATTTTCCGTGCCACACAGTTGTATTTATACTTCTCAGTATATGACGGTTAGAGATGGAAAAAGGCGGTGTAAATAAAGTCTTATTTTAAATGACCTACTTGTGTTGCCGAGAGGGGGCATTTGGGCCTGTAGGACCCATCGCCGGCTCTGCGGACTTCTTCCTGTCCTCGGAATTAGACCGGGTGTTGACCATCTTTGCTTGTCACTGATAAAAGGGTTTAATACTTCTACTGGTATAAAATAACGGTTACCGTGACAAGTATCTGTTATAGGTAACAGTTCCAAGGAGCAGTTACAAAATAACAGATCAAAAATAGAAAACAGAACAGGTAAAATAGTCTAAGTATTCCTTGACTTACGGAAGGAAACAAGAAACTTAGTAAACAAGAAAAATAAAATGGTATAAAAGTACAATGCAAAGAAAGTGTTTCTTGACTTACGGAAGAAACAACTTAGACTGAAAAGTAAAATACACAAGATAAAAGAATAGAAAAGTGCAGAAATATTCCTAAGTGTTTCTTATCTTACGAAAGAAACAACTTAGGACAGAAATACAGATAAATGAAATATGTAAATATGAAACAAGGTATGGAAATATTTCTAAGTGTTTCTTGACTTACGGAAGAAACGACTTACAAATACGAAAAATCAAATACAGAAAAGATGTGGAAATATTGCTAAGTGTTTCTTGACTTACGGAAGAAACAACTTAGCATAAAATAGAAAATGAAAGAGACAAATGTATTAAGTATTTTCTTAACTTAAGGAAGAAAATATCTTAGATAAAATATCGGAAATAATAATGCAACAATGATTATGAAAATATTTCCAAGTGTTCTTTTGACTTACCGGAAAAGAACGGCTTAGACGCACAATTAAAATAACAAGTCAAATATTCAGAGAAATATTTCTAAGAGTTCTTTGACTTACCGGAAAGAACTACTTAGACAAAGTACAAATCAAAATATAAAATGGAAAAAGCAAGATAAATATTTCTAAGTGTTCTTAACTTACGGAAGAACAACTTAGACACAAAATACAAGAAAAATAAACAATCAAAATATTCAAATAAAATATCAAACAATCAGTACATGAACAAATATAGATCAATGTATTATTCTAACCTGAAAAGGTCTGAATATACAATAATGCTAAAATAAAATGGTATATAGGAAATCAGAAATAAAACAATAACTTAGTAGGAACAATAATAGCACCGACTAGGTCTACAGTAGAAGAGGCAAGCTCGACTGATCGATGAGAGAAAATCTACCTGCTTTTATGTAAAACAAATCCTTTGTTTTACGTAGCAAAAGTGGAATTTCCCTGCATCGAGTCGATTAGAAATTTGTATTTGGCCAAACTTGGAATTCCCAAGTATTTTGACCAATATCCAAATTTCTTTATGCGTCCGGCACGACACTTGGATGGAATTAAAACTTGACCCTTCGTTACTAATCTGTGGTCTCTGAGACCGTCAGCACCAAAATTTGCCGAAAACTGCAGATCCGTTTCGATCCAAAGGCGGTGTATCGCAGAAGCTTCTTGTAATGCCGTCTTCTGTGTAATGTAAGAGCGGTGTTGACAGAGTGTATATATTTTTCCCGCTAGAATCAAACCGATCTCTGGGACCAAGGTTAGTAAACCTGTTATTTTTCTATTATAAAATTCTTACTACAGTTCTCTTTTTGGCGTTTCTTTTTAGTAGAATAACATAACTTTTTGTTACAGCATATTTTTCATAGCGATGAGAATTTATGAAAGAGAACAAGAGAATTCAAAACCGTGCCCGTGCCCAAATCTTGTAACGCAAGTGCCTGGCGTGTGCGGAGTTGCAAAACAAAAAACAGAAGCCAGGAAATTTAAAGGATTTTTTTGACGCCGGATTTATTGGAAATTATGGTCGCAAATACCTATAAATATATTTTACTGAAAAAGTACACCCAGACCTATAAAACAGCTCGATAGACGTAACTGAGCTAAAGGCATTTCTGGGAGTACTGTACATAGCAGTTGCCAACAAGAGCAACCATTAAAATGCTGATGATCTTTTTAGAACCAATGCGATGTCAATGGAGATATACCGGTTGACAGTCTTCCTCGAAAGGTTTAAATTTCTATTAAGAAATTTGCGTTTTGATGATAAAACTACTGAAGGGAATTTTTTGAGATCTTTACTGCTCAGCTACTAAAACATTATTAAATGTCCCATTTTACACCGGTAGACGAAATGTTGGGGTTGTAAAAGGATCAGTTTTAGCAAAATTAGTAAAGTAAATCATGTCAATCAATCAAGGTAAGCATGTCTGAGACATAGATAACACTAACACTTAGCAATAACTAACATTTCGCAGATACGCCACTGAATGATTGCCGACTTCCTATCGATTTGCAGGTCGTATGAATCCAGTAGCTAAAAGCAAAAATACGTTATTTAGGGCATCTTACCATAAATGCATTTATTATACCTTGTTATGTAATTTGAAGCATATAATGCAGAAGAATCACTCCAAAATATATGTGAAACCTTTAACAAGATCAGAGAACATCTAATAGAAAAGAAAGAAAAGTGAAAAAGTTGGATGAATGACAAAATACTGCAACCCATGGAAGAAAAAAGAAAATCAAAGAACAACAAACCAATGTACAATATTCAATATTCAGAATAATATTCAGAGACAAATAAGAACCAAAAAGTCAAATAGAATTGATCTAAATTACCTGTGATCTAAGAATTACTAGGAATCTTTACTGGAATCAAACATGATCCGTACAGAGGCAGGAGAATCAGTTGAAATCAGAATTAAACGTGGGGTAAGACAGAGATGGATACTATTATTTTTGCTGTTCAACATATAACCCGAGGAAAACTTTCAAGAAGCAGTAGGGGATGTTGAAGCCGGAATTCGAATTAACGGAGAATGTATCAATAGCATCAGATACGCGAACGACAAGGAGGTATTCGCTGAAATTTATGAATTACTCTAGAAGTTAATGAATAGGATCATAGAATAAGTTGTAGATACGGTACAGGAATAGAAAGACTAAATACATACAGCTACTTGTTATGAACGTCATTTAAATAGGGACCACTCCCTCGAAATCAAAAGTAGGATACAAAAAGCAAGATCTGCATTTCAAAAAATTAAAAAATGGCTAAACTGTTCAAATGGCATGATTTATCAGTACCCATGAAAATCAGGTTACATACTACAATGTTATATATTTCCCATACTATTGCACGTATGCTGAAGATATCTTATATTGACCACCACGTTACTGATTAGGATGTTTTATTGAGAATACAAAAAGAAAAAGGGCTATTAACCACAATGAAAACAGCCAAAATCTGATACCTCGGTCATTTCATGAGGAACAGCGAAATATATGGATTGCTGCAGCTAATTTTACAAGGAAGGAAAAAAAACGCGGACCAGGAAGGCGAAGGATTGTTTGGCTGAAAAATCTACATACGTGGTTCAACACAACAACCATAAATCTTTTCTGAGGAGCTCTGGACAAAGTACAAATTGCGATGATAGTCCCAAACATTTTGACTTTCACAAAACATTCTTAAAACACGTATATACAACAAAAACTCAAAATAAACGTATTTCTACTCAAATTGTCAACAATTTCCATTAAAGAAGGTCAATAGAATAAAAATTCCACAGATAAATAGGTTCAATACTAACTATTTTCTTCGTTTTTATTCTTATAGACCTTTTTTTTGGCTTTTTGCTGCTACTATCAAGTCAAAAACTTCATAAATTCTTTACTTTCCCGCAAATCACCCAAAATAAAATCCTCCCTTTTATCGTACAGCTGTTCTCGTGAT
The DNA here is from genome assembly GCF_040954645.1 of Diabrotica undecimpunctata. Classification (NCBI taxonomy): domain Eukaryota; kingdom Metazoa; phylum Arthropoda; class Insecta; order Coleoptera; family Chrysomelidae; genus Diabrotica; species Diabrotica undecimpunctata. Next base: position 8,055,482 of record NC_092803.1, on the reverse strand, counting down.
GGATTTCCTCGTGGCAAGTGTCCATGCGTTTTTTTATCGTACATAATTATGTAGAGGGAGGCAGTTGATATAAACTCGTTTTTATGACTTCTTAATTGTGGGGTAAGGACTGCTTTTGTTTTTAAGGCCTGTTTTCAGTAGATCTTACCGATTATGGGAAAATAAAAGTAGTTTTTATCGTTGCAGTCAAAAGGAGTTGAAAGTGAAGTACATTGTTTTTTTTTATCAATAATCTACTGGAGTATTTGAAATAAAGAAATTAAGCATTTCATCACGTAGATATATTTTAATGTTTTTTCCAAACAGCTATCAACATAAAAAAAAAACATTAAAGTCAAATCAAGTTCAAATCAAGCACAGTGAAGATGTTCTCTTCACTTCTGTATTGAATATTTAGTCTCTGTTAGAAAAATTGTATGGCATTTTAATGTTATTATTGGTAATGTTACAACTTTATGTCTTCCTTTTGGTATTTTGGACCACTCCAAAGAGATCAGGAAACGCAAAAATGTCTATGCCACCCGAAGAGTTGGCCATGCAAGTAAGAGTTTGGATAGTAAAGTGCTCCATTTGGTTCTTACTTTGATATAAATCTGAAGCGTGGACGATGAAGCAAGAAGATTTAAAAAAGTTAGAGAAGCGGCGATCGACCACCTACACGATGGGCTGACGATTTAAGAAGACAAAAGAAAACTGGGTAAGAGTGACGCAAGATAGACTGGGTTGAAAACACGAGGAAGAGGCCTATGTTCAGCAGTGGACAACTGAGGCTGGACGATGATAATGACTATCATAAAATGTCGTGTGATCTGTTCATTCTATATAATTCGTTAAAAAATGTTACCGAAAAAATGCCGTTAGGGTATCTTCCGACCACACCTAAAGCACAAAATAACGGTACCTTTTCTATATAAATATTTTTCTACCAAAAGGCATACCTTTTCAATTTTATTTCATTTTCCGCTGTGTATTAAGAAACTTTTACTGAGACCCCTGTAAAGAGAAATGATAGTGACGTTGGGCAATGGAATCAAAACAAGACCAGTAAAAATCAACCGAGGCGTAAGACAAGGAGACACAATATCTCCAAAATTATTTACAGCTGCCCTAGAAGATACCTTTAAGTCAATAGACTGGGGAAAATAAGGAAATCCCTATTAACGGAAGATACTTGAACCATCTTAGATAAGCAGATGATGTAGTACTAATAGCCGACACGTGGAATGTACTGAATACCATGATTGTAGAACTACATACAGAATCCCTATAAAAAGGACTGAAAATGAATTTCAGCAAAACTAAAATAATGTCAAACAAAGATGACAAATCTATGATAAACATCCAATGGACAGAGATAGAACATGTAGATGAATATACATATCTGATTCAAAATATCAAGGTAAGCAAAAAACAATCAGACTACCGAAATAAGCAGACGTGTAAAAATGGGATGGGCAGCATTCGAAAGACTCTCATATGTACTTAAAAATAAAAATATACTTCAAAGACTGCGAACCAAAGTATTTAATACCTGTATCCTACCTGTACTTAGATATGGAGCTCAAACCTGGACATTCACTAAAATAAACATGGAGAAGATCAGAAAAACTCAGCTATGGAACGACAGATGCTGGGTATCTCACTCAAAGACCATAAAACCAATGAAGACATTCGTAATAAAACAAAAATAAAAGATGCTGTCGAACAGGCAGCTAAACTGAAATGGAAATGGGCTGGACATAACGAACGTCTTAAGGATGGCCGATGGAATAAAGAAATCGGGAAATGGCGGCCATATGAAGCCAAAAGACCAAGAAGAAGACCGCAAATGTGCCGGAGCGACGATATTAAAAGAACTGCAGGACCAATGTAGAAACGTCTGACAAAAAACAGAGATGAATGGCGAGAATTAGGAGAGACCTATATTGGGCAATCCGAATAGAGAGAAGAATCTGGGAGTACCAGATTGTCCCAAGTTACTCCCAGGTTATGCCCTAATTGAGAATCCATTTTATACCGTTGAGAGAACCAAGTTATTCAATTGGAAATCCATTTTTATTCTGTTTGAGAAATCAAGTCCCCGCATCTAACTATGGAGCACTCTTCTATTCAAGATTTGGCTGGTGCCGAGAACAACATCAGTTGATAGGATTAACATTTTTATCTGATTTATTATTAGTACCTTTTCTTCTATTCTCAGCCGATTCATGTGATGTTACTTTCGAGTTAAGAATACTACTACGAGAGACTGTATTCATTATTAAACAGTTGATGGTAATGAATAAATTTGTAACGTTCTATTTTAAACATGTTTAAACCGAAATGGATTAGCAAAATAGGAATTGTTTGATTGAGCAACGGTGCCTTTAAACATAGTGTATCAGCGTTCTAAGTTTGACTCTTTATAATCTAGTTCACTTGTATGGTACAAATAAGTACCCATCCACAACTAGTCTAACCTATTGATATTCCCAACCATAAAATTGTAAATTGTAAAAAACGCAACAAATTAGTTGTATTCCAATATCTAAATAAGTACTCGGAGCACATTTTTGAAGATGCTGTAAAAGATATTGATGAAGGCATCTCAATAAATAGAGTCAAGCTCAATAACCTGCGGTATGTAGATGATACAATAGTGTTTTCCAATACCATAAAAGGGCTGCAAAACTTAATGAACAAAATAACGGAAACAAGTAGAACATTGGACTGGATATAAACACCAGCAAATCCAAGCAAACGATCATCAGCAAGGAAAACATAACTGGAGCAAATCTGTATGTGAACCAAATGAGAATTGAACGTGTCTTACAGTACAACTACTTGGGAACTACAATCAATAAGTCGTGGGGCAATACCCAAGAGATGCCGCATCGGAATGGCAAAAAGTGCATTCTTGACTATGAGCTCTGTGTTCAAGAGCCATGACCTCCTCCTAGAAACAAAAATAATACTCCTTAAATGTTACGTGTACTCAGTGCTTGTGTACGGAGTACAAACGTGGACATTGAAGGAGGAAACTCTATCAAAACTTCAGGCTTTTGAGTTACGGTTATATAGAAGAATCCTGAAGATATCATGGACAGACAAAGCCTGCAGTACTTGGGAGATATAATGAAAAACAAGGCATATATGAGATACTCCAATGCATTTTGCAAGGTAAAATTGAAGGAAAATGCCAAAGGACGAAGAAGAATATCCTGGCTTGTTAAACTGAGAGCATAATATAGAAAGACCTCCACACAGCTATTCCGTATGACCTTATGAAGATGGAAATAAGTTGTTGTAGGGTGAAATATATAGGGTGAAATACACTTTTTAAAACGTATATATATATATATATATATATATATATATATATATATATATATATATATATATATATATATTCGTTTTTTAATGATAATTTAAAAAGTAGGAAATACTAGTTATCAAAAAGACTCGTTTTTTCAGAATCAGTTATTCAAATTATAAAATAACGTATAAATGTTTATACATGTACACCCCATGGTTTTGTTAGAGGCCACCCTGTTGTTAAACGTAAGGGATGTTTTGTATATCACGTAAACTGTATAAGTAAGTGATCCCTTCGGAGTATTATCACCTTCGAACCTAACAAGACGTCCGTAGACCTATTATTACCGTTAATGAAATTCGCACCCACTTATGAATACCAAGAGCACGTTGTAGAGGTCGTTCAGGATATACGAGTACATGCCCAAAACACTCCATTATCCGACTCGGAATGGAAAACCTTCGTTTCGCCCTTTGTACCGTCCAAATTGACATGCGATCGTCTTCATTACTTATTCACCTTATTTGCTTCATTACGTACAGCTCCATGCATTTTAATGCACTACAAATGGGCATTAAATATACGGGACGGCTTACTATAGTTCGGTTGCTAGCCACTTTTGAGTGCTCAGGTATAAAACTCTCTATCCACAAACAAAAGCATTTTTGACCATTAGGTTGACCATTTTTTTTGTTTTTCGAACCATTCCCTCACTGGACGTTGCAATCATTCTTTCTGACACTGTAAACTCTGTTAACAGCGGCTCTTAAACAGTTTTGTTGATGATTTACCATCCTGCTGTCAAATTTTTTAGCCACGAGATTCGTTGTCAACTCGGCCCTCTGCTTCCTTTTAGTTTATATTGCATTAGAACCTGATTAATGTGGTACTTATCGTGTTCCATCAACTAACCAAAATATGCAAGCGTAATAATAAGTATCCAAAATAACCAGTTTTAGTTCTATAAAACATATTTCTGGTTTTTGAATATCAGTCTGAATTTCTGTAGCTAGAATAACCCAAATTGGTCGTAAAGGTCAAAGTTAACTATAAAAGCGTTTTTAATAAAAACGTTCTAATAAGTCAAATAAAAAATATATATGCCGCAAAAAGTTTATATCGTCAATAAAAAATGCAAAAAAAGTTGTACTGTCAATTAAAAAAATTTATGCAATACTCAAAAGCTGTAAGAACACCTATTAATATTAATTAACTTATTACTACATATATTGCGGTCACACACACAACAATTTTTGTAGAATCCCGCCTCCGAGCGATATGTGTGTTCCAATGGAACGGTGGGACCCACATGTCAGAAGATCAAACCGGTCACACTCCGTAATGGAGTGGTACGGTACCTATCTGACCCCCAAGCTATAACCAACCACCCCTCACCATTGCAGGACATAACGAATGAGGATGCCTTGTACTGAAAGTTACTTTGGATGCCCTGGGTAATGGGGCATTCTCTGTTATACTTTTTATGGTTAAGCCACCTGACTTTGGGGGTAGTTAGAAAAGCTTTTCTCCCTATGAATAACTGACAGATTGCGGTTTTTGTTAAAAAAAAAATAAAAGATTGTTTAAAACTTAAATTAATTACTACTTAAAACTTTACAAAAATTGACAAATAAAAGACTTCAGACTGCAATCTTTCAAGGCACGAAAAAGCTTTTTGGTTCATCTTATAATATATTAAAAAAGCAACACATAGCGTTCTTGTTATATAAAAAAAATGCTCAAGTAAACGCTCAGTAAATACGAAATGAATAATAAACTTTAATTAAAATATATGAAGTTCTCATCAAAACGTGACCTCTCATTAATGCAAATAAATAGTAATTAAATAATAAAATATCTAAATATACATTTGTTAATCTCAAAAAAAAAAACGATACTATATAAAAGTGTCCCTAATTGATTTCCACTCACTCAAATTAGACCAGCAGTAATTGAATGGGCATTACCCTCGTCGACCCATATTCTAACGACAAAAGCAGGTAACCATTCAGCAGTCGACAAAAAATTACTGTACCCTCAACTGTTTTTCTTCTTATCAGCAAAAGGATGGAAATTCACAACGGTACGAAATAATTTAGAAGTGCCGGCCGAGTAATTATTCGGCGATTTAAAAACCAACGTACGTGGGCTTTTCACTACGAAACTGTACTGAATAAACTATTAAATTGACATCAGCGGACATTGCAACAACAAACTGAGGAATCAGATCAAATCGCGGGTTCGTTTCTTTTTATAACCGATTGCCAGACTAATTAGGGGTAATATGAACATTTTTAATGGGTGTTTAAAACAAGAAATGCGGCTAAGTTTATATTACGGGTTGATTTCACACATTTTTAACATACTTATACTCAGACAAAATTAACTAAATTGCGTTATTATCGGCAATATTTGACTCAGTTCTTTAAATAGTCTAGACACACATAGGGTTAATGATATGGGAACTATTAAAAAACGGCGTTTATGTAGATCAGCTGCAATTTAGAATTTAAGATGTTTTAATTATTTAACCATACAGTCAGAGACATGTAAAGAGAAAATTATAGATAACAAATGTGAAAAATCTGAACTGCTTTATACTTCACTTTAGAGACACGACGATTACAATATGAATTCGGGGTACAGTATATTAGATTTCGGTCATACAATGTTTCAGTACATTACAAACCACTGGATGAGCCCATTATCTGATATTTTATTCTATTATCACAAAACTACAATGGCTAACTATGCTACACAAACTTGGACCATCAAAATATCCGACTCACGATGTATAAATAGTCTTTGAAATGTGGGTACATCGTAGAATGATACGCGTACCCTGGACAGCCCACCGCACAAAGATCTCAATATTAACAGAACTCGACATCAACACTAAGCTTACCACAATCATAAATCAAAATATATTGAGGTATTTTGGATACATTTCCCCAAGAAAGGAAGGTATAGAGAGATTAGTGATTGAAGGCAAAGTGGACGGTAAAAGAAACCAACGAAGATCTCCATTCCCACGCGCAACATGACGGTCAGGCCAAATAAAGAGCACCACCAGTTACTCTCTGTCTGAGGCAGCCCGATACACCCAGGAGAGACAGGAATGGATAGCAATTATACATCGAATACCATAACGTCACCATATCCTTAAGAAGGATAAAGGATAGGGGACGAGGATTGCACGGTTGTCCACAAAATAACAAAATAATAGTCTTTTAAAGAGTAATACTTTGTACACCAAATTGCCGCTGGTAAGTACTGTTTTCAACCTTTAGTAGGAAATATATTGTTAGCCGAGTAAAGCTTTCAATCTTTTTTCTTATACCCCAATTGGTAATTCCTTTATTAGACTGATAATATCTTATTGGAAAACCATAACTTCTTAATGCTTAAAAAACTGAACAAACTGTTAATATTATATTCCAAATTCTACATTTCGTTTCGATACCAATACATGTTTTTCGTTCATCTCCTGAGCTATTAAGATCCAGGACTCGTAACTGCACCGGGAGAAGAAGCAAGAATTTTCACCTACGGAACTTTCCTCCTAATAGAATATTTAATATTGTATGTTACACGGCGGTTAAATTATTTTATCTTTGCATAACTGAGTTGACTTTAGAAATGTTGGTTTTGTGTTGTATGAAATTTTCAGCATTGTTCAAACTATTTATTGCATCGGATGGTAGATTAATCAGCAGCCAAGAAAGTTGGAAGGGAAGAAGGAAATTTTATGAGAGTCAGTCAAGTAGTTAATTATTTCATAAAAGTTAACTATAGTTATGTTTGGATGTAGGAGTATTAATCGCGAAAAGTGTTGAATTATTTGCAAAAAATTAGACTCCAGTTTAGAGTTTTAGCAGTTTCATTAAACGGTGATAATTAAATCCATTATGCAAAACATATGATCGTTTGAAAGACCATAAGCAATAGCCCTTCTTAGTCAAACCCTCAACACGTTGATTACACGTTAGTCCTGAAACTCAACCCATAAACAATTAACTTTTCTTTAATTTTTATGAATTTTGGTAGATATGGCAACATTTTTAGTTTAAATAGCATAAAAAAATAGAGAGCAAATCAAAGATAATTGATGCAGATGTATCTTGAGATTCTCTAAATACTCTAAAATATAACATTTTAGTGTCCCGTTTAAGAAGCACTATAAATCAACAATGTCATTAAAGAAAAAACTGGCCTATGAAAATTTCTTTTCCAATTCAGGAAAAGTCGGAAAGTTATAAATTATAACGGAAATAAATTTCAAAATAAAAAAGTAATCGCGATTACATCAAAGGATTTCAATAATTACTTTACTTCGGTAGCTAAACGATTTCAAACAAATGAAAATGTAGCCATAAATTTTTTGAAAGATGTACACTCTCCTTGCGACTCTTTATTTTTATTACCTGTTAGTGATACGAAAATCAGGAATGTTTTGAATAGAATGAAACATTCACACTGCACGGATTTTATTTCTTAAAGAAAAAAATAATTGTGGAAACAATCGATATAATTATTGACAAATTAATTATACTTTATGGTCTTACTTTATGTCTACTGAAGGAATTTTCCCAGATGTATTAAAAGTAACCAAAGTGCTACCAGTGCTCAAAAAGGGAGCTTTAGATGAAATTGGAAATTATCGTCCTATCTCAATCATTCCCATTTTCGGCAAAATTTTTGAGAGAATTCTAAATGTTCGTTTGATAAAATATCTAGAAAAACACAAAATACTTCACTGTAATCACTATGGCTTTAGAAAAACGTCTACACTAGCTATACAGAAAATTTTGATAGATATAGTTGATGGCTTGGAGGAAGCTCATTTTGTGTCTCCTACATTGTGTGACTTATCCAAAGCTTTTGACTGTGTTTCGCATGAATTAATGTTGGAAAAAATACATAAATACGGTATTAGGGGAAACACTCTTAATCTATTTAGATCATACTTAACAAATAGAAAACAGGCAGTTTTTCTTAATAACAGTTATTCTGAGTTTAAGACTGTCGAATATGGGGTTCCTCAAGGTTCAATATTATTACTCACTTTGTTTCTTATTTATCTGAACGATATATTTCACTATTCTTCTCCTATAAAATGTGTTTGCTTCGCAGATGATACAACTCTTATTAATGCTGATATTAATTAGCACAATTTAAAAATTAAAATAGATAGTGATACCCAGAAAGCAAAAAACTGGTTCGTACATAATGAGCTGAAGTTCACCATCATCATCCAGCCTCAAGAGTCCACTGCTGAACATAGGCCTCTTCCTCATGTTTCCAACCTCGTCTATCTTGCGCCGCTCTTATCCAGTTTTTATTGAGTCTTCTTAAATCGTCAGTCCACCTTGTAGGTGGTCGACCGACACTTCTCTTGTCTTCCCTTGGCCTCCATTCCAATAACCTCTTTGTCTATCGCCCATCTGTCATTCTGGCTATGTGTCCTGCCCATCTCCATTTTAGTCTGGCTATCTTCTCGATGATGTCAGTCACTCCGGTTCTTCTCCTGATGTCTTCGTTGGTTATTCTGTCTCGCAGAGTTATTCCTAACATGGACCGCTCCATTCTTCTTTGCGTGACTCTCAGAGGGCTGAAGTTAAATGAAGAGAAAAATCAGAATTTGATTTTTAGTTCCGATTAGAAGTATATCTTAAGAAAAAGTGTTAAACTATTAGGAATCTTTCTAGATGATAATTTGGATTCGAGTGCTCATACAGATTCTTAAGTTCTAAAAGTACCCTTAGAATGTGCTACTTTGCACTATTCCATAGCCATTTACGAAGCCGAAGGAAATACGTATAAGAGTAGAAAAGGCAAGAGCATCGTTCACTAGCATGAAGCAAATTTTCACCTCTAAAAGCCTCACCCTACCTCTCAAAATTCGACTTCTGAAATGTTATGTATTCCCGGTTTTGTTATATGGAATGGAGGCGTGGACAATGACCGCAACATTGATGAAAAAAGTAGAGGCCTTCGAAATGTGGGCTTACCGACGTATATTACGTATATCCTGGACTGAGCACGTGACCAACGAAGAGGTACTACGCCGGATAGGTAAAGAGAGAGAGGTAGGAATAAGTATAAAGAAAAGAAAGTTGGAATACTTGGGTCACGTTATGAGACATAATAAATATAGAGTACTACAACTGATCATTAAAGGGAAAATAGACAGCAGAAGGGGTCCAGGGAGGAGAAGACACTCGTGGCTCCAAAACTTGCGGCAATGGTTCGGATTGTCATCTGCTGAACTATTCAGATCTGCCGTAAAAAAAGTCAGAATAGCCATGTTGATTGCCAACGTTCGGAACGGACAAGGCACATGAAGAAGATAGCCATTTACAATACAGAATAACTGTTTTGGGGTAATTCTTCTCACGCAGATCGAATTTTTAAACTAAAAAAAAAGAGTAGTGAGGATACTTGCAAGAGCGTATAGGTGACACTGTAAACCTTTATTTCTGGATTTAGGATATGAATTATGCCACTATTTTCACTCATATGTGTATAAAATGAGACGCTGATTGAAATTCATGCCATATAACTCTTTACCAGATGAAGTAAAGAGTCTTCATTTGTTATCGTTTAAGCTTAAAATCAAATCACACCTTTTGAAACATTATTTCTATTCAAAAATGGAGTACCTACCTAAGTACAGCTTTTACACAATAGTACTAGTTTGGTCAGGGTATTTGCCTATTATGATGATATTTCATATTTTTATATTTTTATTTAGTGTGTTTGTCGTTTCTGAAATTGTTAATATTAAATAATCTGTTTGTAATGATTAAATTCCCAAAAATTTTATGTATGTAAAAATTTTCACTATTCCTTTGACTTGTCGAAAACAAAACTATTTTTGTATATTGACTAAATGAATTCTATGTTATTCTATTCATGGAAACTCTAAATACTTCCTCAAACTTCCAACGGTTGGCTCTGTAATTTGTTTATTGCCATTGCAAAAGCCAAACACAGGGACAATTGTAAACGTTTAAAATCATATGGTACGTTCGATGGAATCATCGGTATACGCGGGATCAATAATACATCCTTTGTATTTTTTGTTTCGCGCAGCAGTTTCCAAAACTACAATTGCCATTTGGATCGCCAACCTTCGAAAGGAGACGGCGCCATGAGAAGAAGATTTTTTGTTTTATTATTGTAACTTTGGGTAAAAAGAATTAAAATCTTTTAATCTAAGGTCGCCAACTAAGTTATAATCATATTTAAAATTTGACAGAATTCAAAATGCCTTACAAAGTGAAGGTGAGTTTTTCTTCTCCCGGTATTTATTGGTTAAATGTAATACTTGTTAATATTATGATAAAGACTGGTATTAAGTGCCACGGTTAACTAAGATTTTTTCATCCCTTGCTTTGGTGACGGCCGTAGCTCAGTTGCTATGATACTGGCTTACCAAGCCGAACGACCTGGGTTCGATTCTCGACTCAGTCACCTAAAAACTCTTTAATTTTTAATTTACATGGCCCGGTGAGGTGCTTCGGAATATGTAAAATAAAACAATTTCTGAAGTACTATCGGTTATAACAACAAAGAGCTTCTGTAAGAAAATCCCTTGCTTTATATTTTCTTACACTACGTTTATTTGAATATATTTATTTACGCTTTCAGTTCTCTCTTAATACCACATTTCCGTACCTACATATTTTTCAGTTAAGCCTCCATTACAAAAAATCAAGTTCGTAGCTTAACCGCGTCTCCAAGCAGCAACACCACCACAATCGACGGGGCAAAGACAATTCTCGAAGTCGAGTAAATACAGCAAGAACAAGAAAAAAAGCAATTGTGTAACGCAAGCAAAAGTTTCGCCGTTTCTAATGCCGTTTCCGGGGGGTGCCTCTTAACATTTGAAGCGGCGGATGTGAAGGAGCGAGTCATTTGTCAATCCGCCATTCGAAGTCATTCAACGTTTCATAACTTCGGCGAAAGAGTCTTTCTCAAACGGAGTTTTTGCTTAGTTGAAAACTTGGTATGCACAGGAAGTTGTTATTAACATATATTTTGAACGTGCGAAAATTATGGCCGTTTTCCTTGTTATATCAACATAATTTTATTTATAAAACTGACAATTACTTTACCAGGATTATCTAGTAATATTGTTGAACTTTATCCACTTTCATGTTTCACCTCAAACGTGGCTTCTTAAAAGGTTAAGTCACAACTTAGTTATAGTTTAATATTATCATTGTACTTTAGAATCAACAATTCACTCACTGACGAGCCACCAATGATCCCATATACATGTTTTATTAACGATAGTAATGAAATAAGCAATTGCAAGCGATTCGCTTAACCTACATCCATGCGTTTCCTTTTCCCATCAAGACCAGCTTACTCAGAACAAAGACGGAATATTGTGGCATGAAAATATCTATCTCTGACATGATTTCGTTAATTAAAGGAATCTAAAATAATTCTACTTTAGATTAAAGCAACTACGGCAGACTCTGTCTTAATGAAGATAAATGTCTATTGCAGTCTGCTATTATGTTTCCGCAACAAAAACGTTTTGTACTCGGTCGTTTTATAATGACTAGCCATGCTGTAATAGTGCGTGGGTTTAATATGCAATGGGAGTAGAGATGCCTAGTATCGTTATTATTAATTATCCGCTAAGGTTGAGTATATTGTAATAAATATTTATCCTTTCAATATTCGATATTTAAAATAATCAAATATTATGTAAATATAAATATACATGTCCCAGAACGCTTTGATTTTTTCAAAATCGATTATCTAATTATGAAGGGACAAGTAAAATAGATCCTGAACATACGTAATGTAAAAGTACTAATTTCAGCTAATATCGGAAAAAAATTTAACTTCAAACAATGTTTATATGTCTCAAGAAAAATCGATTAAATCTAGATCTAAACAACAAATTTTTCTTTGACCTTTGGAAGATCCGAAAAGCCAACGTCAATTATTTACCATTTTCATTAAAACCATAGAAAACACAGATAAAACAAACCCGATTCAAGAAAGAATAAACCAAAAACTTAGGACGAGTCGATACCGTAGAAAGTTGTAGGTATCCTACTTGGAATAAGATAGAAATCCACAACCATAGAACCCATACCAAAATAAGTTCGTAGTTATTTTTATATTTTTTAATAACCTGCACAACACATTGACAGTGTTTTTTAATAGATATCGCCTACTTATAACATTCTAAACTCTGTATCAAAAATATACGGTTTTCTTTTTGCAAAACATAGAGAACGAGTCGTTTCTAAAAGTTTTAACTGTCGCATAGAATAGTCGCCTCCTAAAATTTGATGATTTTGTAAATGTTTTCGACTGCGCCAATTATGTGCTGAATATATACGTTTGCTATTACCATAATGAATTACTTTATTGGGATATAACTCCACAAATGCGATGTGCATGCAAAATATAATCTAGTTATTAATTTGTGTTTCTGTTTAGCAGTCGTGGCAAAATTGAGTTTGCTGCGAGTGATAGCGCGAGTTTTCTCTCTCTACGTTTTGTTTTTCTGACTTGCATGAGTATAATTGCACGGCAATGGTGTTTTTTGGCGGTTTTAATAATACGATCCTAGTAATCCGGTTTTGTTGAATGTGTTTTCGGACATAAGACATGTGTCGAAAATATTGGTTTATGAAATTACGGTTTTCTTATTTATTTAGATAAACTTTCTAAATAAGACAAACAATTTTAAAATAATTTCGTCTATATATGAGAACTAACCCAATAATTATTGATGAGGAAATTCAATACATTTTCAGTGTGCACTGATATCGGTATTTTATATTTTAGTGCTTTGTCAATAAAACTCCTAAACTTCTTGATACCAAGCATGCAATGAAAGAAACATAAAGGCATCTCTTTCCTGGACAATCCTCTATCAATCGTGGATCTATTACTGATAAATTAAAGGTCCATATTTCTTTTTTTCTAGTATAGTTTGTTCCTAGAAGATTGCTATGTTTCACACATATTTCTTTAACCAAAAAGTCTCAAACGAAAGATATTAAGTCATTTTAGAGGTACCAACTGCATTATTATGCAATATACTGCAAGTATTTCTAATGGATATCAAACTAAAAATCTAATTTCAGGAAATTTTACTTATCATAAGACGGATTTGCGATCAATAATGTAATTACAATAAATACTACAAATTTCCTACAAGAGTAACACATAGAAGGCAAGACCTGATGCAAACGCTACCCAAACAGCAAGAAAACTTGTGCTAAGTATTAGTCAAATAAAATAATGGGAATAGACAATGAACAAAGAAAAATATTGCAAACAGGTAAAGCAAAAAAATTTCAGTAACTTAAAGTAGTCACGATGGAACTATTATGGTGATACTAAGTATTATGGTGTAGTAATATAACACATAGGAAAACATTAAATAATAAAAAAACCAAGATTTTTTAAGGCATCAAAAATCCTCTTTTAAATCAAAATTTCTCAAAATATTTTGGTAGGTACGCTCCTAATTAGGTAATAAATTGATTGTTCTAGATGTCTAGAGTTATTGTAACTGAAATAAATTTTATTTAATAGGATATTGATTTATAAAATGTTATTGATGGTACTATAGTATAGTGAGTTAGTGTAAGATTGATATTCACAAATGGAATAAAAATATTGTTATTAGTCTTATAATTGATGGATTCAGGATTTTTGTTAATGTGTAGCATCTCAAGGAGGAGCTAGTATTTATAATTGTCAACTTTTTCTAAAATTTTTGCATTATTAAAGTCAGATTTATGTCCTGTCTTTAAGTGGTACTCTACTCAAGCACAACAGCTGTTTTCGTGTTGCAATCACTTTTGTGTTGAATGATACGGTGCTCTAGCCACTGCTAACTTTGACCAATATAACAACTTTTGACATTAACCGCAATTTGTTTGGTAAATTATGTTGCTCATCAATAGTTTGGAGTTTTAGCTTTTGTTTTTGAGAACAACCTTAAATAATTTGATGTTCGAAATTTTTTTAAAAAGTGGGATAATTTAGTCTGTTAAATTTTGTACGTAAGTTATTTTTTGTATGTAACTGGTTGTTGATTATTTATTAAAGCTCTATCATAGAATTTGATGAGTTTTTTAATATGTATTTTGGGTAGCCCTTGTCTAAAACATTTCGAAAAGTTTCTTTATATTGACATTCAATAAACTCCGATCAAATTGTCGTCACTGGATTTTTGATGGATATACTTAATTGTGTTAAATTTTTTATTTCTATGATGATTAGAACAATTAGTTTTAAATTTGTCAGACAAAGCAAAATATAGCCACAAGCTATAGAAATAAAGAATCTTAGAAGAAAAAGAGGAGAAACTATGATGAACAAAATGAGAAACGCCAAGAGAAGATAGAAATCTAAATCTTAACCGAAATAATTGTCAATAAAACATTTTATGTCGATTGGAAATTTTGATCCTTCCTAATATGCTTAGCTTAGATGCTTCTTTTTGATAGGTACCTGATATCTGGTCAGATTATGTAGGTACCCACAATATGGGCACAGAAAAATAAAACAATTTATTCTGTGGTAAGGGCTTATTAATATTAATGTAACATTTGAGATAAGAAAATTTCAAATATGTTGAAGTTCTACTGTACTGATTTATCAGCTGTGTCATAAAAGCTGTGCTATCAATTATTATCAAACGGACTATACGCAAAGTCCGCCGTTGCACAAGACTTTTATTCATTTAATCAACGAAAACATTTTGTTATAAAACTTTTTCTTATTCGTGCCGAAGAAGACTGATTAAGCTTTTTGTCTTAGTCTGTCTTTTATTCAGATATTTGTAAGATGTTTTTGGTAGTTGAATTACACATTCCTGAGCCTCTAGAAATGATGAGGATGAGGAAAATCGTTGATCATTGTAATGGACAACACAAATGTTAAGAAATCACAAATAAATCCAATTCACTAATTCGAATCACTTTATAGAACAGTTTCTAGAAATTTAATGTTTTGCCGCACCTCTACTACGTACATATAAACATATTCCCAAGTTGTCAAAGGATTGTTGTCGCCCTCTAACGAGGTTACGACATCCCTCTACTTTTTAATTTTATGCTAATTTCCTTGATTAAAACTTTAGCGACAGTTGCGTTTGGTAACAAGTGCGTTTAAAATACATATATTGTTGTTTACCGGTGACGATTGCGCCAACAGTAGGATGGGAATCAAAGGAAAGGGAGGATAATTACAGCTACAATACATTATTCATGCTAACATATATAGCTACGATTGCATTATTGGTTGAATAATGTTTTGTTTGGTTAAAAAGAAAAGAGATGGACTTTTAATTTGATTTTGGGATTACCACATCGACTCTTTTGTGCGAATCTCCGACTCGTTAGAGTGAGTTAGCAATAAAATGCTACTAAATATACGGTTGCCATTTCCAATCAATACTGTCAAGTGTCAAACTTCATTTTTTGTTAATAATCACAAAACTATACCAGAATGAAACAGATAAAAGTAGGGAAATTAAAGAGGACATGAAGGATCCCGAAACAACAAATAATGATGTCTTTAGGATATCGATTAGTTTCCCATGTATGACTTTATCAAATGCCTTCTCGAAATCAATGAAACATGCATACACATCGAAGTTGACATCCCTGGCTCTCTGTATTAGAACTTGTAAAATAAAAAGTGCTTTCCTCGTTCCGAGTCCTGCTCTGAATCCAAATTGAACTTTACTCAGGTGTTCTTCTAATTTGGTGTATATGCGCGAGTGAATAATAGTAAGGAGTACTTTAAGTACATGGCTCATTAAACTAATTAATCTATGTTCTTCACATTTTCTAGCGTTGGCTTTTTTAGGAAGTGGAATGAATATTGATAGTAGCCGGTCTCTTGGTAAATAACCAGTCTGGTAGATGCTGTTAAATAGCTTCATAAGAGCTGTGATTTCATGTGCCTCTAATAGCTTTAAAATTTTACCATGCACCTCATCAGGTCCTGCTAATTTCCCATCTTTAATCTGCTTAATGGCCATAGTTACTTATTCGTTAGTTATTTCTGGGCCGTAGGGATTGTTTATTTCAGGTTGGACTTCGTGCTGCATCTTCGAATAATTCTTGTATATATTCTTTCCATCTTCGTAATTTATCTTCAATGGTAGTCAAAATCTGGCCTTCAATGTCTACAACTATGCCTGTATCATCCCATACATATATCTAGAGGGTGTTCCAAAAATTACGCAAAATTTTAATTGAAATTAACATTTATTTTTGTTTCAGATTGTAATTTTTTTTATTTAATAATAAAGTACATAAGATAGGCCTATATATAGAATATCACATCAGGAAAATGGCATTCAAGTCTTTACTGGCACAAACGCAATTTTTTGTCGAAATCCACCATGAAAATTTTGCATAAATGTGGCTGAATTTGATTTGATGCAGCGTTAAATGTCCTCCTTCAATACACAGGTGGTTGTGGGCATGTTGGAATAGACCTTTGACTTCAAATAAGTCCACAAAAAGAAATCCAATGGTGCTAAATGACACGATGTAGGGGTCAATTCTGTCATAAGGGATCAAAAAATATTGACCAATTTCATTAACAAGAAAATTAAAAGCTTTGCAAGAAAATTAAAATCTTCAAGACGGTAATAAAAGCCAGATATACAATGGAAAATACTACAACGAACAAGAAAAAAGACATGAACCTAACAATATTATAAATAAAAATCACAGGAAAAAACATGTAAAGGTAAAAGCATAAAAACACGATCATAGACACATATGTAGCATTTTAGTTTCACCCCTTATATCGTTAAACACCGAAAAAGATTCTTAATCTTTTTACGACTCTGAGATTGATAACATAAGTATTTTAAGTCTGTTTATAATAAACAAATTGCTCTTTCGATTGATATTGATTCCGCCGAGATATTTACGCAAGAAATAAACAAGAATTTTTCCGTTTATGATTATGATTTTTGAGGAGGATGTAACTTCGCGAATGGGCGCAGTAAGAGGAGGACGTTTTCATTGTGGAAGTCCGAATTTCGTCATCGGGAATTCGACAGTGCAGCGGTCAGAGAAAACAATTCAGGATCTGAACGGAGAAACATAGTTCCCGTAGAGTTTTTTTCATTAATTTCATGAGTTTTGCTGAGAAGAAGGTGATTTGAGCTCAAAATTCCATGTGGCAATCTTTGTGGCAATCTTCATGTAAAGTGAGTTATTCATCGTTTTGTTGTACTGTGACAAGGGATTTGAGAACAGAATCTTGCGGGCTAAGAAAGCCGGCGTAGTTTTAAGTGGAAAATAAGCAACCACGTCAATGAGAAAATTTATACAAAGGAGTGTAAAAGGATGATATACAAAATTGTCAAAGAATGCATAGTTAATAAAATTCGATGTATTCAAGATATCCAAAATAAAATAACACTCTTAGAACAACGCGAGAAATCTCTTAAGACCTTACTAAACATATAGTTATCGTTAGAAGCAGTAGAATCAAAATAGTTAGACCAGATGATATCCCTGGAGAGATATGTTCTTCTTAACATGCCATACACCAAAGTGCGTAGGCGACTATCTCATTACTAGAATTCTGTTCTTGGCGGCGTGACACAGCTCGCCTGTATTGTGTATTCCTGTCCATTCTTTAATATTCCTTAACCAGGATAATTGTTTGCGGCCGGCTCCACTCCTACCTTCGATCTTCCCTTGTAGGATTAACTGTGGTATTTCATATTTTGCTCCTCTCAATATGTGCCCAAGGTAACCACTCTTGCGTTTTTTAATTAATTCAAAGAGTTCTCTTTCCGCGCCGGCTCTCTTAAGGACGTCATCGTTTCGAACTCTATCCACCCAAGGTATGCGCATCATTTTTCTCAATGACCACATTTCAAATGCTTCAAGTTTGTTGATAGATGTTTTTTTCAAAGTCCACGTTTCCATGCCATAAAGCAAGATGGACCATATGTAGCACTTGACCATTCTGTAGCGTATTTCGAAATTTAGGTTTCGATTACATAGGAGCGATCTGAATTTCACAAAAGCTTGTCTTGCCATTTGTATTCGGGTTTTTATCTCTTGTTGTGGATCCGATTGGTCATTGATTGTGGTGCCAAGGTATTTAAAAGTTTTCACGCGTTTTATGCGATCGTCACCTATGCATATTATCGGGTTTTCTGGAGGGTTTCTGCTAATGACCATATATTTCGTTTTCAAAATGTTGATTTTGAGGCCATATTTTTTACCTATGCTATTCACCCTATCAAGTAATAACTGCTGATCTTCCAAATTATCAGCTATAATCACTGTGTCGTCCGCATAGCGTAGGTTGCTAATTGGTATGCCGTTCACCTTAATGCCTAATTCCGTGTCTTCTGATGCTTCCGCAAATATATTTTCAACATATAAATTAAAAAGCATCGGAGAGAGTATGCAGCCTTGGCGGACACCTTTCCGGATTTCAAATTCATCCGTATATTGGTCTTGATCAATCCTCACCTTTGCCATTTGGTTCCAGTATAGATTCTGAATAATTCTGATCTCCTTCTGGTCCATGTTGGCCCTATGTAGTAGTTCCATCATGATATCATGTTTAACATTGTCAAATGCCTTCTCGTAGTCGATGAAGGTGAGGTAGACATCTTTTCGTTGATCTAAACAGTTTTGTATTAAGGTGTTCAAACATAAAATTGCCTCTCTTGTTCCTAGTCCTCCCTTAAAACCGAATTGTGTTGACCCGCTAAGTACTTCTAGTATCTTGTACATTCTTGAGTGTAATATCCTAAGGAAGAGTTTCAGCAAGTGACTCATTAAACTGATTAAGCGGTGTTCATTGCATTTTGTGGCATTAGCTGTTTTTGGGATCATCACAAAGGATGACTGCAGCCATTCTCGTGGAATGTAACCAGTATCATAAATTCTATTGAACAGCTTTACCAAGATTTCGATATTCTCCGGATATTTCGGAGAGATATGTACTTTGGTTTAATAGGATTACGCCATATGAATAGGGAAGTAGCATCTAAGTACTTTTTTATAAAAACAATGGCAAAAATAAGGATGCCTTAGGTGTAAATAAACCAATACTATACAGTAAACGTTACTTTCACTAATTGCAACAGAATGACAACTTTATTTCACGGTACAAACAAAAAACCATCCATAAAAATGACAAGCAACTTCAGCAGGGAAGTACTATCTAGTACCAAAAGTTTTAAGAGCAAGGATATTTAATAAACGTACTTGCGGGATTTGAAGAAAAAGATGTAATAATCAGGGGTGAAGATTTCACAACAGCTCATCATCGAATAAAGAAAAACAGAATATGAGTCCCTTCTTATCCCAACCGTACAGAAATTCTCCACCTCTATGGTACATTTTACTCTCGGTCTCGATACATTCGGTCTCTCAGCTATTATACTGTCGGTAATGTGTTTCATGACGAATACTGCATCTGTAAACCATGCAGAAATATGAAGATGGGATACAAATACGGGATGTAATGGAAATAAGTAAAATTTGTCTATAAAACAAGTCTGAAGTTTTATAAAAGGATTTGAAAACAAACGTCTTCGGTTATGCGGTAGACAGTATTAGCGATCAATTCCAAGCAATTGTGAGCTTGTCAACTTAAAATACATAATAATATCTATATAACCAATGAATTTATATTTTGTAGCTTTAACAATTCAGTATTACCAGGTGGCCCTAATAATTTGATGACCCATTTTCAAATCAATTGAGTCCAAATCACATGTTTTGGAAGTAGAAATTACACCCAAACGGTCGACAAAGCCGATTTATCTTTTGTTATGACGTCCCGTGATAAGGCGGACGGAGCGGAGAACAGAAGGGGTTACGTTAGTCAACTGTTCATTCATTCGTCGCCAACCGCGCGTCATCGAGCATGTTTTTGCCACCCTGCGGGAAGGAACGACCAACTTGACGTTGCGTCGTGCGTTTCGCCGTGATTTGTGTATTACGCGAAACCCTTAGTTGTCGTTTTTATGGGGTTTGTAAAAAGTGGCGAGCAGATTGACGCGCTTTGTTTTTGTTTCGTGGCAATTTTTCTTTTTAAATTGATGGTCTATAAAGGGATGAAACTTCGGGGAGTGGTTTAAAAGCTTTGTTACGACACTTTTTATGGAGAGTTTGTTTTATGTCTGTTTTCTTAGGAATACTTGTCGATTGATTTAAAGTTTATTACAAGGTGTCCTAAAAATTTCAAAATGTACTTTTTTATTACATTCTTTTAACTTTTTAAGTGGGAAAGATCTGCTAATGACGCTCTTAAAGAAGCCATTCTTCTTTCGTAAAGCAATAAATGATCCGCAAAGAAATAATCAATTAAGTGATGGATTCGACCGTTAATTGATGGAAATTCATTTTATATAAGAATAAAACACTGAAAACTTTGTTTTCAAATCTTTCACAAAATTTCTTATAATGTTACCAATAGATAATAGGTGATAGATATCAACAAAAATAGCCAAACACATAAGAAAGAAAGAAATAACACCAGCTTTTAGAACAAAGAACAACTTATTCAAATATATTAAAAACAACCAGAGCCAAAATAAAAAGCACTTACACAGTGTTGTATACAAACTTAAATGTGGGGACTGCCCAAAAACTTACATCTGTCAAACTGGTAGAACTTTTAACAAACGTATAGCAGAACATAAAGGGCTTTTAATAATAGAAAAACAGATTCCACATACGCACTCCACCTTCTAGATCATAAACATTCTTTTAATGACTAATTTCTAATTCTTCACATCCAAAAAAAATAAAGGTTATATTTATTAGAATCTATGGAAATTAACAAATTCAAAATACAGACATAATTCTGAATGACTAACTTGAGACAAATAGTTCGATCCTCTTCAACCCAATCAGGTAAAGACTATAAACTGTAAACAGATACCAAAAACAGATCACTTGAGAAAGGCACTCTGTCGAAACAGCTGTAGTGATACATGTAAGATATTATAATAAATTTTGTGGAAGTTTGGAAAGCAAAAGTTTTCAGTGTTTTATTGTTAAAACACTAAAAGCAAAAATAAAATTGCAAGATATTCAGGAATCTAAGATAGAAAAGTGGATGGGAATAGTACTATTGTACGGTATCAAGGAGCTGCCATGATATAGTTTCTTAAAGGCAATAGCGGGATAAGATGGACAAAATTGCACCATGCTCGATTCAGTTTTGGGTCTGGCCATTCGAAAGGACATAATTAAAAACTCACTCAGTTAAATTTTCAAGCTCCTAGGTGCCTCTGGGGGTTCGTCTAAAAAAAGATTTTTTTTAGACGCTGTATTTCTGTAAAATATCTGAAAAAATTCATGAAAGCGTATTTTAATAATAGGAAACTGCCTGATTTTTTCAGATTTTCAGCTTGAAAATTGGGCCCAGGAAAAATATTTGAAATTTTCAGTGATATTTTAGGTTATGTCGGAAATTTTTGGCTAACTTTAAAACAATGTTTTTTATGGGTTTTTTCCCCGTTCTTTCGAATGGCATAGGTATTATTATCATTTTCAAGGTGGAAAATGCCTAAAAATGGAAAAACTTGCTTTTTTAGCATTTTTCTGAAGTTTTTGACTCATAACCTCAACAACATACACCTAAATTATAATTCATATTTTTATATGTATTCTTACCTTTATAATCGAAATTAGCACTTAAAACTATTATTTTTTTCTACAGTATACTCCAAAAACCGAAAAACCCCGTTTTTCGGCGTTGTTTTTAAGCTTTCGCTATAAAACCTCTAAATTTAGTGTCTAATTGAATGGCAATTTACATTTTCACATGTATCTTTCCCTCTACAATCAAAATCAGCTATTCAAAGCATTAATTTTATCTCAAAACATTCTCAAAATCCGAAAAACCTCGTTTTCTCCATGTTTTTACTACATAACCTCAAAAGACTCTGAAAAATGAATCGTGAATTATGACAATCATGGTTAATTTTAATAATATAGTGACACAAGGTCGATGTTATAGGATTTCACATAAAGGGAATATACATCGTCCCTGTTCGAAATGAGGACGGCTTTGTCCAACACAACCAAATACGTTATCCAGTCAGTATTTCTTATTCGATTTTTTCGAAGAATGGAAGTTAAGTTGGAGTTCTTCCTCTGTTGACCTGTTCCAGACCCAGGATCCAAATTGAAACTGGCAATAGAAGGTCGATCGTTTAGTTGGTGTTAATTAAGTTAATAACTTGTTAACTTAACAATTTTTAATTCATTTGATTTTTTTAAGTATATTTATCAATTTAACATTTACATACTTAAACTTTTATTAAGTAACATTTACCTCAACGCTTCCACTTTTTTTGTAATAATAATCAACTGTTACTTGTTTAAAAATAACTATTTATAAGAGGTTGCTGTAATACCTCCATAATCGCTCGTATGTCAGGTATTTGTGTACAAATTTAACCCGAGAGCTATTATTTTTCTTTAAACATATAGATATACCTTTGGCGTTTATCCCGTCAGGCTAAATTGTTCATTTTACTTGCCTTTATTGCCTTTATATTTTTAATCGAAAGCTGAAGTGCAGAAATACTTCTTTCTAATAGGCGAGTAGATTACATTTTCAAAAATAGGTTTTTACTTTTTTTATTATTCAATTCAGTGTTAGGTTTTATTAAATAGGTTTTTTTAATAGTTAGAGATTCCATTATATTCAAAAGTTAAGTTAAAACTATACATAATAGGTGAAGGGTTAAATACATAAAGGGTTACAACATAGTTTAAATTCAATTGGTAACAGTATATTTACTATAATTAAGCAGGGATTAAATTGGGTTGTACATAATATATATGTTCTATTAGTAAACCCGTCATTTTCACAATTACTGGTATTTCTTCCTGGTGTATTACCTCACCTAAGATAGTTATCGTTATGAAATTGTATTGGGAAACCATTGGTAATAAAAGGACAACTAACATAAAACTACATGTAATATTTGTAGACTTAAACGAAGCATTTGACAGAATACCAACAGTTAAAGTCTCGGGAAACGGATGAGTTCTAAGTAAATACAGATTTGATGCAAGGATATTGTATATCGTCAATATTGTTCAAAATCTATGTTCAAGCAGCTTTAAAACAGTGGAAAAGAAAATTCAAGGAATGGGAATACTATTCGAAAACACGATCCTTTATACTTTGTAGTTTACCAATAATCAAGCAGTTATATCAAATTATAAGAAGATTTACTATTAAAAGATATAACTATTAGTCCTACTAGGACAAATAAATGACTAAAAGCAACTATCCTACACACCAGAGACCCAGATTTATAAAAAATGCATTCATTTCGATCGAAATAACAAAATACAACAATTGTTATACGCCGACTAAATGTAGCTAATCAGTTTTGGAGCAGTTCGGAGCAATTTGGACCACTGTTGACAAATTCTCCGTATTATTTAGTCCAAGAGCCGCGATCCATCAGCATAAACGACGGTCATCAGGTAAGAGAACAGTAGATATTAATCCACGTAACGACATCGGGTAGTGACGGCGTATTTAATGACTAATTTCACCCCCAATGCTGATGCAGTGTGCGTATGTCGGCCAGGGACATATTTAACGTTTGTCCTGATAGTATTGCGGTCTGCTAGAAATGCGGCTGCCATCTGTCACAAACCAGTGATGTATGCGGCTGTTAGACGACTCTGTGTACAATCGAAATGGCCCCGTATCATATTTTTGATACACATACAACAAAAAAAAAGCGAGCGTTATAGATGACTTGATGTATTGCGATGGTCAGGGAGTTGCGGTTTGTGGAACACGGTGATGAATGCACTAGAGTTGACGTTCGAAATCAAATCACAGCTTTTTGCACTTAACCGACGTGTCTAGCGCATCGAAGCCCGTAGTAATATTTCCAAGTTGAAAAATGACGCCGTAATTTATTAAGATACGAGATCAGTTCCGAATAATAATTGTAAATAATATAAAACTAAAATTTTTAAATAAAAAGATGACACTAAGCTTAGATTCTAATACAAAATCAGAAATGTGGGTCTATCTCATTTTGTAAATTGCATGAAAAACTATTACTGAATAGTTTGTAACGACGCTATGTCGATACTATCTCGTAGACTGTTTATATTGCGTCTAACTGAGTTGTATTTTTATGTTCCCACATAATTAACTGGTCTGTGTTTTCCCTGTAAAGTACCTATTCCCTATACCCTGGGCGACATTCCTCTATCTGTCACCTCAGGAGGCATTTAGTAAGTGACCAACAATCTCATGCTTTCCTACTATGGTTAAAAGTCTAGCTGCCACTTCCGCCGAATTCGTTGATTCTTCTCATACGCTTTCTCCTCTATCCTTCTTCTTTTATCCGGGCTTGGGAGGGAGAACTACTATACGTTTGGCTAAATCCACTACAAAGCGACTGCTGCCTAATAATGAGACCCGCTGTAACAAGTTTATCTTGCTCCACTTTAAGCGCTACTGTAACGAATATAGTAGACAGATCCCTTGGGACTATGTCCCTGATGTTATAAGATCTGTAGAATAGTGTGAAGATAAGTTTGAAACTAAATTAAAATAAGAGTTGAAACTGAATGCAGTTCGGCTAGCTGGGTATGCTTGAGACTGGCCCGTTGATACTCAAGGTAGGGTTAGGCCTATTTGCATGCCCAGAGAAAACAAAGAAGAGGAAAGATGTATATTAACTAAGGAAATATAAGAATAACCAAAACGAACTAAGGGTAAGTACTGACAACAGGAATATATGAGAGAAGAATGATTTGGGCGCCAGGGAAGATGTTTACTGGACTCTTAGTCTAACAAACACTTCACCTAGTGACTTTATTGCTGCTGCTAACTATGTTTTCTGTAACTAGATATAACTTTATTAAAAAAAAAAGTTTGTTTAATAAAACAGATTATTACTTATAACCCAATTTAATAATAATAAAATAGAAAAACCTGTAAACCGTAATGTACAATTTAACTTAAATACCCTATCATACAAAAAACCTATTGATCCCTATTTACAATATATTTACACCCTCCAATATGCTAGAAAAGTAGGAACTTTTATTATGAAGTTTTATTCATTAATTAAAACAAAATTTACTACAACCAACCTATTTATATATTCAAACAATTATTACCCTTCCCTATATTTAACACAATGTATCAGTTCGACAATTTCTAAGTTGATTCCAATCAGATAACCTGTAGATATATTTCAATTGGTCTGTTCAGAAAGGAACAGATCCAAGATGAATCAGTGACGTTACCAGTAGGTTATTACTAATACATATATATATTTAAAATATTTAATGACACAAAAAAAAATAAGCAAATGATGTTAAGAAAAAATTGAATGTAATATATATAATGATACGCAAATAGGAATTATGAAAATTGACTAGAATTATTTTTAAGTTTTGGTTCGTTCACTCACTAAAGTTTAAACAATATTTAAGTAACTTATTTTTAAGATATTACAAAAACAGTAAAAAAAAAGAACCTGTCTACTCTCAAGCCGAGAAGGTTCTTCTTCCGAACGCCTTACGCCGCCGGGACTCGTTCGGGTGAAAGCTGTAAGCCCACTGTTCTAGCACCAAACTGAACCGCTATTCCAATATTCGGGAAAAACCAAAAAAAAACTCCAAACTAAACTCAACTGAAAGCTATTACCCCAAATCCAAAATAATGTTTATTGTATTGACTTTATATTTTTTCTTCCTCCAACGACTAAAATAAAATCAAAGAAGCTCTCATTAGCTTTATTCAGAGTTGATAAACAAAAAGGCGGTTAGGACAAGAAAAACTAGTCAGAAGATGATAATTAGTGAAGGTTTCGTACACTTTTTGTGACCTTGGAAAATTAATCGAAAACTATGTATTTAAAAAAAATGTTGGGAATTTACTATGAATATTTCACTGAAGAACTAAAATTTAACTTATCACGAATATATTATAGGCAAATAGTAATGAAGGATCTCCTTACATTACCGAATTGCTTGGATATTGATGAGAACGTGCACTTAGGAGAATTTCTAACAGAAAGAATTCTGAACGTGATTTGACTAATATAATTAAGGTAAAATTATTGAATAAATGATTTTAATATGAAACTAATAATGGTTAAAAAAAATGATGTACTTTAATTAAAATGAAACTCACCCAACGCAACAATATTTCAACAATTGAACCAAAATCCTCTTTTTCCAAAAACTTCTAATATAAAAAAAAACGCCTTCTTTAACTTAATATCACCTCTGAATAACTTAAAATTTCGTTTCTGATAACTTGAGCCACGTGGCGTTGGTCGTTGAAGGATCACTCTTCTGACCCGTTCGAAGGTTGGATATAAAGTGAGCTCTTACACTTTTAAAATCGTCGGCTTCCGTCAGTTCCAAGTTAAGCGGAAGCGGCAGGTAAGCAGTTTGACCAATTGATAAACAATTGATAATACGATTACATGTATAGTTGGTTGCATACCTTACAGACAGAATTAAGTTATTTTAAAATTTCTCAGTAACGATAAAGTAATCTTATCGTTACACCGCTCCAAACATAAAGTAAATTCTGTTGTGCGAAAAACGGTTACCTTAATGTAATTTTTACTTCTTATACGCTACAAAGCAGCCTACGACTTTGTGAATAGAAGGGAAATGTTCAAAGCAATGAAAGAGCTATGAATACCAAATCAGTAAATTTAACAAAACCTTTTATAACAAATAACGGGCTGCGCCAGGAAAACCCTCTGTCCTGTATACTGTTTAATCTGGCTCTGGAAAAAGTAATACGTATGTCACAAATCACAACCACTGGTTTAATATATAATAAATCAGTGCAAATCCTTGCCAATGCCGATGATATCAATATTGTTGGGAGAACGAAAAACGCTGTAAGAGAGGCGTATGTAGCATTAAAAGAATCAGCGGCAAAAATGGGTTTAATAATAAACACCAACAAAACGAAGTATTTAAAAATAAGCACGCAACCACAAATCCTACGACCATCGAAGCAGTTAACGAATTTGTATACCTGGGATCGCTCCTTAACACTGAAAATAATACTACCGCAGAGATAAACAGCAGAATTTGTATGGCCAACAGATGCTATTTTGGGCTCAATCTCCTCCTTAAATCCACAATTATATCGAGAAATACAAAAATAACACTCTACAAAACAATAATACGCCCAGTCCTAACATATGGTTCAGAGACCTGGACTCTCAACAAAAAGTAATGAAAACATGTTAGGATGTTTCGAAAGAAAAGTACTAAGGATAATGTATGGAGCAGTGAATGACAATGGAGTGTGGAGAAGACGACACAACTTCGAACTTTATACAATATACCAGGAACCAGATATCGTAAAACCAGACGGATATATCTGGCAAATAGAACCTATTATGGATTAAAATTTTTTTTAACAATAAGCCTAGTTACAAAAAGAACGAAACTAGTGATATACAGAACTCTTATCAACCCCATCCTCACCTACGCGTCAGAAACATGGACGATGACAAAGAGCGATGAAGAACGTTTAAGATGCTTTGAACGTAAAATCCTCCGGCATATCTATGGAGGAGTACAGGAGGGCGGATTATGGCGTAGACGTTATAATTTCGAAGTTTACCGCCTGTATGACAAACCTGATATTATTAGGTCCATCAAAATAAACCGGCTGCGGTGGTTAGGTCACCTAGAGAGAATGAATGACCCAGAGCACGATTTAAGGATCAGGTGGAGGAAGACTTGAGAATGTTGGGAGTACGAAATTGGAAAGCCAAGGCGAAGAATAGGAGAGAATGGAGACTTATCCTTGAGCAGGTCAAGACCCACCATGGGTTGTGGAGCCAATGATGATGAGATATCGTTAAACATATTAAGATAGGACGTTTGAGGTGGATACTGCATGTAATGCGGATAGAACAAAATGACTCAGCTAGAAAAACGCTCTTTAATAGACTCATTGGTCAGAGAAGAAGAGTTTTTTCAAGTCAAGAACAAGGTTCCTTAATAACATCGATATAGACATGAGAAATATGGGAGTACGTGCTTGGCGGAGGAAGGCGATGGATATGGCCGACTGAAGAGAAATTCTTGAGGGGGCTAGGACTCACACAGGGTTGTAAAGCCAAAATGATGATAATGTAATTTTTGTGTAAAGAGATTGATATTGAACAGGTTAAAATAAAAATGGAATTGTATTTAGAAAGACCTTGATTATATTTTGAAAGACAACAAAAGATAAAAATGGGTTGTTTTTGCGTTGTGCCTCCAGTGCATTGATTTTCTTTAGACGACATTCAAATACTCTAAAGCATTAGGATAATAATTTAATGATGATAACACACTTTAGCGTTTCACATTTTTCGTACTGGTACAAATTAAGATAACAAAAAATCCTTTAAAGTTGTTTCTAAATTAACAATTTGAATAGATCAGATAAAATTTCATAGCGCCACCATTAATATTCAACTTGTAGCTCATTAGCGTTGTTTGCTTTGTATTGTTTGTAGTAATGTTCTAAAATATTGTAGATTGCCTAATTGCTATTTGGTATAAAGCGCTGTAAATTTCAGTATTTGTTGTGGGTAAAACACCATTATCGACTATATTCAAATTTAGTTGTGTCAAACCATATTGAGTAAAAAAACGATAATGTGGGTTTAATTTCCTGGTCCTATCAATAACAGTAATTCTATTCGACGTCAAAGCAATTTTGTTGTAGAGTTGTACCAAGTTATTATCAACAAATGTCAATGCATTATTTACCAGTAAGTAATAGTCGTTGTCTTTGTGTGAACAAAGTTTTTTGTGGTATAATTGACATATCGCCCACGGCCGTTTCTTTCGATAAAGCACGTGGGTTTGATGAAAATTACTCGTTTATTGTTGTAATGGTAATAATTATAAACGACACAACTTCAGTAATAGACTGCTGCTCCTACTACAATTACGACATAAATTTTGAATAATCCATAAGAAGAGTTGACATTATTGAATGAATATTTAATGCAATATTTCTAATCACCGTTATTAAACGTATTTTTTTGTAAATTATATATTTTAACAGTTCTTTCGATTAATAAATAACTCTGAATAAATACATCATTGTTATATTATTTTGTCAGCGTTACAACATTCGCTGATAATGCGGTTTTAAGACGATTATATATTGACTCTTTGGGGCCTAGTGGTTCCATACCACAAATAAAATAGTTTTTGTTAACGGCCTAGAAGTGATTGCTGGGAACCACACTGTCGGAGTGAATTTCTGTGTATATCCCCACTTCATACAAATCTTGCCGCCGTAATATTTTATTGTTCAGACACACTAATCGACAGTTGTTTTGTATAAGTCACGAGTGTTGTGAAGTGAAGAACGACAAACAATATATTTTATTTGAAATCAGCAATTTATTCGGTAAGTTTTTTCTTATTTCTGTTTGTTATGCGGTTCTTTTGTGATATTTGATAATTTGGTGTTTGTAAAACTTAATAAATTTGTAAAGCATAAATTTACTATTTGCAAATAAAATGTGTGGTTCTCCTATGGAACCACCGGGTCAGTGGGATATGAATACATCTCTGTTTTTGTTTTACTTCAGGTGTTGGTCATGGACATTAGGAAGTTGGCCTCAGACGAGGCATATGCTTTGATTGACGAAATACCATCAGATTTAGAGTGTCACTTCAGGGGCTCCATCTGATCAAGAATTAGATGAGTTTGAGGATGACGAGTTTCAAGTCATATCAAATAATAGCGACAGTGAGAATGGTGAGGATGCTGACATTGAGGCAGCTCCAAATCAAAAATTCAAATGGACGAGTAATACAAATTTTTTTACTACAACTGCACTTTTTACCGAAAGTTTTGGACCCAGCATACCTGAGCAAATTGAAAGTCCTATAGATACGTTTTTATGTCTATTTCCGAATGAATTAATTGAAACCATGGTTTTTCAAACAAATCTGTATGCAACGCAGCAATTTGGTGAACGTATTATTCCCACGAATGTTGCCGAAATGAAGTGTTTCCTAGGAATAAATTTGATGATGAGGCTTACGAAGAAGCCTAGATATAAAGACTATTGGTCATCTAAATTTCAAGTAAGGGATCACTTTATATCATCGGTCATGTCCAGGGATCGATTTTCATGGATGTTCGGAAATTTGCATATGAACGATAATACAGTACAACCCCAGAAAGGTGACGAGGGCTATGATAAACTATACAAGTTACGACCAATGATTGACAGGCTAACACATACTTATGCAAACTGCTATAAATCTGGTGAAAATCAAAGTATCGATGAATCGATGGTCAAATATAAAGGGAGAATAGGTTTTCGTCAAGCCATAAAAAGGGGGTATAAAATTTGGATATGAGCATATAGTTCTGGGTTTGTATCGCAGTTCCAGATTTATACTGGAAAAGTTGGCTCTGGCGAAGAAGGTTTAGGTTCCAGAGTAGTAAAAGATTTAACCCGTCTACTTGTAGGCAAGCATCATAAAATATATTTTGATAATTTTTTTAATTCTATCCAGTTAGCCAGTGACCTTTTGAAAGATGACATTTACTCATGTGGAACTATGAGAAAGAAACGTAAGAATCAGCCAACAAATTTAGTCAACGATAAAACAAAAATGGCAAGAGGAACTTCAGAATGGAGGATCACTGAAGAAGGTTTAGTATAACTAAAGTGGATGGACAGCAAGCCAGTTCTATTTGTCAGTAACTTCCACAACCCAAATGATATCCAAACTGTTTCCAGAAAAAACAAAGATGGTACCTCTCAAGACATTGCTTGTCTTCAAATAGTCAAAGACTATAACAAGCATATAAGGTATGTCGACCAGTCAGATGTGTATATTTCTTCATACAAAATAAATCGCAAGTCTAAGAAATGGTGGCATAGGTTGTTTTGGCATTTTCTGGATCTATCTGTAGTAAATAGTTATATTTTATAAAGAGACCGGGCAGAAAACGTAACAAGTTTTTCTCTGAAAGACTTTAGATTGGCTGTAGCGTTGGGATTAATTGGAGCACAACCAGATCCAGATAAAAACGGCAGAAGGAGTTCTCAAGGTGTACCAAATAAATTTAAGACTCTAGTTCCCCCTGAAATAAAATATGATAAATGTGCCCATCTTTCAATCCACGGAAATAAGGTTCGTTGTGCCCATTGCAGTGCGCAACCACATCGTTCTAGGTGGCATTGTTCTACATATCGTGTTGGACTCTGTTTAAGTGAAAAAAACAATTGTTTTTATAAATTTCACCAAAAAATTGATTCTGATTTTGGTCGAGTTTCCTAGTGGTCACTTTATGGAACCACATGTTTTTGAAAAAACTAAATAAAAATAAATTTTTTTTTCTATAAAAATATCTCTTATTATGTGTACCGGTTCATAAATCAACCAAAAAAATTAGTATTAAAAAGAAAAAATTAACTCCGGCCACAAAGGGTCAAGTATGCAGTAGCTTGATAAGAAAAACATGACGTGAGAATTGTTTGCCTCTTTCATGTTCTGTGTTACAGAGTTTGCAGCTTAAGTCTCCACAAAACAGCGCCATTGTGTGCAGGAGTCCCTTGACTGGTGCGTATCCAGTAAATACGCCTGTTAGGACTCTCGATTAGTGCCTGTTTCCACAGTACTTCAACACTACTAGCTCATGTTCATCCAATATGCATTTTGCCATGTGCTCGACTGGGTGTATTTTCCCAGTGAGAGTTATTTTGTGTTCAGATCCAGGTCTTTTTGTCCTCCTGCGGCCTGCTCTGAACCGAAGAATTTGGTGTTGACTCTCTTCTCGCAGTTCATCAAATCTTTTATGGTCAGTGTGACACTGTCTTTTCTTACAATCTGTCGAGTTCTTCTCGACGTACCCAGGTCCAGAGTCGCTCCGGTTTTAAACCCCGTATGTTGATTTCTCTTGCACAATGCAATATTGCATCAATTGTACCTGGGACATAGATGTATATTCTTCTAGTGGAATAGAAATTTTTACATTTTCACTACTACTATATATTCCTAACCAACTCGTCTGCAATTTGAGACCGATCTGTTTATCAAGTTTAGCTCTGCAGTCGTCGGGCGTTCTGATGGGCATATAACTCTGCTAAAAAGATCTAATGAGGTAGGTGTATTTGTACCATTTCATCAGGGTTCTCAGCCAGAAATTTTT
This sequence comes from Diabrotica undecimpunctata, assembly GCF_040954645.1. NCBI lineage: Eukaryota > Metazoa > Arthropoda > Insecta > Coleoptera > Chrysomelidae > Diabrotica > Diabrotica undecimpunctata. The sequence continues at coordinate 8,022,967 of NC_092803.1, read as the reverse complement.
GCTTCCTACAATTCTTTTTGTCTAGTGAGAACATTAGAGACGAAACTCCAAAATTCGTACCTACTTCAAAGAATTCCATATGTAGCATGCAACCAGCGGCATTAATGGCGAAACTCTAGTTCTATTACAAACTGCTCGGAGGCGGAAATCGTCTGTAAGGCAGGTTGTTTTTATGTTCCCATTCCAACGCAATACTGACGAATCTTGCAGTGTATCTCTGACAGTGAATCTGATAACGTGGTGCAAAATTCAGCATTAGTGATGAAAACCGAGTAACGACATTATTTCGGTAAGTTGAATAACTTTTTTCATACAATTACCAATGTAAATCTAGTTATGTCAGCAATGACTTAAAAACATGAATTTTCAATTTCAATTGTCAATTTCATTAAAAGATTTAACCTACCTACATTATAATAAGTAATAAAATGCGTTAGGCTTTCACGACCATCGTCTAACTTGTTAAGCTGTTTGTTAGGGCTGTTAGGCCGTTGTCTTCTGCGATTAGTTCTCGACGTTTCGCCAACACTAGGGGTTGGGATCTTCTAGAAATGTTACTGCTTCGCTTGTAAGCTGAAAATGACGTCATTTCCTTTCGGAACTCCAAGAGATATCGTTGTTACCTTTGACTAGAAAGAATATGGCCTTAAAGGTGTTCAGGCATAGTCTCACGGATGGTAGCTTCGCACCATTACTCGCTCGAGTAAGAGCGTCAACGAAAGGTCCGAACCTGCGGTTCCTCTCGTAGCGAGCGTGATTACTATCGCAACGAGGAGTCATCAGTAGGGTACAACTAACCTGTCTCACGACCGTCTAAACCCAGCTTACGTTACCTCTCTATGAGTGAACAATCCAACCCTTGGCGAATTCTGCTTCGCAATGATAGGAAGAGATCGAAGGATCAAAAAGCGACGTCGCTATAAACGCTTGGCCGCCACAAGCCAGTTATCCCTGTGGTAACTTTTCTGATACCTCTTCCTGAAAACCCTTCAAGCCAAAAGGATCGATACTAGGCCGTGCTTTTGCAGTTCCTATGCATAATGAACATCAAGATCAAGCCAGCTTTTGCACTTTTACTCTACGCGAGGTTTCTGTCCTCACTGAGCTGGCCTTAGGACACCTGCGTTATTCTTTAACAGATGTACCGCCGCAGTCAAACTACCCGACTGGCAGTGTCCTCGAATCGAATCAGGCTGGAGGTAAGTTGACGCTCGAAACGAAGCATAAGAACACTAGTCGGGTATCCGAAAGGCAAGCCTTATCGGAACCACGAAACCAACAAACGGAACAACGTAACGAAATGTCAATCCTTGCCATTGGCTCAAGAATACTGTGACAGTCGCCGACTCGTGAGCAAACGACGCACGCGATTCGCCTTACCGAGTAAGTAAAGAAACGATGAAAGTTAACAATATTGCTCTAGATTTGACTAACCCGTTCATAATAATTTTTTATAAAAACCCATAACCACGGAAATAGTTAAACATGAAATCAGTGCACGAATAAAAAAAATTAACTTTTTTTCTGCTAAAAGAAAATGAGACGAGAGGTAAAGAAACATACTTACCGAAGTATTTCACAAAGATTTTTTCATTGCCTATTGAAAAGAACATTTATATGTATATAAGTTCAATAAATATAAATCAATTTTAGACAAATTTTTGTCATGAAGTTTTTTGAAAACAATTTTTGGATTGAAAATCTAAACATCAAAGCAAAACCATAAATATAATTCTTATGACAAATGATTGTGTCCCATTTGTAAAATATTCAACAATTTTTCGTTTCTGTTTAAACTCTTTATTGGTCGTTTTGTTATGATTCGGTTACGTTAGAGCCGGAATCAGTTATACAGTGTGTAAAAGCCAAATGGAATAAATTCATTATTTAGGTTACTGTACATATTTATAAAAAATCCCGAAAAACGTCAAATTTAAATTATAACTTGACATTCTTTAACGTGAAAATGCAACCCCTACCTTCAACCCCCTTAGAATGACAGGTACAACCCCCAATTTTTAAAATGGGAAGTATAGGCTTGTGATATATCGTTTGAAAGGTCTTTTCATTCTCCATTCAAAAATGTTGTCGCTTTCAAGTTTATTAAGATTAATTAAGATAAAATAAATTAAAATCATGTGGTTACCGAAATTCGCTACAATACAATCAAAAACTAAAATGTAATGCAAAACGTAATAAAATATAGAACACGAAAAAGAACTATGAACGTTAATGAAGTAGATGTTCAAAATGTTCACCGCGAACGTCTTGGCTACATCCTAATCTCAAATAAAACTGTCTTCTAACATTATTTAACATAACAGGCGTGATCGACCTAATCGCAAGCGTTCTTCGTTCTTTTAAGTCATTTAAATCAGAAGGTTTAGTTTTGTACACATGGCTCTTCACATATCCCCATAAAAAGAAATCTAATAATGTAAGATCAGGTGATCGCGCTGGCCATTCAATCGATCCTCGCCTCCATATCCACCGATTGGGAAATATTGTATCGAGGTACTGCCGGACATTAAGTTGGTAATGTGGTGGTGCTCCATCCTGTTGAAACCATATCGTATTCGCTGGAACTTGAGGGTTTCCTGGATCAGGATATAAATTTGCCAACGTTGGAATGACATCATTTTGAAGTAGTGCCAAATAATTGTTGCCATTCAAGTTGGCCTGAATGAAAAAGGGACTAATGATATTGTTTCCTATAATCCCTGCCCAAACATTAACCTTTTGAGGGTATTGAGTGTGTTCTTCTCTCATCCAGTGAGGATTTTCCGTGGCCCAGTAGCGGCAATTTTGCCGATTAGTATGACCGTTAAGTGAAAAAGTACACTCATCAGAAAACATAACGTCTTCTAATTGGATAATATTGTTATTCAACATGTCCATCATTTGCTCACAAAAAAAAGTTCTCCTATCAAAATCGTCTTCCATGAGCTCCTGAGTAGGTATCATCTTATAGGGATGCAATTTATTTTCTTTTAATATGTTTACTATCGATGTATGGCTAGCATTGAATGTAGTGGATGCCTGTCTACTCGATGTATGTGGATTTTCCTGAAACTCAAGCAACACATCTAATTTGAGTTCATCACTCAGTGCATTGGCAGCTGCTTTTTTTTATCTGCCTTACATGACCAAACTCGCGAAACTGCTTCTCTATTTTACTTATTGTTCCTTGAGATATAGGCGGTAAATTAGGAAAGTTCTCATGAAATAGGCGAGTTCCTTCCTGTTCGGGTGTTATCTCCGTAACCAATCATTTGTAAAACTGTTATTTTATGCATTTCCGTTAATCTAACCATTTTTCAGAATTGAATTGGACGAACTTTTTACTTAAATTCAAATACTGACAACTTAAATAAAACAATTTACAAATGCGTATTAAAATAACGTTGCCACGGAAAAGTTTTTTAATGGTTACCATCTGAAAACCACATTGCTATGGTTTTTGTTCACTTTCTCATTATCAAGACCTAAACGTGAAATAAGTTTTGAGTATATTTTAGCGAATTTCGGTAACCACATGATTTTAATTTATTTTATCTTAATTAATCTGAATAAACTTGAAAGCGACAACATTTTTGAATGGAGAATGAAAAGACCTTTCAAACGATATATCACAAGCCTATACTTCCTATTTTAAAAATTGGGGGTTGTACCTGTCATTCTAAGGGTGTTGAAGGTAGGGGTTGCATTTTCACGTTAAAGAATGTCAAGTTATAATTTAAATTTGACGTGTTTCGGGATTTTTTATAAATATGTACAGTAAGCTAAATAATGCATTTATTCCATTTGGCTTTTACACATTGTATATTAATGGTTCGGATAAAAATTTATTGTAGTTCCCGTGGAAATATTGAAACTATTTTAACAGATAATTCTCCTACTACCTTAACGATCCAAACTGATATAACTCCTTCGACTGATAAAACTTTGATTGGCCGATTCCGTTTAACAAGTCCGGATCTGTTTGAGGATCGAATTAAGAAATTTATTACAGTTCGCCAATGAAACACGAGCCATTTTATATTTAATGCGTTATTCGAATGCATCAAAAATTATAATCCCAGATTATGAAATTCATCGACATAAATTATTCCAATTCTATAAATAACCAGATCTAACGTTCAACTGTTATTGTATAGCACGAGCAGATAGGTACGATTTTATTTATCGTGTTTTAACGTTAATTGTTCTATTTATTTAATTAAATTGCCTATTTCATTTCATGACTGTTTCCATTATTTTATATATTACGATGGGAATATTATGTACGACTGACTCGATGTTTAAATATTGCCCGATAGATAGGCAATTAATGAAATTATATATTTTGAATTCTATCTCGTAAACGAGTTAAATATGCCAGTCGTGACGTCGGTAAAAGATTAAAATTTAATTTTATTAAAAAACTAACTCAACTAAGTTATGTAGTGCAAACATTCTATGCATTCAATTTGGGACTGTTTTGGATACAGAATGAAATACTTGAATTGTGTACTCGCTTACAGTAAAGTACCACAATTGTAGCGAGTGACTCATGTTTTGATGGTTTTTTTATAGGCCAGTAAAATTGGACGTTTACGCTTAAAAAATATTTTTGTTCCGACAAAAGGAGAAAATTTAATTATTATTTAATAAAGAAACTAGTAGATTCTTACAGAATCTGTTTAAACTCTTCAAAATTGGTAAAAAACTTCCTCTGACTGTTCAAATTACTCACGTCCGGATAGAAGAGATCTTATTTTATATGAAATACATGTCAATGGTTTGGCTGGTCTATTTTTAAACTGTTTTAATATTTTGGCAAAGATTTGGTTTCTACGGAAAATGTAACGTTGTCAGCGTGTATGATTCAATTTAAAGTTAATGAACAGGTTAAAAAACGGGAAAGCTGTAGGTGTGGATGATATATACAGTGAACAAATAAAGCACCTAGGCCAAAGAGCAAAAAACTGGATCTTGCAACTTTATAACACGTGCTGCAAAACCTGCGAAATTCCAAAATCATGAAGGAAATCTAAAGTAATAGCCTTGTTAAAACCAGGAATGAATCTAGAAAATCCCAGTAGATATAGACCTATTTCGCTGTTGTGTCACTTTTTCAAACTATACGAGAGACTCATACTCGCCAGAATAGAAAACAATGTCGACAAGCACCTCATCCCTCAACAAGGAGGCAAATCTTGCACCGGTCAAGTCCTCGCACTAACAAAACACATTGAAAAGGGATTTGAAGAAAAAGTTATAACAGGGGCTACTTTAACTGGTACTAACGACCAACCTACGCCGACCGGACGATCTTGCAATATGTGCTCAAGGAAATAGTTTTGAGGAAGTGGAGGATAAACTCGAAACTGCCCTAAAACAATGACAGCGTACTACCTGCAGAATTCCCTGAGACCCAATCCCTCTAAAACCCAAGTCTGCGCTTTCCACCTTCGCGCAAAGAAAGCCAAGCGAAAACTCCAAATTGCGTGGAATGGTAATACATTAGAACACACCAACCAATATCTTGGAGTAACTCTGGACCGGTCCCTGACCTACAGACAACATTGCATAAAATCGAGAGGGAAAGTAACAACTAGGAACAGCATACTCAGAAAGCTACCGGGATGTAAATGGGGTGCACGTCCTGGCTTTTTAAGAACAACGGCACAGGCACTGTGTTTCTCAACTGCTGAATATATGTGCCCCGTTTGGGGCAGATCTGCCCTCACCAAACAAGTTGATACTGCGCTAAATGAGACATGCAGGATAGTAACGGGGTTTTGCAGAACTCTCAACACGCAGAGACATTGCAGAGCACATAGAGAAAATTAAACAGATAGCGGACGAGCGGCATGCCCTATACAAAGGTCGAACACGCTTGATGCTTTTCATGATCTCAGTAGTCTTACTGAGACGTTCTAGTATTGTGGAATTTCGAATCTTCTCCACCCAGGAAACTTTTAAAATTCTTCTATAGCACCACATTTCGAAAGCCTCAAGGCGATTTAGATCGATTTTATTCACAGTCCAGGACTCGACATCATAAAGTAAGACCGAGAACACGTAGCAGCGAAGTAGGCGGATCCTCAATGCCAATTTTAGGTCTCTGTTACATAACACTTTGGACATCCTTCTAAAAGCCGCTCTAACCTGCTCTATTCTAGATCTAATTTCGCCGTGACTTTCTGCGTTACAATTTAATTGCTATCAAAGGTAAACAATTTTATCAGCTTGCTCAAGTTTGGTATTATTTACATATATAGACGGTTTTATATGCTGTTGTTTACTTATTACGAATATTTTGGTTTTCCGTATGTTCAGATCCAGACCTGCCTCCCTACAACTCTCAATGACACTATCTAGTAGTATTTGCAGAACTGCTTGATTAGAAGCTAGGTGTATTGTATCGTCCGCATATCGCAAATTATTGATGACTTCACCGTTCACAAGTATTCCTCCTTGTTTTTCAGAAAGTGCTTTGCTGAAGATTTTTTAGGAGTAAACGTTGAAAAGCAGGGGTGACAAGAGGCATCCCTGCCGTACTCCTCTTTTAATATTAAGAACCTGTGATTCCACATCATCTACTAAAACTGATGTTGTTTGATTCCAACATAAATTTGCAATTATTCCAACATCTCTGCCGTCCAAGCCAATGTCAAGCCGAAGTCAAAAAAACAACAGTATATGTCTACAGATATATCTCGACATCTTTGAGGAAGTACGTTCATTCCAAACAGTGCCTCTCTCGTTCCAAACCCGTTACGGAAACCAAACTGTGTGTCATCCAGGTATTCCTCGCATTTATTGTAGATATGACCATGTATTACCTTCAGAAAAATTTTCAAAAGTGGTTTAACCAGCACAGGTTTTTGCTGTTGTCTTCTTAGGTAGAGCTACAAACAGTGAATTAGACCAACCTTTAGATAGTTGACCGCTGGTATAAATGGTACTCAAAAACGAAGTTATAGCCTCTAGAACATTGAGGGAACATCTATCATTCACTGGGGATCGCTCCAGTAAAATCAAACATGGCAAAATGGGGAAAAATAGACCAATATGATGTGAACTGTGGAGAAACACAGAATATAGAACATCTTCTTACATGCAGAAGCTGTCCTCATTGATGTACCCTCGACGATTTGTGGCTCGCCAACAAAGATGGAACCGATGTAGCCCGATACTGGGTTCGATGTCCGGACACGATAAAGTAAAGTATAGTCGGTTCGCTATATTTACGCGGGTTTCGGATTAACAAAATTATGCTAATGACTCATTGATAACGAGTTGCAGTAAACGACTTTCCAGAAAATTAGGTAAAAACTGCATTAATGGTCATATTTTAAAATACATTAAAATAACATTAGGGTAGGTATAAATTTGTTACAATATTGCAGTTGAATTGATTCTTTGCCAGTGTTGACATTGTATGTTTGGTGGAAATATTTAAAAATGCCTAGACGTGTGTTAGATGTAGATAGTCTAATTTGTAGTGTACATGAGTATTTTACGGATGAAAAAGAAAATGGCGGTCCTTTAAAATCGGTAATGTCTGTTCAACAACGCGTATGTGATGCTCTAGGAATTAGTGAAACCAAACTAAGAGGAGTATTACAAAATCACAATAATGAATGACCGAAAGAAGATCACCGAAAAACTCGCCTATCATTGAAAACGAAAGATATTCCAGATGGAAAAAAAATTGAAATTTGTGATACCATTTATCGAATGCGAGCCAACAAGGAACATGTGACCTTAAATACAATTCTCTCGGAATTAAAAGATAGAAAATTTGACGAAATTGGCAGAACAAGTCTATGGCAAGTGATACATAATTTGGGTTTCAAATTTCAAAAGGAGGATAACAGAAAAGCCCTTTGTGAAAGAAGTTCTGTTGTGCATAAAAGAATTAACTTTCTAAGAAAATATTCTAAATTAAAAGAAGAAAGGGCAAATTTTATATATTTAGACGAAACATGGATATTTTCTAGGGGTGCAACCAAGAGAATATGGCAAGATGATAACGAAAAGTCTATTAAACATACTGATGGAGAAGGGAAGCGACACACAATTTTACATGCAGGAGGGAAATCGGGTTTTATAGAAGGTGCTGATTTAATATTTTCATCTAAATCAAAATCAAGTGACTATCACGATAATATGAACACAGAAATGTTTGTAAAATGGTTACATGAAAAATTTCTCCCAGGTTTAAGTGAGCCCAGCGTAATTATTTTAGACAATGCACCTTACCATTCTGAAGTATTAAACGAAAGTCCAACGAATTCTTGGACTGTTAATAAAATTAAAGAGTGGTTGACAAAGGAACATATACCATTTACACAACATATTTTAAAATCAGAATTATTACGCTTGGCAAATATCCACGCAAAACCAAAAACCTTTGTTGTGGATCAGATTATTGAAAGTTACGGTCATCAAGTTTTACGTCTTCCACCGTATCATTGCCAGTTTAATCCCTTCGAATATGGGAATTTATCATTCTCCAACGATGTATAAGTATATAAATGTCTTTTCTACTTTAATATTTAATTAAAAATACATGTCAACGATTTGAAGTGACATTTGAAGTTCTTTGATCACAAAACCAACATTTCCTGTAATACTATCATTAAACGACAACGATTTCCTAAAATGACGATTATCCACACCGCCGACATCCCTTTTGTTTAAACTAAACTGAATATTACCGGACAATATGCGAGGGAGAGAATATATTAAAATTCAAATGTACATCGTTGGAAAATAAAAAGGGGTGTTCAGTTACTGTGAATCATTCCCTTAGCCCCTTAGGATAAATTGGATATTGTTTAGCCCTCTCATATATTGATACGACGATTCATTATTTTAGGTACAGTCTACACTTCGATAGTTCGTTTGAAGAAAAATTAATGGAAGTTCGAGGGGATCGGAGATAAAAACAAGAGAACAAGATGAAAATATTGTTAAGAGAATTAAATAATAATTAGGGAATAATATAGTAATAATTTTTCTATGTTATTTCCATACCAGCCTATTCAACTTCATGTTTACTTTAAATTTAGACGTTTTTCTTTTTAATTCAGGAATAATTATTTTATTATTTGATTCAGGTATTTAAATTTGAAACTTTTCTGCAACTGAGCCAAACATGAACAATGAAAAACTTGGCTAACACTAACAATAATATTTATTCAAATATTGTTGAAATACTGCGATTTTAGTAATAAATTTTGCGAGAATGATAATGTTTTATTCATTTTCGCTGCAAATACCCAAATTTCGGCAAAATTCAAACTAGTATGCAACTCTATTAAAATAGATGAAAAATTCCTGCAACAAACATTTCATTTCTAGCCAAAAATACCGTGATGCTCTACTGAATATTGAACCCCTCCCAATGCAATATTCATCATCCGAATGGAAACTTCGAAATCTCGTGCAAAATTAAATCACTGTAGCAAAGTTATAGATGTGAATTATCAGGGCTTTCATCAATATTCAATGTTCCAGACGCTAATGCGACTTACGTCCAGACAATTTATTTTTGTTCTTTAACAATAACGAGGCCCGCGAGAGTAGGAATGACATTAAAACGCAATAAGAATGGGAATTGAGGAATTGTATTGAAGGTTGTTATCGTTCCGAGTATTTCTACCTGCCGATTCGGGATCATAAATTGGTAGAGATGGAAGTAACCGCCCGCTAGAGATGGACGTACGCGAAAGATTATTAGAAAGAGCGTTTTGAATGTGGAATTTGGATATTAAAGCCTCGGTTGTAACGTCAATTTTTAATAGGTTCGGCCAAAAACTATTAGATAACATTATTAAAAACCTGGTTTTATCGGCTAAAAATTAAGTAAGCTTCGTCTATAGAGTCATAAAATTTTACAGTAGGTTGTCGTTTTCTATTTTATTAAGAATAAAGTGCAAAGCGTTTCCAGCTTTGCAGCAGTGTTCCTTCTAAGAATGTGAGAAAGCCCGATTATCAATAGTGTGTACAGTTATGTGACCCTAACAGTTCTATGATTTCTCATTCATCCGGTGCCATTTTAACAGTCAAATTTTATGTTTCAGAACAGTCATTTTGTTTTTAGATGTTAATTTAGTAATTAACTTTTAAATCCGTAAAATAGTTTCGAAACATATCGAAGCCATTTTAGTGTTGCTTCTTAAAGACAGAAAAGATTTATTTTTCACGTTGAGGAAGCCTATGAATTGTTGTTCTGATGAGCCCTATTAGGGCGAAATACGTATAAACAGATACATAGACCTTTTGTACGTGAAATCAAATCTTGACTGTCTTTTTCATTTTAATTACCTTTTATTTTTTTATATGGCAAGTTGTAGCACAAGGAAGGCTTTGCCATTAATGATAAAGTGCGTGTTATAACAGCATTTGACAGTGGTCGAAAAATTGCTAATGTATGTCGGCAATTTGGACTTGTTAATTCGACTGTCGGCTCAATTCTAAAAAACAATGATCAAATTTTAATGGAGGAGGAGGGACAAAAAGATTAGGAACTGCATTCGTTGTGATCTAGATTCATCTCTACTCAAATGGTTCAAGCAGTGTCTTAGTTCTGATATTCCTGTGTCCGGACCAATTTTAAAGGAAAAAGCTACAGAGTTCGGAAAACTGTTTGGTAAAGATTTTATATGCTCTAACGGCTGGCTAGATCGGTTTAAAGCCCGGCACTGAATTTCCTCTGCGAAAATTGTTGGAGAGGCAAAATGTGTGGACGAGAACGTGACAGATGAATGGTTACAAAACACATGGCGACAACTGAAGCAACCATACAAGGATGAAAATGTCTTCAATGGCGATGAAACTGGTGTCTTTTACAAATTAACGCCAGACAAAACTTCAGAAAAATCAAAAATGTGTCGGTGGAAAGCTTTCAAAACAAAGAGTCACGGCTTTTGTTTGTGCAAACATGACAGGTATATTGCTAAGCTTTGTGCCCTCTAAATAAAATTTGGCAGGACCCCGGTCTACCTGGCCTTTCGGCATACGACCGTTAACGACTCCACTGCCCCTACGAGTCCAACACCAAAATGAAGGTGCCACGCCACGTACGCCAGGCACGTTTCGTGGGGCTTCACCTTCCCCGTAGTACCTGTGTTGCGATTACGTCACCTACCCGTTATCCCCTCCCACAGGCGGATAGGTGACGCAGGCAGAGGAATTTCCACCTCGCACGTAGACAGGTTGCCCCCGAGGATCTCTCCTCTACCACTCTTAAATCTCCTGGCGGATACGTGCCGGGACACCAACACCACGCTTGACACAAGGCCAAGAGAGGTGTGTACGGCCCCAGCTCGTTCAACCTCGCCTGGTTCTCTTGGAATGAGAGTAGAGTGGTCCCACGAGAATCTCATCTCGGGGATACTAGGAGTGTAGACCGGTGACCGTGACGCCTAAGCGTCCGTGTGCGTTTCTACAAACCCGACACCTCAAGCGACGGCTCTCCTTCTCTCAATTCCTAGCTATTAGTCGCCTCTTACGACAGGCAGGGCCTTCTGACCTCGGCCGTATTCTTATCTCCGCGAGCCGAACGGAGAATATGACAGGTACAGAGAAAAGACAACGTTAATTATTGGGAAAAGTTTACATCCTAGTTGTTTCAAACACATAAAAGCACTGCCTGTAAACTACACAGCCAACAAAAAAGCGTGAATAACTTCTGCTATTTTTGAAGAAGAATTGAGAAAGTGGGACAAGGAACTCTCTTCAACAAAAAAAAAGCAAAATTCTTCTCTTAGTTGACAACTGTGCTTAATTTGACCAATATCAACTTAGTTTTCTTACCAGCCAACTGCACGAGCGTCTTGCAGCCTACGGACAAAGGAGTCATAAGAAGTTTAAAGTGTTGTTATCGGAAACAGCTTTTGAAAAGGATGATTTTTTGTATGGACAATGGGGAAACCGTGAATAATACCATCCTTGATGCAGTTCAGTATTTTTTTAGACAAAGCGTGGAGTGCGGTTACGTCAGTGACAATTTGTAAGTGCTTTCGTCAAGCTAAATTTACTGCGTTTTCTCCCAACGTTCAGGATGTTGACGAGGATGACGAAATGCCTTTGTCAGAGTGGATACAAAAATTTAATGTAAACCAGAGAGAGTTTCGAACTGATCAAACAAGTGGAACAAGTGCAAAATGTGGAAATCGATGTTAATGAAGATAACGAGGAAGAAGAAGACGGCGTTGATTGTCCTACAATCCAAGAAGCAATGAGAGCTGCTGAGAACATATCCAGGTTTTACCAGTTCAGCGAGCCATCCACAACTAACAAATAAGCAGCTCAGATTATTAAGGACACAACAAAAAAACTTTATTTTTCGGAAAGGGTTGACAATTTGTAAGTGCTTTCGTCAAGCCAAATTTACCGTGTTTTCTCCCAACGTTCAGGATGTTGACGAGGATGACGAAATGCCTTTGTCAGAGTGGATACAAAAATTTAATGTAAACCAGAGAGAGTTTGGAACTGATCAAACAAGTGGAACAAGTGCAAAATGTGGAAATGGATGATAATGAAGATAACGAAGAAGAAGAAGACGACGTTGATTGTAATACAATCCAAGAAGCAATGAGAGCTGCTGAGAACATATCCAGGTTTTACCAGTTCAGCGAGGCATCCACAACTAACAAATAAGCAGCTCAGATTATTAAGGGCGCTACAAAAAAACTTTATTTTTCGGAAAGGGTTGTGCAGAAAAAAATAACTTGACTTTTTTCAGCATAAGAGAACTTTTTCATAAAAAATGTAAGTTTCATAATACATGATATGTTTTATTTCATATTTTTTTGTTATCCTAAATGCAGCTGTAATATTAAATGATACTGTAATAAAATTTTGCCTCGTTAAAATTTCATATGCTTTTCTACCTCTTTTATAACGTCACTCTGATATAGCGTAATTTTTTACTGGACCCTTCAATGACGGTATAACCAAGTTCCACTGTATTTTGAAATTAGTTATCATTGATGGGAAACAGGGATCTTTGGTCTTGGCCGAATGGCTCGGGATCACTTGGATAGACCCGGGTCGAGCATTCGGATCTCAAGTCATTTGGATATGTACTAATGGATCTACAGTTTCCAGACTTTATTGTCAATTAATAAATACATACTAGAAGGTTATTGCCACCCTAATGCCTCGAAGTAAAACCGTAATAAAATAATAAAAAAGCAAAAAGAATAATAAAAATAAATTGTTTAGATATACCAATTATTAGCATACAAAAATATGTATAATATATATAAATAATAAATACTTTAAAATTATTATTCTTCTAAAAAAGGTGACCGGATCTTCTCGGATCATGTTTTATGATCGGAGTATTTCGAGAACCGGATCTTTCGGATCAGAGATTTTTATATACATCTTAATTATCTAATAGTATGATTGTTGTGTTAATTTTTTGTAAAATATGCTATTTATTGAACAACGAATAGAATAGTAAAGCGTGTTTATGTCGTAAACACTTTATTGTATGAAAAATTCGAACCTATCAAAACGAAGTACATACCAAAGCTTGTAGATATATTTCGATTTGACGTACCTGTAACAAAAAAATGTAATTAATAAAAAATAATCTATTGCTAGCTAATTAATAAAAAATAAATCCTATTGCTAGCAAAATAAATGCCAAATATATAATCACTTTCGGTAATCCAGACACTTTTAGTAATCCGACACCCCTTTGGTCCCATACCTGTATGATTATCAAGGGACAACTATAGCTTTTATTATTCAATGATAGTAAATTTTGGGCTACCGGTTTCAGGGCTTGCCCCATCACCAGGCCCCCAGTACTTTGGTCTTAATTATATTAAAAACTACAAGATATGAGACACAGGAACGCTCTATAAGCTAAGGTCATCCTAAAACCACCTTCCCCTCAAGGAATTCATTCACTCAACTCACTTCCATACTTCGGGGTATGGAAAAAACTATTACAAGACATTTTAACTTTCATATTCGTTTTACAAAGAACAGCAATGTAACCGGAGTGGATCATTACCAAAGATAATCAATCAGGGATCTGAAATTTTACCGGACGTAACACCCAATGAAGTTCGAAGGTCAGTGCAAGAAATGAAAAACAATAAGTCCCCCGGAGGCTATGAAATAGTGGCAGATGCCTTGAAAGTGGCTGGAAAAAGAATATGGCAGGTCCTTGCCAAACTATTCACTAGATGTTTGCAGGAAGCCATAACACCAACCCAGTGGTATCACGCAGAAATTATCATACTTCATAAAAAAGGGGATGCTACCGACCTCAGGAATTACAGGCCAATAAGTCTACTTTCACATATTTATAAACTATTTACAAAAATAATTACGAAACGACTAGAAAATAAATTGGAATTTTATCAGCCCATAGAACAGGCGGGTTTTAGAAAAAGCTATGGAACAAACGATCACCTACTGGTAATAAAAAATCTTATAGAAAAATGCACTGAATATAATAAACCACTAGCTTTAATATTTGTCGACTATGAAAAGGCATTCGACACCGTGAATCAACAAAAAATGTTGTAAGCCTTGACAGAATGCCGAATTGACTATCGGTATATAAATATAATTAAACACATATACCAAAACGCAACAGCCAGTGTTAGAGTGGGTGATCGTCAAACCCAGAAATTCCCGTTACAACGTGGAGTACGCCAGGGGGACACCATATCGCCGAAACTGTTCACTACGCTTTTGGAATATATATGTAAAAGGGCAAAACTGACCGACAAGGGCATAAACATAAACGGAGAAAAGCTTAGCCATCTAAGGTTTGCAGATGATATTGTACTAATAGCTGATAGGATAGATGAGGCCAAAGAACTTTTAAATCCGCTCTACCTTTCCTCGCTAGAAGGGTGATTGAAAATAAATATATCTAAAACCCAGATGATGACAAATCTTGTAGTCAGCGAAGATATATGCGTAGGAACAAGATCCATAGACCAGGTAATGGCCTATAAATACCTAGGTCATGAGATCCGCATAGGAAAAGATAACCAAACCGTTGAGCTTCTCCGTCGTATAAGACTGACTTGGGCAGCCTTCGGCAAGCTGAACCATATTTTCAAATCGTCTGATATACCAATATGCCTTAAAAGAAAAACGTTTAATCAGTGTGTTTTGCCAGTGTTAACTTACGGTGCGGAAACGTTGACCATGACAAGGAGAACAGTTCAAAAGATCCGTGTGTGTCAAAGGGCGATGGAGCGTGCTATGTTGGGCGTTTCACTACGAGACAAGATCCCAAATCGCCAGCTACGACAAAGAACAGGAGTGGCGGATGCAGTAGAGAGAGTAGCAACACTGAAATGGAACTAGGCAGGTCACGTGGCTCGAATAACAGATAATAGATGGACAAAGCGGATACTGGAATGGAGACCAAGAGATGATGCCTACCGAAGCAGAGGTCGTCCACCAACACGTTGGACTGACGATCTAAAACGTTGTCATAGGAATTGGATGCAAGAGGCACAAGATCGAAATAGATAGAAAATTATGAGGGAGATCTATGTCCAGCAGTGGATAAGCGAAGATTGAATGATGATGATGATGATTCGTTTTACAGTTTTGTTATTGACTGGATTTACATCCTATTGGTCTTCCAGCTTTGATTATGCATTTTTTTGTCTTCTCGATTGACATATTGTCTATATTGAGTGAAATTGTGTCCGCTTTCGCTATAATTACCACGTCATAATACCAAGAAGCACATGGCGACTCGTGCATTTTTCATTATATCCCATTTTAAGTGCGGTTATGCCTATTATTTTAAGAAAAAAATTGAATTGAGGCTACTTGTCTAATTCCTCTCGGTATGGGTTTGTTGCAAACGTAAATATTCTTCGATTTCTAATCAATGCCGGTGACGCCAATACACTCAGTTTGTGTCCTTTAAAATGAATCTTGTATAGTTAGTCTAAGAATTAAATTAAACAAGATAACCTTTATTTCTACATCACAGTCATATTTTCTGAAAAGAATAATCTTGTAACATAATTTCACGTCCTGGTTAGCAGCGTAGCCAGTCTGGAATTGTTACTGTTTAGCACAAAGCTCTCAAAGTGAAATTAACGAAAATTAGGTTATAATGTCCTCTGGTCCACAAATTGTATAGTTTTAATTTGCAAAATACACGGGTGCTTTTGAAAAGTGCACTGATGTGGTGTTTCTATTCTGTTTATATTCATTCTAGTTTTTTGTTTTCTTATGTTTCGGAGATAAGAGTCATGATTTTGATGCAGAAAACGTATGTAGAATAATTCAAAAATGCTTTAAATAATAAGATTGTTATAATAATAATCCGAAAATACAATTACCATCCTACATATTAGGTTTATCTGTCCGTTCGTCTGTCTATTATTAGACTGAAAACACTAAGTGAATCTCAAATGACACTAAAAGTAAGCAAACTTTTGTTTCCCAACATGATATTACTGTCAAAAATTTTAGGCCATACGTTAGATAGAAAAAAAAAACATATGTTTTTTTTCATTTTATATCCATGATGTAATAATACTTATATATTTTATAATTTAAATTTCAGGTAATTTTTTACGCATTATATTATTATACTCATTATATTAATTATCATTATGTTGATTTTCCGGGATTTCCGGGGGGCGGGGGTGAAAATTATGTCATCATTATTATTACTGCGACAAACTATTCCAGCCAAAATAAAAAAAAAAGTAAGTTTTTACGGTGAATTTCAAATGACTCAATTTTTCCGAGGTTTCCCATATTTCCCGGCGAGTGAAAACTATGTAATTATTTATATTTCGACGACCTACCCCAGATTTAAAAAAAAAGAGGCTTCTAGCTGCAATGGACGCCGAGATACTGTAAATTTTTCCTACGTGTTTCAATTTGGATTTCCGATCTCGAAAAAAAAAAACAGAGCTGAAACAGTTGTTCCTTCCACTTTCCTGTGACGATCTTTCGAAAGTACCTTCTGTTCAATTTTTTCACATGCGAAAAATCATGTCATTTTTTCGCTGTATTACTAGCTACCATTCTACTACAATTTTACAATTATTTCCCGTTCTCCAACCCTTCCTACTCACATTTTAACCCCACTCCATTAGAAATACAGACAGTTGTAAGATAGCAAAGAAAGTCTCGCTCTCTTGCCTGTTGTCTCTCGATGATAACGGACACCCTCTCTTGACTGCTGACTGTTAGAACTGCTAGAAACTGTCGTCCTCTCTTTCGTCTGCTGAGTCCTACTAGGCAGACGTATAATCTCTCTATCGCTACCTATCGCTTGGTACAGACTTACCAAGCTTTTTCTCCACTCTAATTATCTCTCTCGCTTATAGTTACGCGAAAAATACCGCAAGTACTATTTTAAATCGTGTACAGACGCAAATGTGCTCTACATCGTGATCTAAGTGTTAATACGCGAAACACGTGTTCAGAAACCGGTAACCGGACAGTTTCCCCGTATGAAGAACAACCGCGACTGAAAGCCTCTAAATACCGCGCGTGTGTGTATGTGCAGCAGAAGAATTGGTAAGACTTTATATTAAACTTAATTTGCTATAATCCGTATAACCTTTTACCACATATCCTAATTTATTTTAACCAGCCCTATGTAATACAGTCCTCATTTACTGAAATTATATTTATATTTTCACATATGTACACCCTTTTTGTACACCTTCGTTTCGAAGGGCTGTAAGTTTCGAAAAATTGAATGAATTTTATAGCTATAAGATTCAATACAAAGTTTAGATTTTCATTCAAAATTTGTGCAAATTTTACTTCTTAATGTTTATAAACAATGGAGGTATGATTTTTTTAAAAATAGGCCCTAACTTCGTTCCTATTGGTCATAGGTTTTTTTTGAAATGTGGGTTTTTTAGCAGCTATCCAATGGTTGTATATACAAGTCTGTAGCTTGAAAAATAAGTTACTACAATTGTTTATAAGTAAAAAACATACCCGTTTTTTAAACGTTTATTTTGTAAATAATTTTGCAATGTGCATTTAACTTCTGAGATAGGTTAAGTCTTAAAGAATTTTGAAATTTGCTAAATGTGTTTAGAATCATTAATAGAGCAAGTTCAAGAGTTAAAATATTTAGCCTCAGTGATAAATAAATTAAATATAACTTTTAAATTATTTGACCAATCGGGGGGAAATTTCGCCCAAATTTAAAAGACGGTAATTCCTCGATGTTTAAATGTATTAATACCATTTTATTTTATTAATAAAAAAATTAATAAAATTTAGAAATTAGTGCAAAAAAACTGCTTTTAATATCTCCGTAAGTTATCTATCAATTTGAATTTAAAAAACGGGAAAATAAATATATTCTTGATAAAAAAAATGATATAAATATTGTTTATGTAAAATATAAGGGAAAAAACTAATAGACAAAAAATCAAATTGTGACCATAAATTATTGTTTAAAAAAACGCAAGGTAAAAATACGAGTACTTTTTCATCTATTCGTTATCTAGTATCCCCACCTATGTCTTAAAAGCTTCAGATATCTGCGAAAAATTTTTTGACCTTTTTTTTAACCAGACTGAGCAAATTTTAGGAATTTATTTTTGATTATATTATTTTTAGTTAACTGAGCTATTGTGGCTGTCAATAAGAACCGCAATTGCCAATATTTCATTAATATCCATAAATTATTTCGGCTTAATGATGGCATAATTACATAAAATATATCTAGCAAATAAATATTTAGTATTAATTTATGCATTCATCGTTAGTTTTATGGATTCCCGAAACTGACATTTGCTTTTCTCTCAATTTATGACTGTGACAAACAATGTAAGTACATAATAAATTGTTGTGGAATTTATTATGCAGCCCGGTATTTTACGACCTATAAAATGTATAGAAATGCATATTATATGGCGACGGGAATGGGGGAAAATGAACCCGAGTTTATATAGAAATATATAACTGTAGTCAAGATTTTGTATGGAAGCATGTGCGAAATGTATCAAAAGTGGAACGGGACAACATTGTACAAGAAAATGGGATATACCAGGGTTTTAACAAGTAGTTAGCCTTACAAATAAAGCCAAATGTCTTCGACACACGTAACGGGAAATCTAATTTAAGGATTATGACTAGAGACCGGATATATGCAACAAAAAGCAGAGCAAATATGCGCATATATATGCAGACGTTAATTATGGTCCTGTTTATAAATTTTGTATTTAAAAATCAATTCAACATCCAGCCTCAAGCGTCCACTGCTGAACATAGGCCTCTTCCTCATGTTTCCAACCCCGTCTATCTTGCGCCGCTCTTATCCAGTTTTTATGGAGTCTTCTTAAATCGTCAGTCCATCTTGTAGGCGGTCGACCGACGCTTCTCTTGTCTTCCCTTGGTCTCCATTCCAATAAACTCTTTGTCTATCGCCCATCTGTCATTTTGGCTATGTGTCCTGCCCATCTCCATTTTAGTCTGGCTATCTTCTCGATGATGTCAGTCACTCCGGTTCTTCTCCTGATGTCTTCGTTGGTTATTCTGTCTCGCAGAGTTATTCCTAACATGGACCGCTCCATAGCTGCTGCTTTTGTTAAGGTAAGTGTTTCTGCTCCGTACGTCAAGACTGGGAGGACGCACTGATCAAATACCTTTCTCTTTAGGCACGTGGGCAACTCACTTTTAAAAGTTTTTCTCAGTTTTCCAAATGCTGCCCACCCAAGGCCGATTCTTCTCTTCAGTTCATGAGTCTGGTTATCCCTGCCAATCATAATTTCATATCCCAGGTATTTATATCTATCTACGAGTTCTATTTCTTTTCCACCAATACTGATGTTCTGGTTAGGTACCAAATTGGTCATGATTTTTGTTTTCGAGATATTTATATTTAAACCTACATTTTCTGTAGCCACAACGAGTTCCTGTAACATCTCTCTTGCCATACCTAGATCTTCAGCTATTATAAGTATATCATCGGCGAAACATAAGTTGTTTAGATATTCTCCATCTATTTTTATTCCCTTTGTCATCCAATCCAAATTCTTAAAAGCATGTTCTAGCACCGTATTAAAAAGTTTAGGTGACATTGGGTCTCCTTGTCTAACCCCCCGTTCTATTTTTATGCGATTACTGTTAGTATGTAATCTGACAGTGATTGTTGCCTGCAGGTATATTTTGTATAATAATTTAGTATATCAATAATCTAGCCTGCATTCTTTAAGCGCCTGTAATATTTTGCTTAGCTCAACTATGTCAAAGGCTTTGTGAAAATCGATAAATATTAAAACTAGAGATTTATTGTATTCCACTGCTTTCTCTATTAGGGTTTTTATACTTTGTAGATGGTCATTTGTTCCGTAACTTTTTCGGAATCCTGCCTGTTCCCTTGGTTGATAAGTCTCTAATTTTCTTTCCATTCTCTTAACTAGTATTCGCGTAAACAACTTCGCGATTCCAAAGTCTATCATTGCATTATATAATGCAGTTCTTTTCACACTGTCATAGGCTGCTTTGAAGTCGACGAAGAGATGGTGTGTATTAATGTTATATTCTACTGACTCTTCTAGAATCTGCCTATGCGTTTGAATTTGATGTGTAGTTGACTTTCCAGCAGTAAATCCACATTGATATTGACCAACAATATCCTTCGTAAAATGTTTAAGTCGTTCAAATAATACATTGCCGAAAATGTTATACGCAGATGCTAACAGGGTAATGCCTTTAACACTCCAGTATTACCCTTTTTATGCAACGGACATATTATTCCCTTTAGCCACTTTTCTGGTACCAATTTATTCTGCCATATAAGTGCTATTAGTTTATGGATGTTGATCACCACCTTTTTATACATTTCCGAACAGATTTCATAGATTCCTGGGGATTTATTGTCTTTGGAGTTTTAGAGTGGCATTTGACACTTCTTATCTTGTTGGGTCTTCATGGTGTAGTTGACGTTGTAGATTTTGTTAATTTTCTATGTTATAACCTCCTTCAATATCGTTTATATTTATATGTTCGCTGAAATGTTGTGCCCATCTGTTAAGAACTAAGTTTTTATCATGTAAAATTTCACCGTTAGTGTCTTTACAAATTTTTAATCGTGGTTTAAATTCTCGACGGCTATGATTTAAGGATTTTATTTCCTTGTTTCATTTTTATCGAATAAACTTTGTATCTCATTGAGAGTGTTCTGTTCGTATTTCCTCTTCTTACGTCGATGGATACGTTTTATATTATCGTCTATATATTTTGTTAAAAGCCTTAAAACTAACCCAAAAGCAACGAGCGATTTGTCACGCTTCTTTTTTAAAAATGAAATATTTCGCCAAATATTCCCTGCTCTTTTTATCTATCCTTTGCTAAATAGAAACCTTTCCTAGTACTAAAGGAATCAGTGCCTATTGTCGAATACCCGATCTACCTTCTCAGAAAAGCAGAGGAGTTAGTTTTCAGTGAAATTATAAGTCGGGAGAGAGTGGTTAGGTTACAAAAATGACCACACTGGCCTTGCCACATAAATATAATTTTTGCGTGGCACTCTTCGGCCAATACTCCCACTCCTTTTTTATCCGCAGCTTGTCTAAGAACAGAATTCAAATTCATTTTCCTAAATCGTTTAGTTTATTAATGTCGATTTTTTCACTCCTTCCTATGATCTCCTTTTTTAAATTGGATATTCTCTCTTTAAATCGCGATTTAACTAAATAGTGATCACTATCTATGTTTGCTCCTCTAAAGGACCTAACATCTAATAAGTTAGAGCAGTGTCTTGCATTGTCGTTTCATTATCAGGAGATTTCCAAGTTCCCTTATGTATATCTTTATGGGGAAATCGTATCCCAGCTATTAACATGTTCTTAAACATCGCAAAGTTTATATTTCTGAGACCGTTGTCATTAGAGTTTACGTGTAGGCTCTCCTTTCCAACGGTGGGCGAAAATATGTTCTCTCATCCGACTTTGGCATTAAATGACTTCCTGCTACTTTTCATTTTAAATAAACTATAAAATGATGTGTAAACAATATACGAGAAGGAATATTCACATCCCGTCAAACCAGTCATTCTATGTCACGTGGTTCGCTATTTTTAGCTCGTCAGATAGACCTGCTAGGTGAGACGGAAAAAATATTTCCCTTGGTATATAGGTGGTTAATATAAAATCTTTTTTGTTATCACTTGAATTTAATAAAAATAGTTATTATATGACGCGTTATACTTCCTTATTCTTACCATATTATTTTCTAATAAAATAAAAAAATTTTAAATAATAAAAAAATAACATTGAAAAATTATCTGTAAATGATTTTGTAACTTTATTTTTTCATTCATATACATAATGGTATGTTTGGCAAGAAATAAAACCTAGTTTATTTGAGATTTTTTATTTCCAAAGCAATTCATAAACCAATACTATTTTTAGAAATAATTGAGTAGGAAAATTTGTTTTTTTCATAAAATCTATTATAAATCAATTATTTACGAAGTTTATTAAAGAAGTATAATATTAAATATTATGTTTTTTATATTTGTTGATTAAGACACAATTATTCGTTGTGATTGTGATGATAATCACATTTTTCAATAACTAATGTTTGACGTTTCGATTTCCACTCCCGAAATCGTTCTCAAAAAAAGTTTTTATACAAATTCTGAAAAATATATAACCAAAGTTTTTGTTATTGGTTCAAAAGACTAAAAGAGTTTTTGTGTTTGAGTTGCGATAAACAAATTGTGAAGTTAATAAAACATAATCACAATAATTTAAAACGGTTAAAAAAGCAGCAAATCCAAGAGAAGATGAACTGTTGACAGTTCGTTCGTTACACAAAACTGTCCGTTGCATGAGAATTATATGACACACGTATTAAAAATTTTTGCAGGGATCCTTTTGGATTATTCCGACGCCCATTGCATTTTTAACCCACCATTTTAGTGTAGATACACACTAGCCCAAGGGACTGACGGCTTTACGTGCCCTCCGAAGCAGGGTGACAGCTCGTTACATTTTTAGAAATGAGAATATTGTTGTTGGTGCCGAGAATCCAATTCGTGCGTTCCAGTTTAAGGCTTCGACTCACCTGTCATGCAGCCTTCCGGTCATGCTCATGTCTGATATGCTACAAAAATTTAATCGGTTCAGGGTTGAAAAGGAATGAATACGCATATCTTGCTCGCTTCATACTCCTTTTCGATTTTATATTAGTCTATCTTGCCAGTCTATCGTGAAAGGTACTCTGAGAGTAATTAATGAAACAATTTCATAACCATGAATTAGCTATTGTGGCCTTTTATTTGGATGAAGAAGATCTAATTACAAAAAAATCGTTAATAGAGAGCAGGAAACGTAAATATTGGGTTCATGGTGCTTAGAAAAAAATTAATGAAGAAACTGTTTGTTACGCTTTTTTATCTTATGTGTTGGCATGGCAAAACTAATTTTTTTCTATACTTCAGAATGCCGATGTACACGTTCAATGAGTTGGAACTTAAATTGAAATGAAAATTGTCCAGGTAAGACACATATTTTAGAAGAGCTATCACTGCCAGCCACCATTGACAGTAATCTAGGACAGTATTATTTTTATTTTGTAGTATTGTATTAGATAAGATACTTGTTAGCTTATACTTTATATTTTTTCCGTCGACCGTCCATTTATTATCAATTTTAACACCCTCAAAATCATTGATCAATGACCCCTATTAATGAATGATTGTCTATTAATGAACGATTTTATTATAGGCAACACAACATACATTGCTTGCATAAATTAATTAAACGCTCTGTGATTGGCAGTGACCTGTGGTGTAGGCAACCAAACATATACCTATTTATATTACCACTAAAAAATTAATTTAAAATGAAGTAGCCGCTGTTAGTACTATCTGTCATTGTATATCATTATTTACTTTATTGTTTAAAATTCTGTGTATTTGAAAAATCAAAGGATGGATATTGACGAAGAGTTTAATTTAACTCCACCAGAATTTAACTTCTTCTATCACAGAATTTACAGAGGTCCAAGAAAACTTAAATATAAATTTGTCAAAATGCTATACAACAGATAATCATTTATCAATATCTTCCTTTAATTTCAGTAATTGTACCATTTCGAATATTAATGTTTACTATAATAAAACTACCGCTAAGGAAACTTTGAATAAAGTCAATGAAAGCTGAAAAAATTGTTTATCGTTAAGTAAATAAATATTTAAACTAAGATATCTTTATTTCTGAAAAGTACGGTCGACGGAAAAGTTTTGTAACGAACTCGTGAATTAAAATGGCGATTAACAATCTCGAACATTAACGCGCTCGCTTCGCTCACGCGTTAAAATATCTCAATTGTTAATCGCCCTTATTAATACACGTGTTGGTGAAATAACTATTAATATTCCGCTTTAAATTAGTAGCCTGCATTGTCAGTGTATGATCGATATGTTGTCAGATGACAACAGAGACAGGTGGGACTGGTCAAGTAATATATATTGGCCTGTAGCATTCACAAGACACAGTCTGTTCCACTGTCATACACTCGTCCTACTCTATGATCGTAGTAGGATCGGAAGGTGTATGATAGGTGTGCCCAAGAATGCCAATGTCTTGGCCGTTAAGCTACGGCCACCACACATGCGCAATTATATGACGTTATTTGCGCAGCTAATTCCTTTTAAGACCAAAGGCGACAAGATAATCAAATATCTCTGGTATTAAATTATTTGCAGCTTTTAAATAAAAACCGGTAACTCTAAAATATTTCAATAAAAACAGGCGCTGCCTGTTGAATATTTTAAAACAGCCAAACATAGTATGTCATAAAACAATTATTATTATCCATTAAAACAATAAAATATGAACGACTAATAGGATATTTTATATTTAACATATATCTATTTGCCCCAGTTTATTCTTTATTTACAGTTTGTGTAAGCGAGTTAGAGTATAAACAAAAGGGAATTATAGCCCGTACATTTGTACAATTTATTGTTTTTCCAAGGGACATACGTGCTTTTTTAGTGCACGAATGTTTTTTCAATGGAAATGTTTTCAATTTTAACGATTTAATAGATTTATATATATATATATATATATATATATATATATATATATATATATATATATATATATATATATATATATATACAAGGCGTGTTTTTTAAGTAAGTACCGTTTTGAAATTAAAAAAAGACGTGCAAAGATATGGCAATAATTTTATTTTTACATGAAAGCCTGTACCTTAATCTACTTTTCTACATAATTTGCGTGAATATTGAGGCACTTGTCATAACGTGGCACCAGTTTTTGAATACCCTCCTGATAAAATTCTGCCGCCTGACTTGTTAACCACTGCATCACAAATGTTTTGACTTCGTTATCGTCTTGAAGACGCTGACCGCCCAGGTGTTTCTTCAAGTGCTGGAACAAATGGTAGTCGCTGGGCGCCAGATCAGGGCTGTATGGAGGATGATCTAGAGTTTCCCATTTAAATGATTTGATGAGATCTTTGGTCTGATTAGCCACATGTGGACGGGCATTGTCATGCAGCAAAAAGATACCCTTACTCAACTTGCCACGTCTTTTGTTCTGGATTGCACGACGCAAATTTTTCAATGTCTAACAATAAAACGCTGCATTGATTGTCTCATTACGAGGCAGAAACTCTACTAGCAATACTCCTTTTCTGTCCCAAACAACTGTGCACATGATTTTCCGGGCAGAAATTGTTTGCTTAAACTTCACTCTTTTGGGTCATGATGAATGTCGCCATTCCATGGATTGTTGTTTCGATTCTGGTGTGACGTAGGCCACCCACGTTTCGTCACCAATAACAATTTGGTCTAAAAAATCTTCACCTTCACTGTGGTACCGCTCAAGGAAAGTCAATGCACTGCCTAAACGTTGGGTTTTGTGCAAATCCGTCAACATTTTTGGAACCCAACGTGAACACAATTTCCGGTAATTCAAGTTCTCGGTAACAATGCGATACAAAACACTACGAGAATACTGGGGAAAGCAGTCGGGCAATGATGAAATTGTAAAGCGTGTGTTTTCTCTCACCGTTTCGTCCACTTTCTGCACCAAATTTTCATTAACGACCGAAGGACGCCCACTCCGTTCTTCATCATGCACATTTGTGCGGCCATTTTTAAATGCTCTCACCCATTTCCTTACCATTCCATCACTCATAATGTTTTGTCCGTAAACTTCAACGATCTCACGATGAATATCGATCGGTTTTACGCCTTTAGCACTAAGAAATCGTATAACAGCCCGTACTTCACAATCAGCGTGACTCACGGTTGTTGGAGGCATCTTAAACACTGGAGTAAACAAGTATACAATGAAGAGTCAGACTGTAATGGCGTCAGTGCGTAGACAAGAGATGTAGGTAACCTGCGCTCATGCGCGGAACGCCGACCGTAGCGCTGCGGCGGCGGAATCGCAAAACGGTACTTACTTAAAAAACATGCCTCGTATATATACATATAATAATTTTTTTTAAACTTTATGTAAACTGGGAAATAGAGTCAAAAATCTATTTTTCTCGTTGTTTGGTTGCTCTCAGAAGAGAGTGGTGAATATATGATTTTAATTTCTTAACTTGTAGTTCTTTTCTTCTCTCTTTATCTCTTTAGATAGTCTTTATATAGATTTTTTGTCCGTCTCTATTTTTGTTTTAATCCAGAGCTACTTGTAAGTACTCCCCATCAACTGTAAAAGACTTCTAGACTTCTATAAAAATCACTTTATTATTGTACTTTCTACATCGTTCATTAGCAAACCATTGACAAGAAATTTCCCATAGAACAAAGAACTACACTTACGAAAATTTGAAAAGCATTATCACAGACTACAATTGAAAGACATATCTGAATTCATCTCTTCATGGTAGTCTTTGATTGATGTCAACTGAAACTCCACTAAATCACCGTCAACGTCATTCACAGCATCTAATATGTATATATTTGATTCAAGCCCGTTAGTTCTGTAGATAAGCATTCTAAAAAAGCTTAACGACTGTTGATTGACAACAATTATATACAAATCTGCGGTATGGTGGCCAAAGGTGCAGCAAAAAGTTGCTACTTTCAAATTAAGCAAGGAACTTCCTTGCAGAGCGTTTTAAGTGGG
This sequence comes from Diabrotica undecimpunctata, assembly GCF_040954645.1. NCBI lineage: Eukaryota > Metazoa > Arthropoda > Insecta > Coleoptera > Chrysomelidae > Diabrotica > Diabrotica undecimpunctata. The sequence goes on along the minus strand of NC_092803.1, from coordinate 7,995,854 downwards.
AGGCAGGAATGGGAGACTATGGAATGCGAGAAAACCCGAGTAATTTTAAGGGTAAAATCAGAATATAGTCACATCATAAATTATTCTTTATATGAGGCTTGTTCAATTGAAACCCCAATTGAAGTAATAATAAATATGTAATGTTTCTGTTTAAACCAGCAGTTGCAGAATTATTTCCTTTAAAAAGATTTTCACCTTTTAATATTTAGGAAAGAACAGCCTTTCTTTCCATCCAGCGAGAAGATTCTTTTAAGAGGGGTCCACGTTCAAATAGTTGAGGAACCTTCTTGTGTGTGTGTTGCCCAGGAAATCTCTGTTAGTATTTTTTTTATTTCTTTGTAGTTACCTAATCCAGTCCATCTTTTGTTCACTTACTTACGACCCAGCTCCCCAACCAAACCAAGAGTGGCGGTTCGCAAAAGTTTCGGTTTGGTTGCTTACCCTATCTCCAGCCCAGTAATTGCTGTCCCCATTTTCAACCCCCTATAAGTGATACACAATGTGGTAGGCAAATTATTCCGTTATCGAAGATCGATATAGTGTTTCAGTAAATCAGTAAATTGAAGTTGAATCACTGCAGGAGGTAGTAATGGGCAACGTACAGGCACCAAAACATGGCGGTCACATCGAAACTGGCTTCACTTTTCGAAGGTTTATTAAATGAGCGTTACCTGTCCTCTCTCTTTCCTTGTCTAAGGTTTGAGTACATGTTGAGTAATTACAATTATTGTTTCTAAGGCTGTCCTAACTAAAGATAGGTTTTAATTGAACAAGCGTATAATTAGGGCTAGCGTGGATAAACTGATAGTCCCACATAAATATAGCCCTCCCATATATTATACTATTAAATAATTCACTACATAGTCGAATTTTTACAGAGAATTAATAAACAAAGCAGTCCTTATTGGACTAATGTGACTTCCGAGGGATTTGTTTAAACTCGCGTGATGGAATTCCCGATTAGTAAAAGTCCAGTCGCCAAAGTAGAGCAAAGAGTTGAAGTGGCGAAAAAGTGTGAAAAATCCGGTGGACGTGTGGCTGTTAGCATTTGTCTTAATTGCGTAAAGCCATGAGATTTCTCTTATCATTTATTCGCATGTAAACGAGCGGGGTGAAATGTCGAGCAATTCTGTTTACAACGGTGGTTTAGATAAAAGGTGGCGGTTTTTTCGAGCCGATTTTTTATTTCACGTGGTTGTTCGATGTTAACACGGTTTTCGGGATAAGGGAAAATGGATTTTGCGTGCGTTTTGTTCAAAACAAGAGAAAAATTAACGTCGCACAAAAATCGTATGGTCGAAAAACCACATTTTCCTTTATAAAGGTTAAAATACACATCTTAGAAATTAAAACTAAACAAACTGTCTTTTCTTAATAAACACAGTCTAAAAATATATTAATATAAATATAAATATTTATATATATATATATATATATATATAATATATATATATATATATATATATATATATATATATATATATATATATATATATATATAATGATTTTTTCATCGCTACTTAAATGAGAGCACCAACTACCTTTATCACCAATCTTTACTTCCATTTTTACTTGTATTGCCAATCTGTAACGCTTCAATCGTCCTATAAAGAAAGGAAAAAAAACAGAGAATTGTTACCATGAAGCAAGGTGATTAATCTCGGCACCAGAGATATGAGCTCCCAAAGCAACTCACACACACAGACAAATAGAGAGATGTAGATGATCAGTGGGGACCAGATGGGCAGTGTTCTTTACTGAAGAAGGTAGATCTTGGCGTGAGTGGATACGACTCGATTCACATTCACGTACATTCAACCAACTTACACCTCTAAACGATTAACGGAATTCGCAGAAAACCTTTCGTTGTAGTAAAAGGCACGGTAAACTGCACTGGTGTTCTCCATAATGTTTTAACATTATGGAGAACAATGATTGGATTAACAATGTTTTTTTATAATTAAAATAGCAAACAATTTTTACTATATGATAAGGCTTGGATTAATCTTTTCCGGTTCCAGGCGGGTTCCTTTTTGATAAATTTAGTAAACATCGTTGTAAAGCACTTTATAGTATTTTTCTGAGAGAACGTAATTCAGAAGGTTTTATCTCTTTTTACGTTTCTTCCCGTTACTTCCTATGTTCGTTAGAACCTTTTTATCTTCCTAGTTCATCCGTTATAGTTTTAGATAATGCACCTTACTTTTCGGAGATTTTGGAAAAACAACCAAAACAGTCGTGGAACATACCGAGCATAAAAAAATGTTTAGTTAAAAATAATATCAATTTTCCGGAATACGCCTTCAAATCAGGGTTACTGGAAATTTCGAAACGTAATGATAAACCAACAGTTTATATAGATGACCAAATTGTATCAAGTTATAGACATCAAGTACTACGGTTACCGCCGTATCACTGCCAGTTTAATCCCATCGAACATATCTGGGGTATATATAAAACGTATTATGATAATCACGTTGGATGCAGTGGATACAGTGACGATGCAGTTAGGGAAATGTGGCAAGAAGCTGTTAAAACTGCAACTCCAGAAATATGGGCCAAAACTGTAAATAAATGTGAAAAATTAATACAAGAGTGGTGGATCCGGGAAAATAAAATTAGTGTAAGTACACTATTATAATGTTATTTACAAAATAATTATTCAGCAGGTTAACCATTATATTTATACATTCATTATTAGCCAAATAAACAATAATATTAAAAATTCCATTTCAATTTTTGCTCCTCAATTTATACAAATTAACTGTAACTGATAATAAAGGCAAAAATATTCTAAACAAAGTAAGCAATTAAAAAGATTATGGAGAACTCCAGTGCAGTTTACCGTGCCTTTTACTACAACAAAAGGTTTCCTGCGAATTCCGTTAATCGTTTAGAGGTGTAAGTTGGTTGAATGTACTGTACACACCTGAGAACAACATAAAACTATACACAATTAGTCGCACATGTAGCCAATGTCCACTGAAGAAGACGACACTGAAAGACAAAGAAATTAGGTAAATACAGTTCAAATAAAACTGTACGGTACTTGTTTACGATCTAAGTTGTTTATAATCTTATGCTGCCACTGGCAAACAAATACATTATAGTAATAAAACACCAATTTATTCATTGTGCCAAAAGAATAAAGGCTAAAGGGCGATATATATAGTACCATTTTTATTTGCATGTCACAGGCAACACGTATTTCACGAAGAAAAACTGTTTTTTGATGTAAACAAACCGCATTCTTCGCAATTGCATTATTGCTGGTGCCAGACACTATTAACGTCTCTGCGAGCTCGTAGTTTTTAAATTTCTCGCCGGAAGATTGATGAACTCGCCAGCGAATTCCGACGATGGAGAAGCTTAAGTTGCACTTATTATACAACAATTCGAGGTCCTTATTCCAAACAGAATTTGTGCATATTAAATATTTAGGATGGCTGGCAAACGCAGAAATGCCTTATAGGGGCCAAGAGAGAAAGATAAATGTTCTGGCAGAGGCATTAACGCCGCCATAATAGATGTACTGCTTAAATGTTTTCTTAATTGGTTGCTGTTATAGCGGACTCGATGATGTTTTGCGCTAACGCGATGTTATGCTGGTTGCATAATGACGCAAAAAATGTAATGGTTCTCTCTACTCGATTTATTACATTTAACTTTGGTCTTTTAGGGCACATAGTGAATTTCCAGTATAAAAACTTTGTACTAAAACTTTTACGTGACAAAATAGATTTTTCGTTGGAATAATTTACTCGAACAAGTTTCGTTATATATATTTTTTTTAATTTCTACATATCTGACGTATATACAGTTCTTATCAAATCCTTTTCTCAATGCCCTATTCCTCCTTGTTAAAATTTATTCTATGAGATTCATCACGCTCCAGCCTTTGAACAGTTTCTATGTGAAACGATGGAGATTATGCTTTAAGTTTTCCTATGTGTGTGAATGCCTGGGTAGTGGGACATTTCCTTTTGTTCTTTCCTTCTTTTGGGGTATAGGCGAGATAATGACGCACTAAAAAGTACTAAACCTACCAATTTTTCGTAGCAAGATGAATCGCTGTCCAATTTTTTGCATTCAAGTCGGAAAAGTGCCAGGAAACTTTGTGAACAAAATTCATCGTGGCAAAATGAAAATTGCATTTTGTACATAAGGAAAATGTATTAAACCTAGAGCTAGGATTAATACTATGAGTAGAATTAATATTAAACTCAACAGTCTTCCGAGTTGAACCGCGTCGATATCGAGTTTTTGTCGATTTTGTCTGTTATTCCTCTGATGTAAGGAAGAAAAGCTTTCGTATGATGAGGGTCTGAGTCTTTGGGTTGAGATTGAGTGGGAGGTTGATGTCTGTGGATGCTGCTAGGGATGTGATTTTCAATCTGTGAAGGTGGAAGATAAGAGTTAGCATGCAAGTAATGATTGGAATGGGTGGGTTTTCAAGTGGGATAAACAGAGTAATGAAAACCTTGGGATTGGTTTTTTTTACGATAACGTCGTGAAACGGTAGAGATGAATCAGTATCCACCTCCATCGTGAACTGGATACTAGAATGTATACCATTCAGATGGGTTTGAAAAGACACCAAATCTTCCCTGCCATGGGACCAAATGGCGAATTTATCGTCAAAATACCGTAGCCAACATGTGGGTTTAAGCATTGATATGGATAGTGCTCGGGTCTCGAAGTCTTCCATAAAGATATTTTCAATTACTGGAGATAGTAGGGAGCAGATTTTGGCACCATTTATTTGTCTGTAGAATTGATTTTAAAAGATAAAATAAGTGTTGGACATACTATGCTTAATGAGAGATACGTGGTCTTTCGTGTATTTAGTTTTCAGAATGTTTAGAGTTTCGTCTATAGAATTTTTGTAAAGAGTGAAACGATATCAAAGCTTACTAGAATGTCTGATGGTCAGATAGGGTATTGTTGAAGAAGTTCGATGAAATCAAAATAATTTTTTACGAAGGATGAAGCATTTTCGGCGAGAGGTTGTAGTTTTGGCCAAGTAGTTGGCAAATGGCTGTGTAGGGCAGTTGTATGCACTGATAATGAGACGTAGAGGAATGTCTGGTTTGTGAATTTTGTGTAGGCCACATATTAGTGGTGTTCTGGAAGACTTTTCACGAGAAATTAGAGATTTTTTTATGTCAACACAAAGAGAAGTTTTATTGATAATGGATTTTGTTGTCTTCTCCAGATAGGTTGTTGGATGATTAGGAATTGGTCTGTAGTCTGAAGTATTAATTAGGTTTGAGAGTTTATTAATATAAAAAGTGTTTAGGATGAAGATGACATTGCTTTATTTGGCGGGAAGAATGACTAGTTTTCGATTTGACTAAAGTTATTGCAGGGCTTTTTTCTCGGATTTACTAATGTTCGGAGTAGGAGGCTTTGAGTTTATAAGAACTCTAGCGATGTCTTGTCTAGTTATTTCAGCACCTTCGGAAGGTAAATTGGAGATGGCTTATTCAGTTTGACAGATAATTGGAATGTGACTTGGGGTAACAGAGTAATTGAAACCTTATGCTAAACCTTGAGTGGTAATGGTCAGTTTTCTCGGATTTACTAATGTTCGGAGTAGGAGGCTTTGAGTTTATAAGAACTCTAGCGATGTCTTGTCTAGTTATTTCAGCATCTTCGGAAGGTAAATTGGAGATGGGTTATTCAGTTTGACAGATAATTGGAATGTGACTTGGGGTAACAGAGTAATTGAAACCTTATGCTAAACCTTGAGTCGTAATGGTCAAAATAAAGGTATCAGAAAAGTTATGAATTGCTGTAGTGGGTTTCAACATTGTGGTGTTTGGAATTTGTTCGGCAATTTGATGCGCTAATTTGCGTTTCTGAGTTTCAGTCTTAGTTTCGAAAGTGTCTGTGTGTTCATATGGTAGAAACTGTCCCATAATATACGAGTTACATTAAAATAATTAATAGATGAATAGATATTAAAAATATTGATATTTGTGACATCTAGTTATCGTCTAGTTTAATGAATCGCTTCACGGAGAAACGCACAACTAGTCTTTCTAAGAATTTGGGACATAGAATAAGAAGAAGTATGGTGTTCGAGTTTTAGAAATTTGGAATTTCCCAAAAAAATTGTAGAATTTTTGGAAAATTCCATGAACCATGCATAACTGGCTTAAATACTTATACAGCATCTTTCACGAATTTGCTACCATTTTGTTTTAGGGAAAACTCTTCGAAAAACTCTTGTTTTTTGTTTGATGCTGTGTCATATATGGTAAAGGCAGCAGAAAATTTACAAAAATTTGGTCCCAAAATGATTTATTTGACATTTTTAGCCGATGGTATTTATAGGGTTGCTGAAGAAATAAGAACAAATTTCCTCCTTGTCAATGATTTAATTTTGACTATAAAAAAATGTTTTTTAAGGCACCATTAAATGTTTAACTGTATAAAGACAGGCTCTAACATACCACTTTCACCACAATCAGAGGTGACCACTGAGTGGTTTGAAGATATTAAAAAATTAATATCTTTTCTTGTTATGAAATAAAATCTATTTGGGATTGATTTTGTCCACTTTTGGACGGAATAAGCTGAGTTTCTCTCTCCTGAAAGAATGTATTAACAATCGCTATAACTAATAATGTTGCTAATTCAAGCATATCATCTACAGCTTTATTTCTAGTTCAAAAGCCGAGTTCTCCATATATTGCTTCACATCTTGACTTGGATTGGCCCACAAGTGTATTAAAATCCTCCTATTATAACTTTCTTGTCTGATGGAATATCAGTATGTCTTCTAATTTATCATAGAAAGTTTTTCTTTCATTATCTGCTCTGTTTTGTCGTCTTTTTCCAATTAAGCATGATAATAATATATAGTACGGGAAATGTACCCGTTTCCCGTAAACGACGATCAATGGTCAGAAATAATCGTCCATCGGGTGTATTTCGATTGGGGTATTTTACTGCATAACGCCTTGCACCTGCTGCACTATTTCCTTTACATTCACCTACGATATTCCCGATAGTTTATTGAAATCATAATTTAATCTGATCCAACTTACTCAAAGTTAAATACATATCTGCCATTTCCTGAAATGTGTAGGACATTGTAATATCAAAATTTTTAATATTAATCTTATTCACACAATAAATGATAGCTTCAAATTATTGACTATTATTGAACTGTTTGTAATTATTTTATCCGTAGAAACTAATTGTAATTTTATGACCAACTAGGAAAAAACTGGTTTTTCGAAAAAGTGATAAGAGGCAAAAAAATTTTAAAAATAATGTTAAACTAATGATGCCTCAAAATTCAGTACTTCACGTATTTAAAAGTTTGGGGGATTTAGGGCTGCACACCCCTCTTAAAATTTTTCTGTGTTAGATTTTGTTGTTTCTTTTGTATGAAAAATGCTTTCAGAACAAGAAAGTAACGTGTCCATTTTTATTACAAAATGTCAAGTAGTTTAGGAGATAATGCAAAAAAACAATTTTTATTTTGTAACTTCAAAAGGCTGTAACTTTTTTTGTGTACACTTCTGTACTAAGGTAAGTTGGATTCAATCAATTTATTTTTGTCCCCGGAATGCGTGATTTAATTTATGACATACCTTTTTGAAACACCCTGTATGCCACCCATAAAGGATAAAACATCTTTGCAATCTTAAAATGAAGAAACTCCTAAGTACGGACTTAGCCTTGTTGCTTTGAATATTTCCTGTATTGAATTAAACTAAAAGCTTCTTCTATATTTGGTAAAATGTTTATTTATAATTACTCGCCTTCAGTTAAAAAAACATAATGGAAGATACGTTACACTTATTTCTAGATCAACGTTCAAAACAAAGTAGTTGAAAACAAAGCAAATTAAATTGTAAACTTCGTCCTTAAATTTGATTCCGTTTCTATGTACCCAAAGTAGCGTGAGCACACAAAACCGAAATAGTTCTCAAATAGCCATAAATTAGACCTCTAAGCCAAACAAAACTCGTAAATAAAAATGTCCAAGTCGCCGACCATTATTTTAAGCAACTTCAGCAGGTAATAAAGAAGTTTTTCTCTAAATCAGCCCCAATCACAAAATCGCTTTATACAAACTTGTATCTCTCTCGCAGCGTGAACGACTTCTTCTTCGGAAAATGATTTCGAAACAAAATAAAAGATTCACACGGCAAGAAGAAAAATGGTCGCCGTAAAAATCGAAGGGGTGGACATCGGTCGCCGAGGGGGCAGAAAACTTTCCCGGCATTGCAATCTCCAATAAAATTGTATTAAAAGTTGCCGCTACTAAATCTCAACTTGAGACACTGATGGGTTACGTACGTTCTATGGCGCTATTTGCTGGTTTCTACACTAGAGGTGAGACGGCAAGTCGAGGTTATTAACTTTTTGCTGTCCCTTTTAGCTCAGTAGTTCATTAATTTGTTAAAAAAAAACACTTCCGTATTTAGAAAGATATATTTAAACCCGTTCGTTTCGAATATTTTTTTTCCGGTTATTTTTATAGTTGCTTCTTTTTGTTTTAGTCCCATTCAACATCTTCATCGCTACATTAAAACTATAAGGATGTATTTTCTGCCTGGAGATTGATGTCAGCTGCGTTGAATGTTGGAAACGGGAAAGGTTTCTGTAACACCGTCCAAGTGTAGCTGAATGAATATTTCGGCTGGGTTTTGACAAAAATCTTGGTTGCTCTAATTTAAAGGTAAGATTTATTTTGCAAAATAATTTAAAGTATTGGACTTGGAAAACTGGACTTCCATTCAAGCTTTGCATTAAAGTCGCTTTTGCCATGACAATTAATAAATCCCAAGGTCACACATTGGAACGCGTTGGAATCTTCTTACCTGAACCCGTTTTTGGACTTGGACAGTTGTAGACACAGTCGACCGGAATGCAATTCCAGAGTAGACCTTTCTTAAGAGTTCAACAACACAAATTACTGAAATAGATGATCTCCAACGTCTAAACCTACCATCTACAAGCAGTTCGACGCCGTCTCACACGTCACCATCTCACACGTCACCATTAGAACTACCATCTATACCTGGTAATAAGCCGACCTGTAAAGAAAATATCACTCCAGGTAAAATTTTAGACAATATCTCTCCAGCACCTTCTACATCAGGTATTTCACAAGTAAGGAAACGCGGTAGACAATTGGCTGCAGTACTTACTAGCCCAGTGAATTTGGCGATACGCAAAGATTTAGATGGTAAAAAGAAAGAAAAGGATGCTAAAAAGAATAAAGGGTCTCTGGAAAAAAAAAGTCAAGAAACTCAAGAACCAAAAGAGGTTTTGTGAGTCATCTTCTTCCGAAGGCTCTGACGATAATATGGAACTTACTAACGACTCTAGTGATGATCTACAAGATGAAACAAATTGTCAATGTGCCGGCTGTGGGAAATATATTCAACCACATCGAAACAAGACGACTGGGTACAGTGCGTGCATTGCTATTCTTGGTTTCAAGAAAACTGCTCAAAATATGTTAATTTATGTGATATATGTGGAAAAGTATTGGCAAAAAAACGTGCCAAATAAAGTTTATAATCGAGCCATATCACCCTTAGTGTCCGAGTCATCTCACCCTGACACATCGGGTGAGTTGGCCTTTTACAATTTTTTGTATTTTGATGTTTACTGCTTTGTATGTAAGTATTTATCTTAACCAACTCTGTACACTTTCTTCTAATGGTATTTTAATATAAATATATAAATATTTCAGAGCGTAGACTTTTTGTGCTAAGATACAGACAGTCAAAAAAATGTGAGCCATCTCTCCCGGACTTACGATCTGCATTTCACGCATGCTACATACAACGTACAACAAACTTGCTCGTGTGAGTGGGTTTATTCCTGTGAATGGGTTTACTCTTACTCCGAATTGATAAATTATTGGAGAAGGCTATGAGGAATTTACTGCCGTTTACTAAAAAATTAGAGGGAGTAAGAAAAAATTGGAGAGACTGCTTGTGGATAACTATTCGTCCTTGATTTATACTGTTAACCTTACTTCCAGTGCTACTGTTTTCAATTATATCAGTTCCTGGACCTTTGTAGTCTTTATCTAGCTCTGATATGAAATTTACTATGTTCTCTTACATGTATACTAACACTAGTTGCTACTCTGTCTTACACGTCTTTCACAATCTTATCAAGAATAACAATTTTTCTACACTTTTTCAGCTTATTTCTTCTTTAAGTCGATTTATTTTTTATACCCCTCTTAGTACCAACTTGTAAGACCCCGTCTATCGTATCATAAAGACGTGACCAAGGTAAGGATCAGTTAAGTCTTACAGCCAATTGAAGGGGATCTAAAAATAAGCAGCGTCACAAATCCCATCTTTACCGCCCTATTTTCTTTCGGAGCATATAAAACTTTTATTTTCGCGAAAATTGTTTCGAATGCCCGCTACACTATTGTAAACTGTCAAGATAAATAAAGAATTTCTTCTGTCTCTTTATATTTTATCAAGTTCCAGTGGTCGGGATACGTGCCTGGATATTTATTGGGCGGACTCCGCAAAAATGGATGTCCAGAAAGTTTTTATCCAATAAGATGTCGAGAGAAACGAAAGAGCGAGCTTAGATGCCAGATAATAGAATATGTTCTGCCAAAGGGTTGTGTTTGTTAAGTAAGCATATTTTACGTATAATTCAACAGAGCTGGAGGAACAAATCGTATAAGGGCCCTTAAAAATAATACAAGTTATAGACATTATAAATATTTTAGATCGTTATTTGTGCAGTTTGTTTTATACATTTTAAAACATCCTGATCTACTACTTATATTAAAATTGCATCGATTTCACATTAAGACCTTATCGTAACATAAAACTGGTTGTGATAACAGGGGGATATTTTGGGTTAATAATTTACCCCATAGTCATGTATTAGATACGATTGCCAACTAGTCATTCATTTTGTAGAAAGCGAAAATCTAGAATACTTTTTTATGGAGTATTAAAAACATATACCACACCAAAACTGTTAAAGTATTTGATTTGTATTCCTAAAAGTATAAAGCACTTTATAGAATCGCTTTTCGTACCTAATATCCTGATGTATTTAAGGTTCAACTTCCATCTTTCTCCTTAACACCCAACAACGTAAAACCTATCGACGTTTCGGCCGATAACATCTTCAGCAATAACCATAAACCCGTGTTCTCGCAAAACGCTTAGGGAGGGAATTTTTCGATAAAAACGCCGTAGAAAAAACTAATAATTTAATTTTACGACATCGTGAAACAAACGCATTGCACATAGGTCATTGTCTCGGTGTCCTTTTCAAACGATAAATTTGGAGAAAAAAAAAATGGGGAAGACCAAAAGTTACGTGAGGGCCTAGCCCCTACCTACGACGTGCAGTGATAAAAATCGCGGTGTATGTTACACCGGGGGCGAAGAGGGTTGAAAATATGCGTAATGAGGTGCGTTTTTCGTGTTTATCGATGCGGTTTAATGGGCAGCTGTGACACGGAGGTTATTTGTCAACGTTGTAAGTGCATGTGTAGATAATAATTTTATATACTCAGTTATAAAAGTTTGCTTTATAATTACAGCACAAAATTTTTACCTAAAACGGATTGAGATTTTCAGAATTCTAGCATATAATTGCATCTACTAATTTTTTCTGAAATGTGATTTAGACAGTCAATGATCACAATATTCGTAAGATCATATTTAATTAACATACGTTATTTTGATCATCACCATCGCGTAGAATGGAGCCTGTTTATTTTCGGTTTCGATGTAAAAGTTCCTGCGAAGTTGATTAAACGCCTGGTGAGAATGGAAGATTCTAGTGGACTGTATATTTTGGTGTTAGAAACTTGTCTTTGATTAGAAATTATTTGAAATTAGTTAACCATCCCTTCTCTTCTTACAGTCAGTTTCTACGGGAAGTAGACAAACAAAATAATACCCTTCACAGGGAGATGACTCGGATGACACTATTATTTCCTGGATGTTCGACACGATCAAGAAGCCAATTTCTTAGGGGAAGTTGCTTATCCTTTAGTATTATATCCAGCTTGGTATTGGTCCTATGGTGCTGGTACTGTTCAGAAACTGTTCAGAGCACTGACCAAGGAACCAGGAAGGTATTGAATGGGAATGGACCGTTGGTGTACCAATATAGCAAACTATGAAATGTTCTTTGATGCACCAAGGCAACAAAAAGGAACAAGAAGTAAAAATTATGAAGGTAATGGAATGGAGCAATGTAATATGAAATATACAAAATAGGAATATAGAAATGTAACAGAATTGAAGAATGGCTAGCAAACTACGTCGGAGAATGAGCAATTGATACTCAAGAAAGGTTTCGGACAAACTGCATGCCCTTCAGAGACAGTTAAATGAGAATAAATGTGGAAAATAGATAATAATGTATCTTCTTCTTCGGCACTATAGCCCAAATTGAGCCTTGGCCTCCTTTATTTTTTTGCCTCCATCCTTGCTTGTCTGTGGCTGTTCTTCTCCATACACAGGAGTCTGTTTGGCTCAAAAAGGCTTGTGCGTCGCTGTTTACTGTATCTTCCCAGCGCTTTCTTGGCTTTCCAACTGGTCTCTTTCCCTGCATTCTAGCATTCAGTGCTCTTTTTCGTAGCCTATCCTCCGGCCCATTGCAATCTTTGTATTCTAATGAAGTCTGACAGTGGTGCTTCCTTATAAAGTTGATAAAGCGCGTTGTTGTATCGACTTCTAAAGATTCTGTTTTCCCTCACAGGTCCTAGTATTCTCCTCAGTACTTTTCTTTCGAATGTGTCGAGTTTGCTTTTGGATGTTTGTTTCAGGACCCATGCTTCAGTGCCATAGCATGCTATTGGTCGAATTAAGGTTTATAGATTCTCATCTTTGTATTTCGGTGGATATTTTTAGACCGAAATATATGGGAGGCGGCAAAATAACCTGTTTACCTGCGTTATTTTCTTCAGTATTTCTTCATCTTCTGATCCGTCAGATATATTTCTACTCCCAGGTATGTAAACTTTTCAACCATTTCAATGTCATCTTCATGAATAATGTTTTGTGGGACTATATTTCTTCTCGTCTTAATCAGACCTAGCCTTTTTGTTTGCGTTTTTAACTCTGTGTATGTTTCCTGTGCTCCTGTATTTTATTGCCATTTGTTTATCATAGCCTCCTTTTTGCAATAACATTACCTATTATATAATGAGGATAGAACAATTCTACTATTACCAAACGACAGGGGATGACTTAATCTTTTAAAATCTATCGATTTTATCAATTTTTATTATTGCAAAATTATTATGCAAAGGTACAATCACTCAAATTGTGTTTAAAATGTTCCCCGTGCTCTATAAAAATTATGATCAGTATCAATAATATTAAACTAAACTCAATATTAAACCAATTTTGCCTCACTCACTTCGCATTTTAATAGAAACTGACTCGGTTTTAACTATATATTTTAAGAAACTATCAAAAGTTTAAATCGTTTAAAATTTTCACAATAAATATGGCATTTACTAGCGAATAACTTCAACTGCAAAATCAATACCGCCTCCAACTCTAGCTCTAATTGATGGATCTTTTATTATTGCGTTTTCCTGTTTATTCTGTCGGAAAATAAATTTAATTCTCGATGTCACTTATTATTGGAAAGCTCTAAATCACTCGAGAAGATATTAATTAAAACGGAAAAAGGTGATACGATTATTTATAAAGAAATAAGAACCGAACGATCGGAGAGATTGCTGCGTTCGCTGGAAATTTGTCGAAAATAAGGAAAATGCTCAAGAATGTCGTTAAATTTATGGTCATAATCGAAGGAAAGCTTGCTTTATTTTCTGTCTCGTAAAGATGTCTCGAGTGTCGTTAAAGATGATAATATATTAAAATAATATTTGCGCAGGTTTTAATAGAGGTATTGTTAATTCAATCTAATAGTGATTCGGATCGTATGAATTATTTAACAATATGAGTCCCTAATTCATTCCCAAGGATCCGTTTTAAGTTAAACGTACTATTAAATGTACTATTTAAACACGTCCAAATTTATTATACAATGAAAGTAAATCTTAATTTCTACTACAAATAATCGAGCCGCTTATCCTGTTATTTCAAAAGTTCGTAGACGTGTGAATTAACTGTGAAACAATATCATCAAATGATATTATTGTTAAGTTGATACTATGTGTAAATAACATATAATTTAATTGAAGCATTTACTTACAACAAAATATTACCAATGACGGAGTGGTGATCGAATCGATCAAACTAGATGGAAATAAAATTATCCAAGCTTTGGGCAAGCTTTTCCCCGGATGCATCTAGCAAGGAAAAACTCCTTCTCAATGAAACAATGCAGTCATTATTTTATTACACAAGTAAGGAGACATAACAGATCTAAAAAACTACAGTCCTCTCATTTTGCTTTCACAGATAAATAAACTTCTCAAAAAAATTATTAAAAAAAGACTGGACGCTAAATTAGACTTCTATCAGCTTAGAGAACAAGCTGAATTTAGATCGGAATACAGCCCTAACGACCACTTACTAGTGATAAAGAACATGATAGAGAAGTCTGAAGAATACAACAAACCATTGGCACTGATATTTGTCGACTACGAGAAAACATTCGATAGCAATAAGCTATTAGTAAATGATAAAAGCATTGACAAAATGCCGAATAGATCATCGCTACACTAACATAATCAAATATATTGTTATATTTTTATTATTAATCTAATTTATTGTTTTTTTATTTATTATTAAAGGTTCTATTTATAACACTTAAAAATTTATTAAAGTCGTTATTACTAATTTATCTTACACTAATAATTATATAATTTATTATAATACGTGCGTTACATTTTAAAACCCGACGCGATGTTCAAAAACTAACTTCAACTTCAACAAAATTTCTCTTTAAATATAAAATACAGTTATTCTCGAAGTTTTATTGACCTTCCGAAACTTCTCCGATCGTCGTGGAGCCAAACAGGTCTTTTAGCGAAGGGGACTAGAAATTTCTGCCGGCAGGTAAACAGGTCTTTCAACTGAGCGCCTAAATAACTAGAATAGAAAAGAATTAATCATAATATATTTACAGTTTTATTATTTATATAACAATATCTACCAAAATGCCACAGCTAGCGTAACTAGACTATCTGAACAAGAAACAAATAAATTCTGTATACAGCGACGTGTACAACAAGGAGACACCGTCTCTCCAAAGCTATTAACGACGCTTTTAGAACATACTTGCAAGAAGGTACCTTTGAACGAGCATGGTATCAACATAAATGGAGAGACACTCAGTCATTTGAGATTTGCAGATAATATCTTCCTTATAGCCGATCATATGGATGATGCAATAATAATGTTTGAAGAATTATATTACCCTTCTTTGGAGGTCGGACTAAAGATTAATATAAACAAGACGCACATAGTGACTTATCTGGTGCTAAATTGAAATATTTCTGTTGATGGAAGGGATATTGTGCATGCTACATTTTATAAGTACTTAGGACATGAAATTCGGTTGGGCAGAGATAACCAGACATGTGAGCTCCCACGTCTCATAGAATTAGCCTGGGCAGCGTTTGGTAAATTAAACTATGTATTTAAATCGGATCTACTCATATGCCTCAAAAGGAAAATCTTTGACCAATGTGTGTTACCTGTACTCACTTATAGAGCGAAAACATTAACACTCGCAAAGGTAGTGAATAAGATTCGCGTGACTCAGAGGGCTATGTAGCGCCAGGTGTTGGGTGTCTCTCTGAAGACCGAATCCCAAACGAAGAAATACGTCGTAGAATAAAAACAACAGACGTCATCGAAAAAATCGCGTCGCTAAAATGGAATTGGAGAGGACCCGTCGTCAGCTAATCAGACAACCGATGGACAAAGCGTATTGTCGAGTGAAGACCAAGACATGAAGCAATACGGAGCAGAAGACGCCCACAAACTAGATGAACTTACGACCTGAAGAGTGTTAGCAATAACTGGATGCAAGCCGCACAAGACAGAGACAGACGGAAAGAGCTAAAGGAGACTTATGTCCAGCAGTGAAAGGATACAGGTTAATGATGATGATGAAAATATAACAGACTTTTAATTGTTAAAGTTCTCTTCAGTACTGACCCCCTAGAGGAAATGTAGTGGTTGTCGTAACATCGCGTATGATCTGCCTCCATAGATTTCTGTTTTTGGTCATTTTTATTATATCATGGGTAGATCTTTGGCAACTTCCTGTGATCTGGTCAATCCAGCTTGTAGAAGATCGTCTCCATGGTGTTCTACACCACGTACGTCAGCCATCTATCTTCTCTTGAATGATGAGTATCTCCACATGACGATGAGAATCATCCAGCCTTCTGTGACCAGTTCTGACATCGTTATCGAAGGAATGTGCTTAACTTGACGGAAAATCTGGACGTTGTGGCTTTTACTCGCGACATAGAAGTAATAAGAGTGGTCTATGTACGTCTTGAAGATCTATGAGTGTTCTTCTGTTTGTCCTTACTTTATTAAAGTATGTATAGAATACTCATATGGCTTGCAATACTCGTTGAGATTGTCACTGTTTGTGTAGCTAGAGAGACTTGAATTACAATTAAGAAATTCCCGAATTCCTTTTACTTACCTGCATCTGGACTGTTTATTTTTTAATGTTCTAAGAAAGAGGATTATAGTAAACAAAACTAGTTTTTAATTAACTTGTTGACATTGCAAGAATGGCAGAGGAATGATCAGGTAATATTCTCTTCACTTGTTTGGACCCATATGTGCCCAAAGATCCGTTCCTAACCGGTGGTCTTACTAGATCCCATCTCTAATGTTTTACTAACGTTGCAGTAGAGATTATACTCAGGATTATGTTCCAACCTGATATTAACCTAATATTTTAGATATACAAGAACAGTTTTATAGATTATAAGACCGGCTAAATATATAAAACTTGAAGGGCCATAAGAGAACGGTTGAGAACTTATTGATACATTAAAGCAACTGTTTTTAATGGAAGCTGTTGATGGACTCTAAGGATAAAATCCTTTAATAGCTAACAGTGTGTGTGCTACATGTAATAGAAATATTTATATACATAATCACGAAATAAAATGTAAATTGGTATTTTTTAGGTAATATGAGGTGTAATGGACATAAAACTTTGTGTAAAAAGTAGGTAATTGGTTTATTGATACAGTTAACAATAACTGACAAAAATAATTTACTTGAAATATAAATAAAAAGTAAAAATACCTTGATTAATATAAAAATAAAAAGGGTGTTTTACAATCATCAGTTGGCGCTAAAATCCTTCGTGAGCCCTGGTCTGCCTCAAAAAATTCTTCCAACCTTTCCTGTCAAGTGTCTGTGTTCCTTATCTTCTTACTTCAATCTCCCTTAAATCGCCCTGAACATCGTCTAGATATCTGCTTCATTTCGGATTCTTCCAATGATCACGATATCATCAGCATATACCATTATTTGTATATTACGGGTACATATTGTACCCTTTAAGTTTGTTCCCGAATTTGTCATAACTTTTTCTAACGTTAGGTTGAACAACGTGCATGATAACGCATCTCCCTGGCGCAGTTCTCGGGTAGTTGTAAATGGTTCTGAAAGATCCTCTTGTATTAATATTTTACAATTCAATTTTCTTCATTGTTATTTTAGTTAATTCTACCAATACTTTTGGTGTGATAAATTCGATCATAGCCGAATATAATTGGAGTCTGTAAACAGTATCGTGCGCTGACTTAAAATCTACGCAGACGTAATGGCAGTCTATGTCGTACTCGGTCGTTTTGTCTAATATTTGTCTGATGGATAATTATGATCAATGGTAGATCTGTTTTTCAAAAAGCCTCTTTGGTGGGATCCTATTGTATTGTCAGTATACTGTGCCAATGGTTCGTTAAGTATCAGGGATACAATTTTGTATGTAGTATTAAGAAGGTAAATCCCTCTAAAATTGGAACAGTTAAGCACGTTTCCTTTTTTGTGTATAGGGCATATAATTCCAGTATTCCTATCTTCTGGTAAAGCGCGTTCTTGCCATACCTGTATTAGTAGTTTGTGAAAGATGGTTACAAATATTTGACCACCAAACTTAAATATTTCTGTGGGTATGTTGTCTTCTTCGGGTGACTTGTTTCTGGCTAGAGAATTAATTATTTGCTTTATTTATTTCTTCCAAAGTTGGTAGCTCAGTTAACTACTGCTCTAGTTCTATATTATCTCTACCTTCAACTTCTCTATTAAGCAGCGTACAGTTTCCATTTCATTCCGTGAGAGAAATGGTAGAGATGAGAGGTGGTGGATACGGATCCACAAATTTATCAGGGACCTGCGCTCTTCAAAAGAACGAGAGGAGAGGCAACTCGCAACAGAATTAAAAAAAAAATAATAGCACATCGGTGGGGTTCGGACTGTCGCATGCCGAGATAGGAGCGAATGAGAGACAGACGACGTGAGAGAGATGGCAGCCTCGCTAAGGCAGGGGTTGAAAGTCTTTGGTGGTTCGTATGGGTATGGTTTTCCCGATGAATGTGTGGGAGAAAGTATGGGAATCGGGTGATAGCAGGGCATCAGTTTTGCTTCAGCAGCCCTTCCATCCTGTTGTCTGGAATGACAGGAGAGAGAGGTTTTTAGTTGGATGCCAGCTGTCTCAGAGTGGTGACGGAACAAAGTTTTAAAGGTCTAAATCCCTCGGACATCTCGTCTTGGCACAGCTTCGTTAGGGTATTAGGAGCCCAACACTACCTGTGTGAGTCACAGATGTCTGTATGCAGATTTTCCTTCTTCTCTTTAAAGGTGTAAAAAAAGCAGCGTAACAAAGTGTTCCTGCCACCTTTTTAGTACTTCGACCATGTCGTTCAAAAGAATTCCATTATGAGCCTTGACTTGGTTCGCTTGTGTCTTGAAAATTTGTATTTTTGAGTTAACCTGTTTGTAAAATTTTCTGTGTTCGTGTTCCGTATTTAATATTTCAATTTTTTGTTGCCGCTTTTTCTGTGCATGCTTTTCTTTTTCCTCTCTTCTCTTTACTCGATATTCTTCAACATTGCTCCTAGTCCTTCTGTTGATTATTTGCATTTCTCCTCAAACCAGTTGTTTCGCTGCCCTTTGGATACCTCACCCTTATAAACTCCCAATTTTTGTTATACTCAGTGGGATCTAATTTACTTCTGGGATGTTCTGTTAGTTTAAGAACGTCCTACAAACGTACCCTGTATCTCATATAAGGAAAACAGAGAGCGATAACGAGAACGACAAAGAGAAATAAAAGATTTATTAGGCATTTCTCTATGCCCAACTGATTTGTAAAACAGAAGCATAAAAATATTAGCATTGTAGTAATTTAATAGTAAATTTTCAGTAAAATACAGATAGTTTCTATCATATTTCTTAATTAACACCACCCAGTTGGTTAAAAATAACAGCAATTTATGTGGATGTAAACCGATTATGATTAATCCAAAAATTATCGACTGAACACTCGTCTTGCGAACACAGGTAGCACGAAAGATTACGCGAACCGGCAAAAGAAAGCAAAACAAAAAGTTGTGAATAATATTAAGATAACTTAACGGCCTTATTAAAAGCTTTTCCAGGCTAAATGGGATTAAATCTGTTTTAACACGTTCATTATACGTCGCCGACCCGAGCTTTAAAGGCAAAAACCACCGGGCCAATAAATAGTTGATTCAATTTGAGCTTGTGTTTGTATTCGAACAGGGTTGTATTTATGATATCTTATGGAAACTGTTAGGAATTAAATAATTTATTGTGAAAATTCAGTATTAACACTTTATAGGACACTGACTGCTATGTTGTCCATCTTCTTATTGTGCCGTCTTCTAGCGAAGGTTGGCCATCACTTTTTTTAACGCTTCCTTATCTTTTGTAACGTGTAATATCTGTTTAACACTAAGGTTAGTTCAATCTCTGATATTCCTCAGCCAAGATTTCTTCTTTCTTTCCAAGCCTTTTCTTCCCTCTACCCCTCCTTGATGCACTGAAAATGGCAAAGAACGGGGAAATCACGGTAGGTATGGGCGATTTCAATGCAAAAGTCGGCAAGGGAAGAGCTAGAACAATAATGGGAGATCAAGCACTAGGGGAACGTAACGATAGAGATCATCTAATACAATTCCGCCAAGAACAAAGTCGAATAATTACAAACTCGTTTTTTAAATTACCTATTAGACAGATATATACATGGCGCTCACTAGCAGATAAACAGGAAAAAGTGGTAAGAAACCAAATCGATTATATAATGATTAAAGAGAGATATCGTAACACCATCAAATCAGTTCAAACATATCCAGGAGCAGATGTCACATCAGACCATAATCCACTAATCGCTAATGTCACGCTTAAGCTTAAACGTATTCGAAAATCTCTCCTTCTTCTTGTGCCACTCCTATCGGAGATTGGAAATCATCACGGCTATCCTGATCTTGTTTACAGTTGACCTAAAGAGTTCATTAGTGGTACAGCCAAACCACTCTCTCAAATTACGCAACCATGACATTCTTTTACGGCCTGGATTCCGTTTCCTTCTATTTTTCCTTGCATTATATTTTGAAGTAATGCGTATTTATGTCCCTCTCATCAGGTGACCCAAATATTCGAGTTTTCGTTTGATCGTTGACAAAATTTCTGGGTCTTTTCCTATCCTTCGCATTACTTCAAAGTTTGTGACTCTTTCAACCCAACTTATCTTCAGCATTCGGCGGTAGCACCACATCTCGAAAATCTAGAAATTCGAAAATCCCAAATAACTCCAAAATTAGATGTTAGAAATCTGAAAGAAGCTGATTTAAAAAACACTCCAACAGAAAATATACGAAAACTTTGATAAATTAGATACTAACACCAACGAGATAAACCAACAATAGGAAATATTAAAAAACTGCCTCCTCGTTCCATGCAAAGAGATATTAAAACAACCGATAAGAAAGACAGACAACTGAATGACCGACGAAATACTCGGCACGATGGACCAAAGAAGACAAGCCAAGAACAAAGACAAATAAAATTTAAAAATCTTTAACAATGAAATCAGAAAAATGATAAGAGAGGCAAAAAAACTTACTTTAATGAAAAATGTAAAGAGATAGAAGATCTTCAGAACAAATACGACCTATTCAACCTACATAAAAAGGTTAAAGAAATGGCAGGGCTGCAAAAAAGAAACCACAACACAACTCTTTTAGATAAAAAGGGAAATACTATGAAAACGACTAACGAAAAGCTAAAACGATGGAAAGAATATATGGAATAGATCTTCGACGACGAAAGAGGAAACCTACTGTCACCTCGGGGGAACAATTAAGGGTCTAACAACAAATGTGAAAATACACAAGAAAATATGCATAAAAATACAAGTAAAATGTTCAAAAAAAAATTCACACAACTATGGAAATGCACTACTTACAAGGGGAGATCGGTGGTGATGACGGCATCTCAAGCTCCTACAGGTCCATCCTCGGTCGGTGTGCCAACTCCTCCAACGGGCTCGTCTTCTTCTCGGCCATTCCGGATCCCATCTGCCATATCCAACGGGGTTTCGTAGAGTACCAGTGTGCCGAAGCCTTCTTACATGACAATTTCTTCGTCGAAATAAAAACACCAAGCCCGAGAGCACTAAGCTCTCGGAGAGCCCGTGAGGGACTGACTTGGCTGACCTGAAAATCGCCAATATTTATATGCGCTATTCGAGCGATAAATAGGGATTTCCAGGTCAAGAGCCAATGGGAAAATTCGAGGCGAGGCGATGCGCATCGAAATGCGCACTAGTCCACAGACTATGGCATTCGATGACACTACAAGACATATGTTTCCAGGACATAGAAACAAATATAGAAATTACAAAGGAAAAAATATTGTATGCACTAAAGAACACCAAAAACGGAAAAAGCCCGGGGCCAGATCAATTGCCTATTGATATCCTTAAAATAATAAAAAATGAGTACATGGAAAAGCGCTTTGAATGAATGGTTGACCTCAAAATTTATTTGTTTCCCTACAAAGAAAAAGGCTAAATAATACACCAATCACCGCACCATAAGCCTGATGTCTAACACACTAAAAATGTTTTTAAAGATCATCCATAAACGCATTTACCAAATACTTGATATAAATGGACGTCCTCAAAGCAAAAAAATTACAATACAATGACCTTCGAATTATAACAAATCTATATTATAAACATCAGATACACATACGCATTAATGAACACACATCAGAAGAACATCACGAGAGTTTGAAATTAAAAGAGTAGTGCGACAGGGGTGTGTATTGTCACCACTACTATTCAATGCATACTCCAGTTAACTATCATAAGAGCAGACAACCTCCAAGACCTCCAAAAGCTAATAAACAAGATAGTTGAGTATGGAGAAGAATATGGATTATCAATAAACATCAAGAAAACTAAATTGATGAGGATATCAAAACCCCAAAATGATGATGAAAGCCTGATAATTAACGGTAATACTTTAGAACAAGTTGAAAACTACAATTATCTTGAAATCAAAGTTCGAATAGAAAAAGCACGAAGAAACTTCAATAAAAGGAGAAAGGTACTTTGTGCAAGAGAACTGAAATTACACTTCAGAGTTAGGCTGACAAGGTGTTATATTTTCTCGACTCTGTTTTACGGGTTAGAAGCATGGACACTTAGCGGATCGACTACTGAACAGTTGGAAGCATTTGAACTGTGGGTGTATAGAAGAATCCTGAAAATATCATGGACCAAGCATGTAACAAACAATGAAGTCATGAGAATAGTTAACAAAAGAATGGAAATATTGGAAACCATCAAGACACAAAAGCTGCAATACCTGGGGCATGTTATGCATAATGAAAGATAGAACATACCTTAATTCATTATACAAGGGAAAATCCAGGACAAGAGAAGTGTACGAAGAAGAAGAATCTCATGGTTGCGTAACTTGAGGGAATGGTACGGATGCACATCAATCGAACTATTCAGAGCGGCAGCATCTAAGATCAGAATAGCCATGATAATTGCCAACCTCCGTCGCGGAGATAGCACGTAAAGAAGAAGACTCTTCCTTGCATGATGACGTGTAGAAGAGAGTATTTATCGGTTTGAAGAATGTGGCCTAGATACGATGATGTTCTTATTTTAATTATGTTCATAAGCTTTCTGCCATGTCCAATTCGTCTTAAAACTTCTTCGCTTGAGACTTTTGCAGTACAAGGAATTTTAAGAATGCGCCTATATAGCCACATTTCGAATGCCTTCAAACTGTTTTACGGATTGGGCTTTCAGAGTTTAAGCTTCTACCTCTAATAGCAGTTGCGACCATACATAACATTGGACGAACTTCAATCTGATAGCCATACTCAATTTCTTATTTTTAAACATTGACCTGTATTTTATAAATCTTTTTCGAGCTATTTCAAGTCTGACTTTTATCTCCTCATCTGGATTCAACTGTGAGTTTATAATTGCTCCGAGGTATTTATACTTGTGGACCCTTTCTAACGATTTACCCTCCAGTGTCAGATAGATGTTGTCATCAGAGGTTTTCGAGATCATCATGTATTTGGTTTAATCTATATTCATTGTTAGTCCCATCTTTTCGCTTTCTCTATTAACGATTTCTACAAGAATTTGTAAGCCGTCTATATTTTCTGCCATGATTGCGGTATCGTCTCTAATCCTTACACCTGCAGTTCTTTCCCATAGTGTCTCCTGACACACAGTAAATAATTGTGGCGACAGCACACATCCCTGTCTGACTCCTCTTTGAACTTTTACTTGGTTTGTCTCACTATCTTTCACTCGTACGACCGCTGTTTGATTGTAGTATAGATTTTTGATTACACTAATATCCTTAGGATCCAGGTGTATGTGTTTCAATGTATGTATGAGTTTACCATGTTGAACTCTATCAAACGCTTCTTGGAAATCTATATAACATATGAATACGTTTTTATTATACTCCCTACATTTTTGTAATGGTATCGTCATAGGGCACAATGCCTCTCTTGTTCCCATTCTACCTCTAAATCCAAAATGTGTACTGTCTAATATTATTGTTGTTCACATTTTTTATGTACTTATATGTTGTTGAATCACTTGAGTGGTATTTTTAAAGTGTGGTTCATGAGGTACTTCTAAAAAATTTAATTTAACGGCTGTTATTACTACAGCTGTTTCGGCTAGAGTCCCTTTCTCAAGTGATCTATTTTTGGTATGTGTTTAAATTTTATAGTTTTAAACTGAATAAATTGGAGGGGAGAACTATTTGTCTCAAGTTGGTCATTAAGCATTATATCTGTATTCTTTTGTTGATTTCCATAGATTCTAATAAAGATAGCTTAAGGCCTTTATTTTAAATGTGAAAAATTTTAAATTTGTCATTAAAAGAATGATTATGGTCTAGAAGATGAAGTGCGTACGTACAGTCGGTTTTTTTTATTATTAAAAGCCCTTTTATGTTCTGCTATACGTTTGATAAAAGTTCTACCAGTTTGACCGATGTAAGTTTTTGGGCAGTCGCCACATTTAAGTTTGTATACACCGCTGTGTAGTTGGTTTTTCTTTTGACTCTTGTTGTTCTTAATATATTTGCCTAAGTTGTAGTTTGTTCTAAAAGCTGGTGTTCTTCTTCTTCTTCTTCTAATGGCGCTACAACCCTTTGTGAGTCTTGGCCTGCTTAACAATGTTCTTCCATTCTGCCCTCTCGGATACTTTCCTTCGCCACTGCCTGATGTTCATAGTTTTAAGATCCCTCTCTACGTCGTCTATCCATCTTTTACGGGGCCTTCCTCTTGTTCTGTTTCCTTGGGGCTTCCATCTCGGGACTACTTTTACAGCTCGATTATTTGGCATTCTTTCTAGGTGACCAAGCCAGTTTAGTCTTTGTGATTTTACAAATCTGACAATATCTGCGCTCTGCATTAGCTCATCCAGCTCGTGGTTCATTTTAATTCTCCACGAACTATCGCTGCATTGGGTTGGTCCAAATATCTTCCTTAGTATTTTGCGCTCAAATATTCTCAGTTCATTTTCATCAGTGGTTGAGGGGGTCCACGTTTCACATCCATATGTGACCACTGGTCTAATTACTGTTTTGTAGATTCTCAGCTTAGACTCACGATTCAGTAACTTACTTTTCATTAAGTCTTTGTATGCATAAAAGCACTTATTACCGCTAAGCTGGTGTTATTCCTTTATTTTCTAAGTGTTTGGCTATTTTTGTTGAGACCTTGCCTATGTATGTAATCGAGCAGAAGGTACTGGGTTTTTTCTCTGTTTGTGAAAATACTAATTTCAGGGCTTTCTTATGTAGTTTTTGATTTAAAATTTTATTTATTGTGTGTTCGTTGTAGCCATTATTTAAAATCGATGGAAATCAACAGAATACAGACATAATTCTGAATGACTAACTTGAGACAAACAGTTCTCTCCTCATCAAATTATTCAGTTAAAGACTAAAGTTCAAACACATATCAAAAATAGATCACTTGAGAAAGGCACTTTAGCTGAAACAGCTGTAGTGATAATAATTTACAATAAATTTTGTGGAAGTGTTAAAAACAAAAGTTTTCAGTATTTTATTGTCTGTTCTTTTATCTCCAGAACAGTGTAACGCGAGAAATGTGAGCTCACTGCACATGATAGACATCCTTGTACTTTATTCTCGCGATAAACCTGTACAATTTCTTAATTTAGTAAAACTGTAAGAAAAATCGATTCTAACAAACCATTTGTACAGACTCACATTTCGTCTAGTCGATGGATTCTCGTTGCTACTCACGACTCCTATTATTTTATTCTGCGTACACAATATGAATATTTATGAGCGAACCGACTGCTCGGCTGTTACGAGCATGAATCTTAATTTCCAACCGTCCACCTGCTCAGCAATAAGCGTCTGTGCCAATTCTGATCCAGTAACATTTTTAAAAGGGGTGCAGTCACAAAAAATGCAATATTTTCGTTGAATATCGATTATACGATATTCGAAGAATGTAGTTTCCATCGGAATTTTTAAGTGATAAAAACATTAGGATATACTACTGCTATAGTGTATTTTTATGTATGAGAGAGTAATAAAACAATAAATTATGTATGCAAATCCCTAAACTGTTGATACGGGTGACTCAATGAAAAACAGATATTTGTCAACAAGTTTACAGAAGTATATAGGAAAACAATTTTAAATTGAGTATGACCACCAGGTATAAAGGTTGGAGCAGAATAGAATACAATAGTTGTGAGGGTTACTAATCCCTAAATAAGGTTGCCAGTGTCGGAGTGATGGAGGTTAACAGGTACTAATGAATTTGCAAGAAATGTAAGATGTTTATTTTATTGGTTATATATAACCAATAAAAGTTTAATAAGTACCTACCTATTTGCAAAATAAAGTTTAATTCTTTAGATAAAATAAAACGTTTTATTTTATCTATTTGCAAAATAAAGTTTAATTCTTTGCCTATTTGCAAAATAAAGTTTAATTCTTTAGATAAAATAAAACGTTTTATTTTATCTGACATGAGTGCATTCCACGAAGTAAGGGTTTCAACAATCAAACATTTAATTCTTTAATTCCAGGAATCTACGACAGTAATTGACTAGATAATTACCTTCTAAACTTATTCCACAGAAAATGTGATAGTGGGTTTTTCCATTTTGTATATAGGAAGGTCCAAGTGGCGTATTCAAAATTCTTAACAGTTCACTAAAAGTAGGTACTTCAGTTGCAAGGTGCAGTTTATTGTGTATACTAGTGTTATGGAAAATTTGGAAGTGCCGTGTAAACGCCGAAAAATTGGTCCTCTAACAGTTAATGAAAAAACATTAATATTTAATTGTTTTAAATCATTTACAGACAAACGTTTATGTGAAAGTGTTGATGAGACCGTTGAGTTAGTTAGCAGTACACTTGGTGTTGGGAAATCTACGATTTACAGAGTTATTAAAGAAGAGAAATGTGGTAGTTTTCAAATGCCACGTAATGCTCCAGGGAAACCAAAATTTCAAATAGAATATCATTTTAAAGAAGGACTTGGACGGAAAGTGCATGAATTCTTCTTTAGACAAGAATTTCCAACATTGGATAAAGTTCTTGTCTCAGTTCGAGATGATAAGGATTACCCAGAAATGAGTCGAAGTACGTTATGGAAACTTTTAAAAGAAATAGGCTTCCGCTGGAAAAAGAATCCCAGAAAGTCTATTTTATTAGAAAGAAGCGATATTGTCATATGGAGAAGACATTTTCTAAGAACCATAAAGGAAATGAGAAACCAAAAAAGAAAAATATTTTATCTTGATGAAACATGGATCAACGAGGGTCATACACCAAATAAATTTTGGCAGGATGAAACTGTTACAAGTCAAAGGCACGCTTTTGTAAATAACTTATCTACTGGTTTAAACCCACCATCAGGAAAGGGACGCAGGCTGATAATAGTACACATTGGCAGTTCAGACGGTTTTGTTGAAGGTGGTTTATTAACTTTTGAATCAACTCGTACCGGTGAATACCATGAAGACATGAACGCTGATGTCTTTCAAGAATGGTTCGAACAAATGATAGATCTTCTTCCTAAGAACTGTGTAATAGTAATGGATAATGCAAGTTATCACTCTAGACTTATAGAAGGACTGCCCACAACCAAGTGGTTAAAAAAAGACTTGCAGAATTGGCTGAGTTCAAAAAATATTACGTACCATCCCGGATCTATAAGAAAGGAACTTTATTCGTTGTGTGCCCTTTATAAAGAAAAATTTAAAAAATACGAAATTGATGAAATTGACAAAAATCGTGGAATGACAGTACTTAGATCCCCACCATATCATTGTGAATTAAACCCGATTGAACTGGTATGGGCACAGATAAAGAGTGAAGTTTCAAGAAAAAATACCACTTTTAAAATTCATGATGTTAAACAGTTGTTTTTGGAGGCCGTAAATAATGTAAAACCTGAAAACTGGGAAAAGGCAGTAAATCACACTATTAAAGAAGAGGAAAAAATGTGGAAGCTGGACAATATTACTGATAAAATGATCGAGCCAGTTATTATAAATCTTGGTTCTGAAAGTTCATCTTCTGAATCTGATTTGGATTTGTAACAAGTAGCTGTAAGTTTTATATTAATATTTTTATTCATCTATTTAACATACCTTAGACGGTTTTAAAAACTCTTTTTCTCTTTTGTAATTTTTAAAAATTAAAAAAAATGTGAATTATTTAAAACCCTTTTTAATGTAGGCCAGTCAGTTCTAATATAGTGTGTGATAAAAGAGGTCACTTTTGTTTACATACACATAACACTTTATAACACTGAAATAATTCATTTATTTTTTACAATTATTCAAAGTAATTTTTCAATTCATCTTGAGCACGCCCATGGAGTGGTCGGAGCTACCAGTTAAAATTATGCTAATTACTCTCTCGTTCATAAAAATAAACTATAGGATATACTACTGCTAATAGTGTAGAATTTTTGTTATTCCATCATTTGTGACAACTAAATTTTCTATCTCGCTACCATCGACACATATAAATTTTATATCACCTAACCAATATCCTTCAATCTGAAAACATTTTAAGATATTAATTTTTAATGTATTTATTTTTCTGTGATATTGAAACCATAGCGTGACAACCTAATCTATGTCAATTTACATAATATACTAGTTTCATCGTTAGAGTAGTACAATCGCCGTAGAAAAAGAATAAAATGATAGGTTGTTTATCATACCAGAACGTATATGTATTTTGTTATCAGAGCTGTTTAAATTCCTATATGAATTAGCCATTTATCAGAACAAAGGCCAATATTTGTGGAAATATAAACGACAGTCAAATTGCTCAGTCAACAGTTGTACAATTCATTTCCTAAAGGTCTACAGGTAGAAATTGCACGCAGGTCGATGAATAAATACTGATACGGTATGCTATAAATAATACCACCTGACAGAAAATCCATGTAGGCTAGACTGAATGGTATGCGATTATTCAAGACACTCACTCGCTCATTGGGATCAATGAATTATCATATTACTATGATATGTACGAAGGTTACAAACAGAGATAATTATTTTTTATTTTAAATAAAATATTATTTAATTGACTTCTACTCATTTTAAATGCATATAACATCAGCGTACATTGTACGGATACAAATTTGGCTTCCTCTTAATAAAATTCAATTATTTCAAAGAAACCCATACTTTACCGAGAATATTGTGAATGAATACATAACACCTTCCTTAAGATGATTTACATTTAAGCCAAATAAAAGGTTCCTATGGACCCTTTATTTGGTCCTAGTCCTAGTGTACCCAAGACTCTTGTATGGAGATTGTCTTTCCGTGCTAAAGGTTCTGCTACAAGCCTGATTGGACTTACTGCAGGACAGAAGCAATGTCCGCGACAATGGTCACCTCTCTGTTTTCTCGTAATTTCTCTTCTGGGTCACCTCTTTTTGTCTTGTGTGGTGATGATTTGCTGATTAAGCATTGTGTTGTAACGAAAAATCAGTTCAAGATGGTCAAAGAGAAGAAGATCAGGTGGTAATAAGCCAATCGTACAAAGGAACATTGCTCAGAATCGAGCATCATGGGAGTGGGTAAGAATATGACTAATATTAGCTATTTAACTAGTACAAACTAGTTAACTTGTTTCTAAATCTTCTCTATTTCTAGAAACGAATTCTCCTGACTTGTTCTTGCTTCATATTATAGGAGTCGCTACTAGCGTACTCAAGTACCACAAGTGTTCCTAATAAGAGGTAAAACTTGGCCACATGTGTAGAACGATGTTGTTATTTCTTCTTCTTCTTCAGTGCCTTATTCGGTTCGGATGTTGGTGATCATCAAAGCTATCATGGATTGATTGACTGAACAATTCGATATTTTCCTTCGTTCCGTATCACGTGGCCCAGATACTCAAGCTTACGTTGTCTCACTAAATTAAGCACTTTTTTTTCTTTTGTCATGCGCTGTAGGACCTCAACGTTGGTGACATGGTCCACATACGATATTTTTAGTATCCTCCTGTAGATTCACATCTCAAAGGCTTCAATCCGCTTTTCTGTGGCTTGCGTTAGTGTCCAGGCTTCAGATCCATATAGTAACACTGGAAGAATGTAGCACCTCACTATCCGCATCTTGGATCCCAAACTGAGATCACTGCAGCACAGCAAGGATCTCAACTTGATAAATGTAGACCGTGCCGTTTCAATTCTGGATCTAATCTCTTGAGCGTGGTCTGATTGTGAGTTAAGAGTACTTCCCAGGTACGTGAATCTGTCGACTCTCTAGATCTCTTCGATACCTGCCAGTACTGCCCTCGGATCTAAATTTGCACGGCTGACAACCATGAATTTAGTTATTCTTAATATTAAGGTCTAGTCCGTATGTTACGCCCACAGTTCTTACTCAGTCTAGTAAGGCTTGTAGATCAAGCTTGTAGACTAGGTTGCTAGTAATACAGTGTCATCGGCCTAGCGAATATTATTGATGTATCCACCGTTCACTCGGATTCCCATATCTAGGTTTGTGAGGGCTTCAGTAAAAATTTCCTAGAGTATATATTGAAAAGAGTCGGCGAGAGCACACAGCCTTGCCTTACTCCTCGCATGATTTTCACTTGGTCGGTCAGCTGGTCTTCGACCTTGACTTGAGCACGCTGGTTCCAGTATAAATTCATGATGATCCGAATGTCCTTCTCATCCAGTCCTACTCTTTGTAGAGCGGCGACTAACTTCTGGTGCTGTCAACGGTTAAATGCCTTGGCGTAGTCAATAAAACAAATATAGACATCACAAATCGCGGCATCTCTGAAGTAGGACTTGTAAGGTGAAAAGTGCTTCACGTGTACCCATGGAATTGCGGAATCCAAATTGCATTTCACCGACATTTTCTTAGCATCTCTTGTAAATTCTGGCATGTATGATTTTAAATGAAAATCTGACTGCATGACTCATAAGGCTGATAGTTCGGAAATCTTCGCACGTTTTCGCAGATCGTTTTTTTGGTAGTGTTACAAATGTTGACAATAGCCATTCCTCTGAGATATTACCTGAATCGTATATGACGTTAAACAGTTCAGTTAACTCCTTCGTGCTCACTTCACTCATCACCTTAATAAGTTCAGCAGGTATTTCGTTCGGACTTGTGGCCTTACCATTCTTAGACTGTTTTAAAGCTGCTTTCACCGCGCTTTCTAGTATTGACGGCTCTGTCATGCAATTTATTTCTGGAAGGTTACCTTGGTAGTCCCAGAAAAGTTCTTCGATGTACATTTTCCAGGTCACCAACTTCTTCTTAACTGTCGTCGCCAGGTTCCCGTCTTTGTTTATGAGGAGGTGTGTGTGGTCCTCTTGTGTCTTCTCGAATCTTTCGGTGGATATTTATAGGATCGTGTTTCACTTGGAGCTCTTCGATTAGTTTACCTTTTTCTTGCATCCATGTCTCCTTGGCTCTTCGTATTTCTTTTTTGACTGTTTGGTTGATTTCTTGGTATTTCTTTGCGTCCCTGTTTTTCATTAATCTCCTTTGGTCCATCATCTGCAGAATGTCATCAGTCATCCATTCTTTATTTTTTACTCTTGTTTTCTTTCCCAGATGTTCTTTTCTCGCATTTAGCATGACGTTTTTGATATAACTCCATTTTTGTTCTATACTCTAACATCATTCAATAGCTTGCAGTAAGCTTGCATTTGCAATTCACCTAATTCGTCATCCTGACTTGTTACTTCATATATTCAAGTTACTGAAAGTAGTAGAAAACTGGTGGGAGAGGACATTTCGGTACCAGGGATTGATATTAACATGAGCCAAGATAGTCTTCTTCTTCTTTAAGTTCCATCTTCTATCGAAGGTTGGAAATCATCATGGCTATGCGGACTCTGTTGACTGCCGCTCTAAAAAGTTCTGCACTACTGCATTCAAACCATTCCCTTAAGTTTTTAAGCCAGGATATTCTTCGTCTTCCCACATTTCGCTTTCCTCGGATTTTGCCTTGCATAATAAGTTGTAATAATGCGTATTTTTGCCCTCTCATCACATGTCCTAAGTACTCAAGTTTTCGTCTTTTGATAGTTAAGATAGTAATTTGGAGCAAAATAGTTAGATAAAGGCAGAGGGAATAAATAAAACCATTTACTTGTACAACTGTTGAATCTTGAAGATTTACATATAAATTTTGGGTAAAACGTAACGCTTGGAGTATTTCTGGCCAAGGGATCGTGTGAAGCATTCAGAATAAAAATATCTTTGTAATGGAATATTCAAAATTAGTATTGTGTTAAAAATGTTTCTTACCTACTATTTTTTCGACACATTGAATAGCCACTTACCTGAAACAATAAAAAAATGATAAGTAAATAAAATATTTAAAAATAGAGTCATACTCGATTTGAAAATTAATGACAGCACAGTTTATATGATTCAGCTGATAATCCCCAGCTTAACGTCATGAACCAGTGGCGAAGTATTTCAAAACTATTTAAAATTTTCTTGTATTACATGTTGCAGATGTTTTAAAAAACCAATAGTGTGGGTGCCTACATAATCTGTTCGGGTATAAAATATTAGGCCATTGAAAGGTTACATTTTTTAGGTCTTAGCGTGTACTTTTTAAAAGACGAAATTTTATTTTTTTTTATCTGATGGGGAGCTTAAGCTCAAGTTTGTGGAGTCGCTAACCTTGTCCTCGGTCGCCATCTTGGAAAAAGAGGTACAAAGGATTTTCACACTGTATCTCGTAAACTATAGTTTATTTTTATGAACGAGAGAGTAATTACCATAATTTTAACTGGTAGCACCGACCACTCCATGGGCGTGTTCCAAGATTAATTGAAAAATTACTTTGAATAATTGTAAAAAATAAATGAATTATTTCAGTGTTATAAAGTGTTATGTGTATGTAAACAAAAGTGACCTCTTTTATCACACACTATATTAGAACTGACTGGCCTACATTAAAAAGGGTTTTAAAAAATTCACATTTTTTTTAATTTTTAAAAATTACAAAAGAGAAAAAGAGTTTTTAAAACCGTCTAAGGTATGTTAAATAGATGAATAAAAATATTAATATAAAACTTACAGCTACTTGTTACAAATCCAAATCAGATTCAGAAGATGAACTTTCAGAACCAAGATTTATAATAACTGGCTCTATCATTTTATCAGTAATATTGTCCAGCTTCCACATTTTTTCCTCTTCTTTAATAGTGTGATTTACTGCCTTTTCCCAGTTTTCAGGTTTTACATTATTTACGGCCTCCAAAAACAACTGTTTAACAACATGAATTTTAAAAGTGGTATTTTTTCTTGAAACTTCACTCTTTATCTGTGCCCATACCAGTTCAATCGGGTTTAATTCACAATGATATGGTGGGGATCTAAGTACTGTCATTCCACGATTTTTGGCAATTTCATCAATTTCGTATTTTTTAAATTTTTCTTTATGAAGGGCACACAACGAATAAAGTTCCTTTCTTATAGATCCGGGATGGTACGTAATATTTTTTGAACTCAGCCAATTCTGCAAGTCTTTTTTTAACCACTTGGCTGTGGGCAGTCCTTCTATAAGTCTGGAGTGATAACTTGCATTATCCATTACTATTACACAGTTCTTAGGAAGAAGATCTATCATTTGTTCGAACCATTGGTGACTACCATGTCTTCATGGTAGTCACCGGTACGAGTTGATTCAAAAGTTAATAAACCACCTTCAACAAAACCGTCTGAACTGCCAATGTGTACTATTATCAGCCTGCGTCCCTTTCCTGATGGTGGGTTTAAACCAGTAGATAAGTTATTTACAAAAGCGTGCCTTTGACTTGTAACAGTTTCATCCTGCCAAAATTTATTTGGTGTATGACCCTCGTTGATCCATGTTTCATCAAGATAAAATATTTTTCTTTTTTGGTTTCTCATTTCCTTTATGGTTCTTAGAAAATGTCTTCTCCATATGACAATATCGCTTCTTTCTAATAAAATAGACTTTCTGGGATTCTTTATCCAGCGGAAGCCTATTTCTTTTAAAAGTTTCCATAACGTACTTTGACTCATTTCTGGGTAATCCTTATCATCTCGAACTGAGACAAGAACTTTATCCAATGTTGGAAATTCTTGTCTAAAGAAGAATTCATGCACTTTCCGTCGAAGTCCTTCTTTAAAATGATATTCTATTTGAAATTTTGGTTTCCCTGGAGTATTACGTGGCATTTGAAAACTACCACATTTCTCTTCTTTAATAACTCTGTAAATCGTAGATTTCCCAACACCAAGTGTACTGCTAACTAACTCAACGGTCTCATCAACACTTTCACATAAACGTTTGTCTGTAAATGATTTAAAACAATTAAATATTAATGTTTTTTCATTAACTGTTAGAGGACCAATTTTTCGGCGTTTACACGGCACTTCCAAATTTTCCATAACAGTAGTATACACAATAAACTGCACCTTGCAACTGAAGTACCTACTTTTAGTGAACTGTTAAGAATTTTGAATACGCCACTTGGACCTTCCTATATACAAAATGGAAAAACTCACTATCACATTTTCTGTGGAATAATTTTAGAAGGTAATTATCTAGTCAATTACTGTCGTAGATTCCTGGAATTAAAGAATTAAATGTTTGATTGTTGAAACCCTTACTTCGTGGAATGCACTCATTTCAGATAAAATAAAACGTTTTATTTTATCTAAAGAATTAAACTTTATTTTGCAAATAGGCAAAGAATTAAACTTTATTTTGCAAATAGATAAAATAAAACGTTTTATTTTATCTAAAGAATTAAACTTTATTTTGCAAATAGGTAGGTACTTATTAAACTTTTATTGGTTATATATAACCAATAAAATAAACATCTTACATTTCTTGCAAATTCATTAGTACCTGTTAACCTCCATCACTCCGACACTGGCAACCTTATTTAGGGATTAGTAAACCTCACAACTATTGTATTCTATTCTGCTCCAACCTTTATACCTGGTGGTCATACTCAATTTAAAATTGTTTTCCTATATACTTCTGTAAACTTGTTGACAAATATCTTATTTTCATTGAGTCACCCGTATCAACAGTTTAGGGATTTGCATACATAATTTATTGTTTTATTACTCTCTCATACATAAAAATACAGTATAGTAGCTATACAAATTTTATACGATTAGTCGTAGCAAATTAAATTTTGTACTTCTTTTGGATATTTTCATTAGTAAGTAAGTGTAATGTAACATTACACAAATTACACAATTAAACAATTACACATTTTTGCAAGTTTTCTTTTGTTTAGTAGATAAGTAAATTTTTACTCTGTGCAGTTATGAATCACAGCCGATAACAACATAAACTCCCTTTAAAAATCACTATTAAAATAAACATAAATGTTCGTTATTTCCATTATCTTCTTTTCGTGTACTGAGCAATTTTTCACTGATATCCTCAGAATTATAGGTTTAGTTTTTGCACAATTTCTTCAAACACATGATTCTCCAGTAGAAACAGCTTTAATGCCTGCGAACAATCTTTTAATTAAAAGAGTTTACACAACTAATTAAAGCATCAGAAAACTTCTGCGAAACAATTTAATAAAACAATGTTCAAGAAGAGAAAAAAACTTAATCTATATTTTCCCTTTACTAGGTTAAGTGTTGGCTGATGAGTTTCTCGACGCTCTCGTGTTGTTGCTGCGATAGAGAATGAAATGCTTCTACGATTCATCTTAATTTCGATCCGATTCGGGAGATAAACGGACGTTTACACACTAGCTATTTATTATTTTCGATCACGGGGCGCATAAACTATCGACTAATTTTGCTCTTCGGGAGAGTTGCTTCATTGAATTGTATGGGAATCAGTTCCCGCAAGTGCTGTGTCATGGAAACTCTTAAGGAGAATAAGGGAGATTTGTGTTAGATGTTGAAAGTAGTTATTTTCCGATAATATAAAGGACACACGAATAATAATAGGCAACAAGCAAATCGATTATAATACAGGCCTCGTTAGAGACATTTCTATTGACAAATAATTTATTATGTTGATATATTGTCATCTTAGGAAGAGTAGACCTCGTAAATTGTCAACTCCACTGTACGCTCTGTTTAGGGGCTTCGTGTGTAGTGTACGAAGTACCCCTAAGCACTTATCCAATTCAGGTTAGGATGTTGTTGAAAATCCGGACAAGACTTGTCGAATTTCTTACATGAGAATAAAGTGGAAATATCGAAGAAATAAAAAAATTATGATGACATCCCTCCTCCTTTGGAGACTCTGTAGGTAGGTGAAATTTATTTAAAAAAATACGAAAAATACAGATACAAAATAGAAAAAATACAAAGCAGAAAATACGACGAAAAATTTAAAGTTTTAAAATACAATAAAATTTTTCGAATACTAAGCACTGCACTTTCCCGTGACTCCAGGGAAAGGTGGTGGTAACATCATCTCCGTCCTCGGCAGGCTCCATCCTCGATCGATGCACCAGCTCCCTCGACGGGTTCATCTTCTTCTCGGCTACCGGTTGTCCCATGGCTATGTCCAGCCGGTAGCAGTTTGCTCCCGATTTGGCGTTCAGTTACCAGGTAAGCACTGCGTGCTACTCCGGGGGACCTTCCATTAGCTTCCGGGGCCTCAAACTCTGAAGAAGGTTGGCTCGTCTCAGGCATCTGGTACACAGAAGGCGTCAGGTCTTCTGATGACATCCGCTGGCTCTCCCCTCTGTCGCCTTCTATCCAACGTGGATTCATTAGTGCAGGTCTCTGTGTAGTAGCGACGTCTCAGTTAGTATCGTCTCAGTGGGAAGCGGGTTCAAAAACCGGTTGGACGCCATGTCGTCTTAGCAAGAGTGGACCTCTCAAATTGTCCCCTCCGCTGCACGCTCTGCTTTGGGGCTTCGTGTATAGTGTACGAAGTACCCCTAAGCACTTATCCAATTTAGGGCAGAATGCTATGAATTTTACCAAGTCTTGATAAAGACTTAATATAAATTCCTTACATGAAAAATAAAGTAAAACTTATCGTAGAAATAAAACAACTATTTTACCCATTACAACATCAAACCCATTGCAAAATCATAGACAAATTACTCAAACAAAAACAGATCTATCTTATTTACCTATTATAATGTTAACAGTAACGATAAACTCGTAGTTGGACTCATTTCTAAGCTCTTCAGCCACTAAGACCTCTTAGAGCATGTTAAAGCCTCTCTGACAGCGCCTACGATGACACAGTCCTCGGTACGTCAGGAGACCCAGCCTTTTTTGTTCAGGATCAGCAGGTTCCCACACCAGAATCTAAGCCATATTACTGTCCTTTTTCTGTTCATATGATAAATAAATATATTTCTTAATTGAGAACTTAACAACCCTACAAAAGTACTCATCACATAGTTCCTTAAAGACTCTAAAATAAATATACGAGTACTACTACTGCTATCCAAAGCATCTAAAGAGACGTATGTCCTCACGCCCCAAGCATTCTTAAAGGTAACAGTCTTTTCTTAATAAAGGCAAAGGAAGGGTAAATGATCGTCCGGATGGAGGAATTGCAGCTATCACTTTCCTAATAAAACGGTGGATGATTATGAGAGGAAGATGGATAATATCATGGAGGAGATGATAAGTATGAGAGGAGAATGCGTGGTGCTGAGAGATTTCAACACAAAAGCGGCAGAGTGGGTGTCCCTGATCACCGATACTCGCGGTAGAATATAATCTAATTGGGTGGGTACTTTGGATTTGGTGTTATTGAACACCGGTCTAAAAGCCACATTTGTGAGGGGAGGTACGGGTAGGTACATCGATGTTATCATGACTACACAGGGAGTAGCAACAAAAACAAAAGATTGGTAGGTATTGCCAGACTATACTTACATCGAATTATTGATAACCGGAGCAGACACTATTTACAAGGTTCGTGCGTCCGGGATGTTCGGAATAGGATGCGGTGATGGGAAGACATATGAGGAACTCATTAAACTGAGAGTAAGCATAATACAGGGTCAAACGCCAGCGGTGGAAAACTTAGGTCATGAAAAAGCTATAGAAACAGTAGAATAGGTCGTCGAGATGTAAGCAGGATGCCGTACTGGTGGAGTGCGGACATCGAATAGCTCAGAGATGAATGCATAGCCATGAGGAGAAGAATAACGAGGGCAATGGGCAGAGCAGGGATAAACCTTGTTGTTGTCGAGCAAATCCAGCAAATCAAAATAGAATACCGCTCACAAAAGAGAGAACTCTATAGAATAATTCGTACAGAAAAAAGAAGGCACTGGAGAGAACTGTGTGACAAGCTGGATGAAGAAATCTTCGGTCAGGGATTTAAAGGATCGCAATGAAAAATTACCTCACATACGAAATTTCACTAGACAAGAAGCTTGAGGTAACACGAGAGCTTTTTCCATTCGGCAGACGGCATGGAGTGTGCAGGAACGAGGGAGCTGAGCGGGCCTTCACCTCGATCTAAGCCGAATGCCAAAGTCTTGCCACTTCTGGTAGATAAGTGGGTATTGATAGAGAAAACAAATATTTGTATTTTGAGAACGATTTCCGAAGTGGAGATTGAAACGTCAATAAACTTGTTTTAACCTTTAATTGTGGCTTATTCCCATTAAAATTGTAATTGTATTTGCCTAAGTGTACTCATAATAGAGGGAAAGATTAAAGAAAGAAGATTTGTTGGCCGCAGACAGAGTTCTTGGTTGAAGAATCTACGTGATTGGTATCGTAAAGCACATCGATCGATTTATTTAGAGCACCAATTTCAAACATAAAAATAGCCATTATGATTGCCAACCTCCATAGTGAGATGGCGCTTTAAGAAGAAGCTCACTTATAAATAATATTCGTAAATATACTTAAAAAAAAGTTATTAAATAGCTATATCCAATTAAGAGAGATCAAACCATAGACTCATATTGAATACCTTTTTTATATAAAATAAAAGTGAATTGACCCATATACAGTTACATAGATCCTATACACTGTTATTGTATATAAAATTAAATCTAAATTTTGTGCTCATTTATAATAACAACCTATTCATCGGTTATTGCACTTTTTTTTTGGAGAAGGATGCTCCCATACAACACGAGTATACCTATATGATGTTTTATGTATTAAAACTTTTGATTGTTTCACAATATTTATACAACTAAATATTATTGCTCCACTTCTCTTACTCGCATTTTCAAATGGAAACAATTTATAAATAATTTGGTAATCTCAAAGATCATGAAAACCAAGTCTAAATTTGTCTGTCGAAATTATCTGAACCAGTTTTTGTGTCAATAATCACACACTATTAACACTCTATATTCCAACGACCTGACCACAAAGCGTTACTAAATCCAATTCAAGGTCGCTAAATGGTCATAGCGTGATTGCCAAGGCTTTGATAATGAGATTCTTCTCCACAATTACAATAATCCCGTGGCGGTGATGGGAAAATGGGCTGGGCCACTCGAGAGAAATATCTTCATCGTTGGTTTGTCGCCGGAGGGTCTCTGCGGGAGGTCGCCACGACCAACATGGACGCCTGCCTCTCTTTGTTTCTTCTATTTTGACAGACTACACTATAATATACAGCCTAGGTTTGGCGTGATTGGTTGGTGGGTGGGTCCCAATTTAAAAATTGGCGGGTTTCATGTTTTTTAAAATGACAATTGAGGTATTGTGAGACAGTATATCGCTAAAAAATTTATTAGCAGAGTAGCAATCTACTGTGGTATTGGTACAAAGCGGATGATATTCACATTTTAGGATTAAGCTGGCTATTATAGTTTTATTAGAAATGTAATTATTTTTTCTTTTGAGATTATGTAGGTAAAATTAATTTCTGACTTGTGTTTTTTTATTTTGATATGCTAGTGATGCTTTTTTATTAGATATATAGATATTGTTTTAATTTTTTTTGATTAGGTAATTTTTTTATTAAGATTTAGAGGTTCTTCTTATTATTTTTATTTCTAGAACATTCATTAACATTATTATTCTCGTTAGCTTTCTCTATGTGGGATCGGCTTCTCTAATTATTTTCCTGTAAACTTTTCTGTTCTCTTCCAGGGACTAAGTACCTCTCCGCTTTTTCTCTGAGATTATGGTTTTTCAAAAACATGCAATTTCTGTTCATCCCCTTTTTTACTGCCCTACATTCAGTACCATACATCATAGCTGGTCTAAAAGCAGTCCTATACAATTACCTTTTAGTTTTCTTCGTACCTTTTTTATCACACATCATTCAATTTGCCTCTTTCCTTTATCTTTAATTGAAGTATGATAAATAAAACGGTAATACCGATCCTAAAAGCCGAAAATTATCATCTTTTTTGAGTTCTTGTCTATTCAAGCCAACTACTCTATCTGGAATTGAAATATCATAATCATTTTTCATTAAGGACTTGTCTCCGCTACTCTATACCAAGCAGGTTCAGTTGTTATCTAATCCAGCACAAATGAGAATAAATATGGGCGAAACCCGGATGAAGCCCTATTTTCACACAAAATTGGCCAGTTTCACCTACAATTGTATAGTTCTAACACTATAATAGTTATTCTAACTATATATAGTAGTTCTAACACTATTATAGTTGTTACTTGCTCATACTCCACTCACACATTCAGCTGGCACTCCTTTCCTACTAAATCTCTGCCACAGTAGGTTTCTGATAACTTCATCATGTGCTTTCTCAAGATTAATAATACTATTCGCAAGTCTATCTCTTTCACTCTAAATTGTTAAATTAGCTGTTTTATAATAAAAATTGCTGATGTAGACCTGCCTCCTTGCATAAATCCAAATTGACATTTATCCATTTTCATTTTTTTAGAACACTGAATTATATTAGATTTCACCACAAATGTAGGATAATAAAAAGATATATATTGTGAATCGAGTACTATGAAAAATTGTCATTGTTAACAAAATGAAGCAGAGGTTTACTGGAAATAACTATTGCAAACCAAATAAAACACTAAACAGTTATGTTTAAAATGTCTTTATTCTTTATTAAAAATCTGGGAAATCAAAGGAGGGGGGGCCGTTATTGATGCAATGGCGAAGGAAAACCCCTCTAAACCTCGCCTAGGGCCCAGTACATCCCGATTTAAAAATGCAATTCTAATATAAAAGCATACAAATATAACATCATTACTTAACACAGCTTTAAAATTCAGGCCTAAACTAAGCATTTATACATATATTTTATGAAATTTTACTACATATATTACTAATTGTCGCTGGATTTGACCCTCGGGAATGAGGGAAGGTGGTCCAGTCGCACTATCCATAGCTATGTTGGACCGGAGCATATAGGGATCACGGTCCGTGGACATAAAGGTTATATATGAACCCTAGCTAGCGGGAAAAATACCTTTATTAAAATACAATAAAATGTTTATTACAAGTAAGAATCTGCAATAAAAGTTGATTAGTATTATAACTAAGAATCTGCAAAGAAAGGGGTTAGATATCTTAATACTAAGAATCTGAAAATAAAGTGTTAATTAGTCTTAGAACTAAGAATCTGTAAAAGAAGGTCGTTAGTTATGACATCTAAGACTAATTAATGCAAAAGGCAATTTGCAATAGGTAAATAAGCCTATAAAGTGAGCTACAAGAATGGTTCAAATTTAATTTTTAATCAGTTTCTTTTTTTATTGGAAGGAAAATATTCCTGCTTTTCCATTTTTCGCTTCTTTGTAATATCCTTAGGGGTTTCCTGAAATTCTTTCTTCACTTTGCGCTTTGTTCCTTGAATGTCCCTCACAAATTTGTCATGTAATCTTGCAAAACTTTCATCATCTAAGTCTTCCATTAAATTTACCAAGTTTTCTATTTGAAGACTTCGTTTGGTTTTTTCCTGGATGACATTTGTCTGTTCTACCTTCCCTCTGACAAACTCATTAATTTCCTCCTGATGCCTTGATTTGATAATTGAAGTTACTGCCAAACACCTTGCAGCATCATCTAAAACAGAGTTAGTTCCCTCGCGCTCCTCGTGCATTCTTACCAAGTGCACATGCTTACACAAGATATTCCTCACCACATATTCAGCACACTCACACTGATAGCGATGAATACAAATTTTACATACTCTACAATACAATGTCTTACATTCATTTTCACATACTTGCCTTATATTTACATTATATAATTTATTAGGATCTCTAAATGACTTTACCTGAAATTGACCATATACCTTCTCATTTTTCTTAACCTCCACTTTGTTTTTCATCGTTTCTGCCATTTTGTGTGCTTTTGCTATAACCCTATCTTGATAATTGTTCGCATTTGGTCTTTCGATGTCTATAATCCTCTTCCACATTTTAATGTCAACTAGATCATCTATTGTGTCCAATAACTTTTCAATTGTTACCCCAGCACTTCTCCTAAGGTGGTTGGTCTTCAATAGGTTGTTGAAAGATTCTATCGCCATGTTTGTATTGATTCCTGAATTTTTTCTGTAACAATGAGCCCACATTTTGATTCTCTCTTCATTCTGAAAGTAATTCCTACAAAAAAAAATAGACTTAAGGATGACTTTAAATGTATGATTTCATATACTTATTTACCGTGCCAGATAATTAAAAAAATCTATCTCATTTGCCTCTTGTAATTTGATTATATATCTATTGCATAACTCCATAAATCTATCTTCATCCGTTTCATTAATAATTCTCTTCATCTCAGTTTTCATCTGTTTCTTCAAAATTGGATCTTTTATTTTCTTCTTCCCTTGAATGTTCCAATTTTTCACAACGTGCCATGTACATAAAAGCCTCTTTGGTTGGTTGCCCATAATCTTCACCCATGCATTATAATATTTTTTATCGTCATCACTCATAAAATGTTCTGCATGAATTCCAGTTTGCATTCTATTCTTGAGAGCACCTAAAAGTTTTTAAAAATTATTTTTACTTACCAGTCATAAATTGTCACTACTCATATAATACATACCTAAAAAAACTTCTTGAACTACTTGGTCCAATCGGTTTGACAGTAAGAATGCAACTGGAAATCCTGTATTCCTGTCATCTTTAATAAGCACCACTGTTAAATCCATTCCCCTCTTGTTCGTGCCATGTGTACCATCCATACAAATTATGCTATGGAATTCTCTTAATTTATCTTCCATAACAGAGTTCATGAATCCTAAGGCAAAATCTTCTTTTTTAAGTACATCATGTTGTTCTCCTAATAAAAATAAAAAATTTATAGTTTAGAGATAATTAAAGATAATAAATTAATGGTAAGAGACTGAAATTTTATTGTATTTTTTAACAGGTAATCATTAGTCCTATTTTTTTTTTGTGTTGACTTCTTATTTAACATATCATATTTATCAAAAACTGGAAGAGCAAAGTGTGAAATAGATCAGAATGGAGAAGTATTCTTTAACAGACTAAGACCCAAAAATGGTTGTCTAGTAAAATAAAAAACTAGTAAGTTTGCCCAATAAATCAGCACCTCCATTACAAAATT
Organism: Diabrotica undecimpunctata; assembly: GCF_040954645.1. NCBI lineage: Eukaryota > Metazoa > Arthropoda > Insecta > Coleoptera > Chrysomelidae > Diabrotica > Diabrotica undecimpunctata. The sequence goes on along the minus strand of NC_092803.1, from coordinate 7,952,365 downwards.
AGTTTTAATGTAAAAAACCAATGACTACAATCTTACGAGATATATTATTTAAAAATGTATATTGTTGATTCTGCTAAGAGTAAGGTTTGTTACATGAGTCAAGTGATAACAATTCACACAAGTCAAATTGGAATAGGATTAATTATAATTGTAGTGGGCATAAAAAAATGATAGGTCTTTACCTTCCTTCTTGAATAAGAAAGCATAATTCTTGTTGTTAGCATTCCATTCCTGAACCTTTAAAGCCGTTGCTACCATATCATTTTGATCTCGTTTCTTATATGTATTATACTTCCTGGACAAATTTGAGAGGTCTTTACTTGTTAATAGGGCAAGTCTTTCTAGTTTTGGTGTTTCCAATTTTCTTGAATCTTCTAAAATTCTGCTGGATGGCACCCCAGATATTAACTTCTCTACAATCATTTTTTCTTCTGCTTTTGCCAGATGCATGGTTCTTAATTCCTCTTTATGTCCAGCATGTGTTTTCCAATAACTGACTGAAACTTGTCCTTGATCTCTCAGTTTGCAAATCAGCCTGGAGGGACACACTCCTTTAATTTTAATTGATCCACCAGATTTCTCTGTTCTAATTTTATAGTTGGGCTTATATCCTAAATATAGATTAGTATAAGTTTTAAATATTACAAGTAACAAAGTATTGTACCTACCTTTAGTGTTACTTCTGTTACACTCATAGTATAATGTCTTCTGTTCATTTCTATTAACAATTCTATTCAGTGTATAACTTGTCTCAAATTTCTGCATGTCTTTCCATGTCTCATATTCTTGTAAACTAGAAAATTCAAAAGTTATTAATTCAATACTCACCTGGTGGTTCCCTTTAAGATGTTTTCGTAAGTTCTCATGGCTTTTGAAATTAGTTTCTTGTTCACATAAGGGACAAATAATGTGATTAATTTTCTTAATCGACATATCTATGTTATGTATTCCTTTGATATGACGATTTCGTAATTCCACATTTTTAAATATTTTGCTGCAAAGATGGCAGGCTCCTGAGTTAATTTCACAGCTTGTTGAAGTGGATGGATAGACAGAATCCATAATTGCTTGCTAAAACAAAGTCTTAGGTAATTAAATATGGTGTTCTAACGAACAGATTTTTAAAACAATTTAACAGATTTTTAAAAATAAATGAGAAAAATTTAAATTGAAATGTTCTGTGTGGTTGCTTATTGGCAAATTGGTATAAAACCGCCTAATCACAGATGTTTAAGCGCCAAACAGAGAGATACATAACCTGAAAAATTCAAAATCCGATGAAGATGCTGACCAATCCACAGCTCTTATGCTGTGACCAATCACGACAAAATCACGCCAAACTTAGGCTGTATATTATAGTGTAGTCTTATTTTGACGGATGATGGTGATGGTGCGGTCGATGGTCTGTCGACAGCAGCGTTGCCGTACCGTGACCCTACTGCCAGGTATAACAATGGTCTGTGTAACGAAAATTTTTATCTAACATCTTTTTATGAATTATTTTAAGAATGCTTATATAAAACTATTCAAGTAGTAGGTATATATCAATTTCCAATTATTAAAACAAGTTTTCTATCGTTTTACTCCAATAAAATTCTTGAATTTTCGGGAATTTTCGTCCGCATCAATTCGCTTATAGTTTATTTTTATGAACGAGAGAGTAATTAGCATAATTTTAACTGGTAGCTCCGACCACTCCATGGGCGTGCTCAAGATTAATTGAAAAATTACTTTGAATAATTGTAAAAAATAAATGAATTATTTCAGTGTTATAAAGTGTTATGTGTATGTAAACAAAAGTGACCTCTTTTATCACACACTATATTAGAACTGACTGGCCTACATTAAAAAGGGTTTTAAATAATTCACATTTTTTTTAATTTTTAAAAATTACAAAAGAGAAAAAGAGTTTTTAAAACCGTCTAAGGTATGTTAAATAGATGAATAAAAATATTAATATAAAACTTACAGCTACTTGTTACAAATCCAAATCAGATTCAGAAGATGAACTTTCAGAACCAAGATTTATAATAACTGGCTCGATCATTTTATCAGTAATATTGTCTGAACTCAGCCAATTCTGCAAGTCTTTTTTTAACCACTTGGTTGTGGGCAGTCCTTCTATAAGTCTTGAGTGATAACTTGCATTATCCATTACTATTACACAGTTCTTAGGAAGAAGATCTATCATTTGTTCGAACCATTTTTGAAAGACATCAGCGTTCATGTCTTCATGGTAGTCACCGGTACGAGTTGATTCAAAAGTTAATAAACCATCTTCAACAAAACCGTCTGAACTGCCAATGTGTACTATTATCAGCCTGCGTCCCTTTCCTGATGGTGGGTTTAAACCAGTAGATAAGTTATTTACAAAAGCGTGCCTTTGACTTGTAACAGTTTCATCCTGCCAAAATTTATTTGGTGTATGACCCTCGTTGATCCATGTTTCATCAAGATAAAATATTTTTCTTTTTTGGTTTCTCATTTCCTTTATGGTTCTTAGAAAATGTCTTCTCCATATGACAATATCGCTTCTTTCTAATAAAATAGACTTTCTGGGATTCTTTTTCCAGCGGAAGCCTATTTCTTTTAAAAGTTTCCATAACGTACTTCGACTCATTTCTGGGTAATCCTTATCATCTCGAACTGAGACAAGAACTTTATCCAATGTTGGAAATTCTTGTCTAAAGAAGAATTCATGCACTTTCCGTCGAAGTCCTTCTTTAAAATGATATTCTATTTGAAATTTTGGTTTCCCTGGAGCATTACGTGGCATTTGAAAACTACCACATTTCTCTTCTTTAATAACTCTGTAAATCGTAGATTTCCCAACACCAAGTGTACTGCTAACTAACTCAACGGTCTCATCAACACTTTCACATAAACGTTTGTCTGTAAATGATTTAAAACAATTAAATATTAATGTTTTTTCATTAACTGTTAGACGACCAATTTTTCGGCGTTTACACGGCACTTCCAAATTTTCCATAACACTAGTATACACAATAAACTGCACCTTGCAACTGAAGTACCTACTTTTAGTGAACTGTTAAGAATTTTGAATACGCCACTTGGACCTTCCTATATACAAAATGGAAAAACCCACTATCACATTTTCTGTGGAATAAGTTTAGAAGGTAATTATCTAGTCAATTACTGTCGTAGATTCCTGGAATTAAAGAATTAAATGTTTGATTGTTGAAACCCTTACTTCGTGGAATGCACTCATTTCAGATAAAATAAAACGTTTTATTTTATCTAAAGAATTAAACTTTATTTTGCAAATAGGTAGGTACTTATTAAACTTTTATTGGTTATATATAACCAATAAAATAAACATCTTACATTTCTTGCAAATTCATTAGTACCTATTAACCTCCATCACTCCGACACTGGCAACCTTATTTAGGGATTAGTAAACCTCACAACTATTGTATTCTATTCTGCTCCAACCTTTATACCTGGTGGTCATACTCAATTTAAAATTGTTTTCCTATATACTTCTGTAAACTTGTTGACAAATATCTGTTTTTCATTGAGTCACCCGTATCAACAGTTTAGGGATTTGCATACATAATTTATTGTTTTATTACTCTCTCATACATAAAAATACACTATAGTAGTGCTGTTAATGTGGCTAAGTTAACAAAAATAATATGAGATGTAGGTTTTATCTGATGGGTGTTTGAAATACGCTGAGAGATCGAAAGAGAAGTGAATACATTAGAAGAAAATTTACCGTACAGTGTATAAATGAATAGACAGAAAATAGAAAAAAAGAATCCACATAAGCAGAATGGGGGAGAACCGTGTCGTCAAAATAGCAAGCAGGCAGAAGACGTATCAGACGACCGCGCAAAACATGGAATGACAACCTTCCATAGAAGTCGCCAATGAACAAGCAGAATTGCTTATAAAGAGGAAGAAAAGAAGAAGACCTTTTTGCAGCAGGTGGAAGAAAAAATATAAGTAAATATTAAAATGTTGTAATAAAAAATACGACCATAACTTTAACAGTAAATCTACCAAGCAAAGCATCATACAACTCTCTACAAATGAAATAAATAATTAACCAACAATAACAGGTAGAAGAACTATACAAATTCCTGGCATTTCGTTAAGCCGATCCTGACAACTTGGCTTACTGTGATAATTCCACAACAATAGAATATTTACAAGGGTTTGTTTAATTTTATTGCTGTTGTTGGAATCACTTTTATAATGAGACACTAAAGATATAAACGAAGTATACTTTCAGAAAACTATTCATTCTTACCGTTCTTTTAATATGAAACAAATTTATAATAATTGTTGTAAAACGGATTTGTCAAAAAATATCCGAGATAGCGACAAAAAATCACTTAGCGTTTTAACCCCTTGTAGACTAGCTGCCTCTGGCGCAATGTTCAGCTCACACCCAGCATGCTCCCACTTTATAGCATATGTTTTGTTTTATAAAACCCAAGATATGCGATAATTCAGTTCAGTGCAGGGATTTGGGAAACAGCGCCCGTGGCCGTAAATCGAGATAAAGGAATAGCAAACGGAATTTAAAAAATACGAAAATTTCATTTTGCTCGTCGGCTGTACGTACATTGAAAAGGCGAAAAATACGACTGGATAAAAAGAAACTCGTAACGGTCTGGATTGGGGACGGCGGATTTACTTTTTTACCGCTTGACTGCGTAAGCCGATTCGATTTCTTCTATTTCTTACTGCGTTTGATTACGTTAACTGTTTAAAATTTTCTCTCTGGCTCATTCAATAATGAATATCGGTAGGGTAATAGGTACAAGTAAGGGGACATTAACTGAAAAAAGTATTTGTATCGATTTTCCTAGGGTGTTATATTACAAAACTGTCGAGGGTAGGCAATCATGGTATTATGTGTTGTTTACAACAGTCTGTACGGAGTTGTAGCCAAAGAAATAAATATGTTGCTGTCCATTTTGGTAGTTTTGACGATTATGTTACTCTTGAAGCCGTCTTTTTGAACTTGAGATCCGTCCATGATACAAAGAATAACAGGTATGGTATTGCGCAGGCCACAGTCAGCAGATCCCCTACTCTTTACGTCACAATGAGAGTGGTCGTCATTGTAATATATCTGTTTATAACGAGAAGTTTATCAATTTTTTAGCCTTTTTTCTTCTTTGGTAAGCTTGTTGTAAATTGTATGATGTTTTGTGAGATCTAAGTTGATTTGTAGGCTTTTTAGTGTGAAAAAATTATAATTAGGATTATTTTGAACTCTATGCGATTTTATCAGTGATAGTGACTTTGTAGGTATATAGTCCTTTTCCATCATATTGATAGCACATTATGTATGCAAATCCTCAAAAGGTCAAAAAACCATAGGCGTCACCCTATACTTGTTTTGAAATAAATAAAAAAAAATTAATATTTTAAGATGCTGTCAACAATTCATTATCTTTTAAAAAATCTTCTGTAAAATAAGTGTCCACTAATCTCACTATACCTTTTTTGTGCGTAAAAACGTCGGTATATATGCCACACGATTATTGTTAATTATACACGGGTGATTAACGAGAGAATTCAATGTTTCAAGAAATAAATTAATGTAAACAGTAATTTAAAGGTGATTATTGTTTTCTATACAAGTTATCGCCTGACACAAAAAGAATACCTTCTTTGAACGATTACCTGGAATTACTGATAAGGCTTCACTAATGATAGTTTAAGTAGTTTTTATGCCACATTACAGCTTATGCCAATAATATAAATTAGAAATTGTTTGCATCTTCCATTTAGTTTGTAGATGTACATTGTTCATGTCTTACCTACCTAAGTTTTTGGTGTCGATATTTTGTTATTTGCATTTAAAAATGACGTCGACAACAGGTTTTATCCCGGTTAAGTGTAGTTTTAAAGGTGCCTTCAGTCTAAGAGAGAAAAATATAATATTAAATGTACACGATGCACTTGTACATCAGCGCCCTTTAAGTAATGTTTGTGAAATCGTTAACATGTGTTCAAATATGACAGGGGTTGGAGAAGCAACAATTTATAGATTCCTAAAAGAAAGAAAAGGAGGAACTGTTTCATCTCCCAAGAAGAGTGGAGGGAGTAAACCCTTGGAAATTGAAGAAATACATAAAAACATGATAAGACGCAGCGTCCACTCATTTTGTTTTAACAAAGAATTTCCAACATTGGACAAAATCCAAACATTAATTAGAGAAAACTAAGAGTTACCAATCATAAGCAACAAGAAATTATGGGGACTATTGAGAGAGATGGGATTTCGTTGGCAAAAGAATACAAGAAAATCCGTTTTAATTGAAAAAGATTACATTGTATGTTGGAGACGAGATTATCTAAGAACTATTAAAAAGTACCGAGAAGAAGGGAAAACATTTTTTTATTTGGACGAGACTTTGCTAAATGAAGGTCATACTGTACCATATCTATGGGTTGATACAAATGTGAAAAGTACCCGTCAGGCATTTATCGAAGGTGTATCTACTGGAATAAACAATATTCCCGTTGGAAAAGGACGCAGATTCATAATAACCTATATTGGAAACGAATACGGTTTTGTCAATGGTGGATTATTAAGTCTTGTCTCAAAATCAATCAAAGATTACCACGAGGAAATGACTGCTGACGTTTTTGAAGAATATTTTGAGCAAATGTTGGATTTAATTCCAAAAAATTCTGTCATAGTCATGGATAATGTTAGTTACCATTCAAGACTAGCAGAAAAATTGCCAACAACGCATGGAAAAAAGGAGAGATAATCGAATGGTTGGATAAACACGCAATTGAGTACAAGAAGAATTCAACAAAAAAGGAATTATTACCTATTGTAAGGCAACATAAAGCAGCTTATAAAAAATATATAATTTATGAAATGGCATTAAACCGTGATGTAATTATTTTACGTTTACCCCCATACCACTGTGATCTGAATCCGATAGAAAATATATGGTCTCAAGTAAAGGGTGAAGTCGGACGCAACAACAAAACTTTTAAATTAGAAGACTTACAACAATTATTAGAACATTCCTATTATGTATGCAAATCCCTAAACTGTTGATACGGGTGACTCAATGAAAAATAGATATTTGTCAACAAGTTTACAGAAGTATATAGGAAAACAATTTTAAATTGAGTATGACCACCAGGTATAAAGGTTGAAGCAGAAAAGAATACAATAGTTTTGAGGCTTACTAATCCCTAAATAAAGTTGCCAGTGTCGAAATGGACTATACCTACTTTATATAGACAATATTTTGGTCTTTTAGAAGTTATAAATAAGGTAGGTATGTTTAATTATTATTGAGTCAGTACTTAATACTCAACCATACTCTTACCCCTCCTGTATTTTTTAGGGACTTCGCTAGGAACAATTTATAATCAGACAAGAAATGCCGATAAATCTGGTAGGTTTTATGGTTTTCTCAAGGGCTTGGTAGTGAAAAAACTGTGGGTTTTTGCTTATTACTATAAAGACAAATTTAATACTAGAACCTCAAGGATTTGTTCCGAACACTTGAAGCTGAAGACTTTGAAAGAAATTTGAAGCATGAACTGCTCAAGAGTGAATTAAAGAAAGGACCTAAGCTGGAGAGTGGTGCTGTTCCTTTTCTTCATCTGCCACAATTGAAAAGTTTATTCATAAATTAACTTAAAAGTCAGGAAAGGCTTTCCAAAAAGAGTCGAAGAGGATTCTGGAACAAATAATTAAACAATCTCTTTCGATCTCGAATGTATTTTAGAATTAAGAAATTAAACCTTACATGAACACTTAAAGACAATATGAGAAATAAGAGAAGATTAAAGAAAATTTTAACCTTGTGTTTTATTTGTTTTGTCTATTTTCTTACAGATAATTACTGATTAATTAGTTTCATCTGTTTACTTACAACTAGAGGAGGGCTCGATCCCCTTCTTGAGACTGGCGCCAAATAAGACAAGCCAATCAAAAGAGAGCTAGTAAAATTTACGAAGGCTACCTTCCTAGGATAAAAAGCGAAGAATACGAAAAAAAAGTATTAAAGATTAAATAAAATTGAAAATACAATGAAATGGAACAGGAATGATCACAGCCCAACAAAATGAAAAAATTTGTTGCTTGGGAACTATCGAATTTTAAATATTTTGGATGCTCAGACCAACTTACAGTAAATATAATAGATCATTCTATTATAGTCAAGACACCAATCCAATATAACAAACGTTCGCACCACAAGAGGAGCAAATGCGGGTTCTGATCACTTCTGGATCGAAAGTTTAAACCAGAATTTTAAACGTTTAAAAAAGAAATAGGTTCGAATCATGAACGATACAATGAAGAAGGAATTAAAATACAAACAAAAATAGAGAATATAAACATCAAATGAAAGAAGCATTACTAGGCATGAAAGGTAAGCAAAGAAGCACAAGAACGAATGACTGTTTTGACGAAGAATATCAGATTATCATAAATAGAAAAAACAGAGCATATTTAATGATGCATCAGGGGTACAGAACCCGACAAGCAGAGGAGAAGTATAAATAACTACGCAAGGAAGAAAAGAAAATCCACCTCAGAAAGAAAAGAGAAACTATGAACAAAGAACTTCAAGAACTGCAAGATCTAATTAAGCCAATAGAGACCAGAAAATTTTACCAGAAACTGAACAAAAGTAAAAAGGAATTCAAACAAAGAAGTAAAGAGGTAAGGAGTGTCATATTTTGACAGAATAGCAAGAAAAACTAAAAAGATGGAATTCCTGAATGAGACCGGAAATATTTTAGATTATATTGATACATTAAACGTTTTTTATAAAAATATTGCTTTTAATTATGTGTTCTTAATATGCCATACGCTAAATAAAAAAAAAATTCTCGGTTACTGAAACGCTTCTTGGTAAAACTCATAAGGACAGCTCAATTATGTGATAACTTACGATATCACGCGTATGACTCATTTCATTATTTCTTTGCTGGAGTATACAATCATATTACTTCCTGGCAATTGCGAAAACACTATAAAGTACATTCGTTTACCAAATTCCCATCAGTAAACATGAGCACGTGTTGATATTCGCCGTCTCATTCGTCAAGAGGCTATTAAATATAATTTATCACCTTAAGTCAGACAGATTCTCATGTTACAGATCCAAACTTGCCAGCATTTTAAATTCAAATTGTATCGTGTTGATTTTTAAGTTAATATCTTAATATATTGTGTTATATTTATGTTATAGTTATTGTTATTTACTGGTCGTGTTATTTTTTAGAGTTTAGTTTAATTGTGATATAATGATTAAATTTCAAGAAATTCTTACACTAACAGTTTCAAAAGTAAATATTTTTAAAAATCAAATGATACATAGGTCGTACATCAGTACGACCCTGTTTGACTTACACGTGGTTCTATTGACGATTGGGAATTTGTAAAATGAATACGGTTTAGATTCTCATTAACTGCTTAAATAGTGTTATTAGTTGAATATTTCGCTGCATACTTTTAAGAGATATTTCGACAATTCTCTCTTTATATGTCCTTCAGTTCTTTAATTCTGAGTTGTAGCAAAATGTATCAAAATAATCTTAGAATTTACGACCGCTACTGACAAAAACACGGCATACGGTGCCCGAATTTCCACCCCGTACACTTCGGAGAGCAATTTTATGATGAAATTAAATTAAGGAAAATAATTTCCTTTAATTAAGTTTTGTTAATACCGTTAATGAAAACAATTTAAGTTTCGCTCAATGCCGAGTTTCCCAACTATCTGCTAGTAGTTAAGGAAGTTTACTCAACTAATTAAAACGGCACACAACTTCTTTGGAACAAATTATTGCAACAATTTTCACTGCTGAGGAAAAAATGCTAAATCTATATTTCGCTCGAACTAGGTTAAGTGTCAGCTAATGACTTTCGCAGTTTTCCTATTCCGCAATCGTGGAACACTCCGAGGAATTAACTAACGACAAGTTAACTGTAATTGGTGGAAAAATGCATTTGTTAAAAATATAATCGGATGAAATACGAGCCCTAAATATTCGAAACTAAATGTTCGGAGAAACGAAAATTTATTGAAAATGTTCATCTTCACAACTTTGCTTATTAAACCAAAGAGCGAGATCAACAATACATTAAACTCTATCATTAGTAACAAAACTAGCGGACCAACTCGACATATACATATATAATGTATCGAAAAATATACAATATATACAATGACTCAAAAACTATAAATGATAATTTCGTGAACTTACATTTTTGAACTCTACGTTGAATTCTCTATTGATTTGACCAATACAAACGAAACCGGAAGTCGACCTCAAAACCGGAATGCAATTTTTAGTTCATCAAATGTCGACATGGATATCATTTAGCAGTTAATTTTACATGCTGATCACGAATCCGGTGTCAGATTTGCTCTATCTTGACGTTTTATGCGCGTTTCGGGTCACTTCCGGTGTCGGATCGCAACCGGAAGTACATATTTAGATTCGTCTCGACGAGACCTTTCGATCCATATATACATTGTGGGGTCTAAAACTTAAAGTAAATTTTAACTTCCGGTCACCTCAAAACCGAAAGTGAATTTTTGTACCAAAAGTATATCTTGACAATCTCATACGTAATACTAATAATATTACGAAAAAATATTTTAATTATCTAATATGGTTTTTGAGTAAAGTGGTGGACAAGAAAAGGGCTTAGCGTTTTAGTATATAAGATACTGAAACAATTCTGTCTTTATAAACTTTGAATTGCAGCGTTGGCGGCAAAATAAACGAAGATTATGCATAAAATCGTGACAACTAAATGTTCGGACAAGAAATGACTACTTGAATATCGGGTTACATCGCCACGTGCCCTTACAACCACGGGAATTCTATCTGGAATTGTTCGTACTAAGGATTTACACAAGTCATGGTTGAAACTACCCCATAATTCACCTAATTTACTCTTCAAATCGGCGACGGTTCTCTAAGAATCATTACGCAATTTCTGTTTGATCTTATGCAACAATGTCTTAATAAAATTAAGGTCTGGACTGTTCGAACGTCATGAGAGCACTTTAATGTTATTGTCTCCAAACCATTTTTTATTTGTTTTAGCTGTATGGCATGCAGCACAGTCCTGCTGGGATATAAAATTCAAGTCCGGGTAGAGATCGTGAGCACTTGGTACGACTATTTTTCAAAATTTCTTGATACTTTGCTGCGTTGATTGTGCCTTCCACCACCTCATATCTTCCTAGACCCGCTGATGACATGCAGCTCCAAATCCTAATCCCTTGGGGACACTTCACAGTTCTTTTGAGGCGATCTTTATGAAATGCTTCATTTTGACTTCTGATAACCTGTTTTGGAAAGTCTCCCACGCAAACATCAAATTTCAATTCGTCCCTGATGCGTTAATCATAGAGTTTCATGTATTGTTGATCTCGTTCTTTGGTTTAATAAGCAAAGTTGTGAAGATAAACATTTTCAATAAATTTTCGTTTGTCCGAACATTAAATTGTTAGTGCTGGTATTGTATATCCGTTTCCTAAAACTTTAATTGCAAAAGAGCAAAAGAATTTTTCACCCTATTCGAAAACGGAGCCAAGGAAGTTGGTCTGAAGGTCAACGAGGACAAGACCAAGTACATGGTGGTACTTGGTCTTGTCCCAAGAACCCAAGACCAAGGGTTAGTCAAAACGTAACAATAAATGAATACAACGTTGAAGTCGTCAAAGAATTCAAGTACCTGGGAGCGATCATAACATCTGAAAATAAATATGAAAAGGACGTGGCAGCCAGGATCATTGCAGGAAACAGGGCATATTACTCATTAATGACCGTGCTTAAATCAAAAATACTCTCGATACCAGCAAAAATAAGGTGTACAAGACAATAATTCGTCCCACAATAACGTATGGAAGCGATACATGTACTATGAACCAGCGGAAAACGACAAAATTACTGGTACTGGAAAGAAAGATACTGCGGACTATCTATGGGCCTTGCAGAGAAGAGACAATAGGAGAATGGAGAAGATGGAGAAGAAGACACAATGACGAACTCCAGACAGTATATGGAGATGAAAACATAGTACGCTACATTAAAGCAAACCGAATAAGATGGACGGGCCACGTACTAAGATCGAGTGACGAAAAACTCCTGAACGCTACATTCTGGGAAAGGTCCGATGGCAGAAGGTCAGTTGGTCGCCCAAGAAAGAGATGGAAGGACGCAGTAGCCAGTGATCTACGCAAAATGCCGCCAAGACTCACATATAGTTGTAGAGCCAAATGATGATGATGACTGTACTACGAACCTATTCGCGATACTAACTACTCTATAACCGATTCGCGATGTTGACAGGTTTTGTATAAAATCTCAATTTTTAATACCTATTAATATTAGTAATTTGAAATTTTGTAATTGCTTAAGAAATTTTGAATGCGCAAGCTCTTCAAATATTACTGACTAAAAAAAGGCAAGAGGCAATATGCTGACGACGCAGTAGTTTTTGCAGATAGCCTAGATGGTCTACAAGCAATAATGTCACGCATATAAGATATAAGTCGAGAATATGAGCTGGGTCTCAATACGAACAAAACAAAGTACAAGGTAGTTAGTACGCGCGAAATATTAAATACACATCTTTTGGTAAACCAACAGCCAATTGAGAGGGTAAACAGCTACACATATCTTGGTATTAACATAAACAGTCAATGGAACCACTCTACTGAAATAAAATAATGTTTAGGGAAAGCAAGATCAGCGTTCGTAAAGATGAAGTGTCTTTTCAGAAGTCACGATTTACCACTTAGTACCAAAATCTCTATCATCAGATGATATGTATTTTCTACATTATTATAGGGAGTAGAGGCATGGACGTTCTCTGAAGCTTCTTTAGGAAAGCTCGAGGCCTTCGAGATGTGATGTTACAGGCGCATTTTACGAATTTCATGGATGGATCGTGTGACTAATATTGAGGTCCTACTTAGAATGTGCAAGGAATGCGAGATCACTAACACCATCAAAAAGCGCAAATTAGAATATCTTGGCCATTTTATGAGAAATCAACACAGATATGGCTTACAAATTGCTTCATAATTGACATCTCCATTAAAAAAATGATAAAGATTGATTACGTTAACATATCTACGCATATTTTGTATAACGAGATTTATTAATAATAAAGTAAGTTCCGCTAATGGATTAAATCCACAGATATAGACCTATATAGACGTAAAGAACTGAATCCGTCTCGCCCACCTCTACTTCCACATATTTCATACCTCTCCATAAAGAACTATTATATGGGCTTGTAATTGAACAAGTCGATTTTAATACGTTATAATTTGTGTTTATATTATTTATGAAAGCACAGTCGATCTTATTTACAAAACCACATGAGTTACCTTTTTGTCCGTTGATAGCTTGGAATGAATCCCATAAATCTCAGTTCAATTTGTTAGTATTGGTAGGTCGCCAAGAAGTGCAACGGCCTGCTCTGGTTCGTTTGATTTACACCTAATAGAGTCTGTGGAAAGATTTATCTCCGCTGTACATTTGATTTTGTGTTAAGATCAAAAGGAAGATCTTTCATGTAATCTCTGCGAGTGGGAACGATGTAAATCACAGGTTATTGAGCGAATGATAAAATAGGTCCAATAAGATCACAGGGGCTGTTTTTTTTTCAAGCAATTAATAGTGTGTTGGAAGACGTGTACCAACTGTCTGTTGATTTAAAGCAAACATTTGACAACATAATATTATTAAATCTACCGGTTGTTAAAAAATATATAAGAAACACTTAATTGTGATCAAAAACATATTTTTTTTTAATTACACATACACTGGCTTATTTGCTATTAATAGCACCAAAAAATAAGAATATTTAAAGGTATTTCGATTATTTTATAGACAGTTAATGACAAAATGACAAGTTAATTTGAATTTGGAGGACTTTAACATGAACCTGACAGTTTAGCACGCGGGCATAACGGTACTCTATAATATGTCAAATTTTGAACGCCTCCATTTCATTCGTCTTGGAGTCATGACCGATGACAGGTATTTACACGTTATGAATTTTATTTATACTTTCATACTAAGTTTTTTTCAAATGGAAATTTTTGCCTATTGTATCTATCTATGTAGCATTTGTTTCATTCCTCAAAAACACGTATCTTCAAATGAAATAACATATTTTTAGAAAAAAAGCTCCTTGTACAATTATTTAAAAACTTTATTGCTTTAAAACGCTCTATGGACAAATGGCATAGGTATGTGATTTTGTCCATAGCTTTTTGTTATATGTAGGCATGTATTTTTTTCAGATGCAATAATGCCATGCGATTATAAACGAACGACTGGTCGGCAATCTTGGAGTACAAAGTCAATGAAGAAAGCCATAGATTCAGCTAGAGATAAGAAAATGGGCTGGTTATTGACCTCGAAAACATTTGATGTTCCTCAAGCAGCTTTTCGCAGGCATTTTTTACAGACTAATAAAACTTTGGAGTCAAATTCAAAAGGCCTTTGTTGTTGGAAAGCTACCTTTCCATCTGATGTAGAAAAGCAATTAGTTGAGCCACATAAAAGTCGTTTGTTCGGATTAACACGAGCATCGGTATAAGAATTAGCTTTTCAGAAAAACGGTTTAGCTCATAACATTCACATCCAAAAGCAAAAGGCACGACAAGATTGGTTGGATGAATTTCTAAGACGTAATAAGATATATCAGTTGTTCGGAAGCTTGCTAGAATCTGTGAGCTATAAACTGCACCGTAGTATAACGCTAACTACAGTACAAAAACCTGAAAAGATTTTAGCTACCACGAGAAGGAACCACACGGAGTTATAACTAGTGCGGAGCATGGAGCAAACACCACTGTTGGGTGTTGTGTTAAATGCTGTTGAAAGTTTCATCCCGCCAATGATGATAGTTCCTAGAAAAAAATATGAAAAACAAACTTAAGGTGAAGCTCCTCCTGAGGTGTAGCTCAACAATCAGACTGGATGGTCAGCGAAATATTTTATGAAATGGATTAAGCATTTCCAAAGTTTTATAAAAGTAAGTATTGGCGATAAAGTAGGTCTAATTGTCGATGGACATGAGTAAGTAAGTTATAAAGGCACTGAAACTTTGGAATATGTTAAAGTAATCGGTATTCGTGTTAATTGTTTGCCTCCATATTGACTCACCGTATGCAACCT
This sequence comes from Diabrotica undecimpunctata, assembly GCF_040954645.1. Taxonomy (NCBI): domain Eukaryota; kingdom Metazoa; phylum Arthropoda; class Insecta; order Coleoptera; family Chrysomelidae; genus Diabrotica; species Diabrotica undecimpunctata. The sequence continues at coordinate 7,937,182 of NC_092803.1, read as the reverse complement.
CTTGATGTCTCCGTTTTTTGGCCTTTAAAGACCTACTATAACCAAGAATAACTGGCATCTGGCCGCTGAACCCTGATATATTTCCAGATTATATATACAAGCCCGATGAAATCACAAATATACCTTTAAAACACAACTCCAATAAACAGCCTCCTCAGCCTGCAACAGTAATGAGCTCTGTCGAGTCTGAACAGGTTTTGACACAACCTTCACAACAAGCAGATGATTCAGTTCCTCTGATAAATACGTTTCAGGTAGCTGTGGCTGCTGCGTTACCTCTCGTTTAGCCATGATTCCATGATGCGATATCTAAAGAAAATAATGCAGCCGAAATAACAGCACTTACCAACTCACGAGTTAGAACTTATAACAACGAATAAGAAAAGAAAGACCTCGTATCTAGGCCACATAATGAGAAATGACAAATATAACTTACTAGGATTATTAACTGAAGGGAAGATAGAGGACCGAAGGGTCTAGAAGTTGTTTTAAATGCTGCTGCTACCAATGAACGTCCATCGTCTTCTGCTCTTCATGTTCCCATTGAGCTGGTTTCTCCGGTACCAAAGATGTTTTATTAGTGGCCAAAGGGAACCTAAACAAAATTCGACACAGCTCGTTGGGTTTGACTTAAAATGTTTAAAATATAATCTAAAAATGAGCCCAAAGGAACCCCAACAAAGAAAAAACGCAAAGCCACCAAAAAATTATTTAAAGAAAATGATGAGGAAGATTTTCCTAATATTTCTCATGACGATGAAGAGAACTGTGCTTGTATTTACTGTAACGACCATTATTCAAGATCTAAGCCCCAAGAAGACTGGAAGCTTACTATGATCGCTTTGGGCTCCCGCCTCTTGCGCTGATGTAGCGAACTATGTCAAGAATTTTGTAGCTACTATAAGTATGTCATTTTGTTCATTAACAATATGTCATTTTGTCCGAAGCATATGGACAAAATGGATTGTCATTGATCTGAGTTAAATATTTTTGTTTTTTTTTTGTTTTTCAGGATGAATGATGTCAATTATGGATGTGCTGTGAACTACCAATAAAAACATATAATACAAAAACAAAACTACAAGTCATTTTGTACAAATTTACCCAACATACTTGAATATTCCATATTTCCTCCTTTTAAATTAAGCACGACAAAATGGAAGAAAAAGGACGAAACATTGAACTCCTGCAGAAAAAAAACGACACATTTAATGTGTACAAAAAGGTCAAATACACAGCTTTAACTTATATGAACCATATATTGAAACTCTTCTACAATTAGGCGAAACACAGTTTGATTTCAGAAGCAACCTTGGAACCAGAGAAGGTTTGAACATTGGAACCAGAAGAATTCATTTTTATGAACATCGCTTAAAGAATTAGGAAAATAGAACAATCGGTCTTCATATATTTCATCGACTTCAACAAGACCCTTGTCTGTTATGTTATGCAACAAGTGGAATTAATCAGAACACAACTGAGGCGGTACAGACACTACGTGGAGCAGTAATGTATTTTATCGCGTTTACTTTTTTAACTACTGCTTCGAATTTATTTTCCAAGAAGATTGCTTGAAATTAAAGTAGGCATTAATATCAATAGAAATATGTAGACGACACGATACTGTTGCCATGAAACGAGGCAAAGTTACAATAAAGCTCAGAGAGACAACTAGATTATGAACAAAGTATACGCATTGAAAAAGCCAGACCCGACTTCTATAAGCTAAACGGTGATATGAAGGTCTATTTCTTAGAACTCAATTGCATTTGTGTGTGAGAGAGAGTATGGCTCGGACGCAAGTACGTTAGCCACAGATTTTTAGTTGTTATTTTTTTTAGCATGAACCCAATTGTAGTAAACCATCAATGATTAACCCCTTATGTCATAATTGGCACGTATTTCGACTGAGTTTCTTTTAAAATTTCGTGCTGAACATATTAAATAACTAGTATTATTTTCTCGTGCCATCTCTATACAAATTCATGATTAACAAATCTAGATGATACTGCCACTCCTCCGTTTCTCTAGAGATTTTTACACCAACAAAGATTTCGGTGTTGTGTCTACATTAATAATAATTCCAACAGACATGAATTATATAACATCCTTCGCCCGATAAAGGCTCTATTCAAATCCAGATGGTAATTTTCGCCATAACATCCTAAATGTAGGTGTACTTGAAGTAAATTATAAGAAGGAAATAAAGAGATAAGCGACGGCTAGCGCCCACGTGTAATTTTTTTAGTCCTCCAAGAAAGGAACGCAACTGCATAACGAAGGGAATTGTTGTTGTTGGCGGTTTGTGATGCAAATTAGTTGGCTAGTGTATTTGTTCAGCGAGATGGCGTATTAAAGTCTTTTTTAGAGATAAATTTGTTCTTTGTTTGAGAGGCCGTACGGTTCGTTAACCTGCGCGTTCCTTGTTGTAGTCGCTAGATAATAAAAAATGATAAATACAGTCCACATGAAATATTTCATGTAAAAGGATCTTTTTTCGAGATTCTCTACAAAATTCACACAAAGATTTTAATTATATACGAAATAATAAATTTTATGTGTACAAAATGTGTAGAAGAATTTGTAAACACACAAGAATTCACAAATTGAGGAAATTTTTTAGCAGGTATGGAGTTTTTTTTTTTATTTTATACGTCCCATTCATAAAAATTTGCAAATCAAAAAGGCCTCTTCATTAATATATATTTATAGTATACAGTATATTAATGCACGAGAAAGTAATTAAAGAAATTAGTAATTAAGGTATACATAAAAAGATTAAAAGGTTTTAGACCAGGGCGAATCTGTGAAAAAGCGAATGTGATGAAAAAACTGAATGCGATTCTGATCTTTGTTGAAAAATTTGTGTGTTAACTTAAGTAATAATAATTAACTTATTCTCCCTCTCAAATAGGTACTGATGAAACATGTTTTAATCTATTTCCTCTTGTTCCAAAATCGCAACATATACGAAAAACAGTTACAGTTTTTAGCTTACTTTCACTTATCCCGAGTGCGTCACAAACGCGTTGATTTATACATACTTAATATAGTCTTTAAAAGTTCACCATCGTTTCTCTCCATGGAAAAGTATTTATGCACATTTGCAATAAATTCATCAATATCCAACTTACGTCTAGGCATGATTGTCACTTGAAACTACACGTTTGAATTACAATATACTGAGTTTAGATCAATATGACACAAACTTTCTAACTGTTGTGCTTGAGAGGTAAAATATAAATATAACCGCTTACAAAGATCCTAAACACATTAAGCAAATTAGCCTAATGATATTAGGAATGCCGATTGTAATTTAATTATGTTTGATAAAAAGTTTAAAAATGGTTGGAAACCGTACATAAACAAATTAAAATGTTTCCCACAATTATTTTATTTTTTATTTTATTATTTTATTTTATTTCTATATGCGATGTTTTGCTTTGCTATGAGTTACATAGCAAGCTATTATCTGTGGGTGTTTCAATACAATGATATGCTTGTGAGCTAGTCGCCACTGTAGTCTTTTCTGTGTCGGAAGTGACGATGTAAAGAAAACTGAAATATATATGTGCGGAACATTCATTGTTAAAGAACAATATTTTCAAAAAGTGTTTAAATAGAAAACGTAAATGGGTTTATAAAATTAACAGAGAAAGGGCGACATTTGGAGAGTGTTAGATTAGAACATTAGAACTAATAAGATTTCATTGGAAAGTATAAAAAGTGGGGTGTCTATCCAATATCGTCATTCAATGGTGCAACTATTATAATGCGTATAAAAAATACACAAGACTAATCACTTGTAACTCCTCTGCAACCTCAAACCTTGTTCCTATTTTTATAGTATTTTGATCGTTAATCCCATAGGGCCATACGAATTATAACATTGTTTATTAATTTTTCCATATCCATATCGCTCGCTAGACATGCGACTACTGGCGATGGAATCAAACATTCTTGAATACCAAACCGAAGGGCATACTAGCCGCTACTAGCATCGCATCGCACTAAATCGCGCGCTATTTGAACAAGGCTCTTAAGATACAAGTGTTTGATATCATCCCATCGCTGATCGCGCCATAGCAGTCTGTGTGAACGTACATTAACCTGTAATCGCAGACGTCTCAAAAACGGTACACTCTAACAGACATATGGTCAATCTAACCACCACTATTTCAATTGACAAAATGTTCTAGTTTACACAGAAGTATTTTTTAACAAAAGTGAGTGAGTTGAGTTTTAGTACTTTGTATATCTACTTTGAATATAAATTATCGTTAGCACGGTAGTATTTGTTTCAGAAAAAAAAAAGATTAAACAAGTAGGTGAAAGTAATTTACGTTAAGTAACATTATGCAAGAATACTATTATTAAAACAAAATGTATCAAAATATGCAAAACTATGAACAACGGGTTAATGACACATATATTTATTTTATACCTAAAATTTAGCAAAGTGTTAACCATTATGGAGAACTCCAGTGCAGTTTACCGTACCTTTTACTACAACGAAAGGTTTTCTGCGAATTCCGTTAATCGTTTAAAGGTGTAAGTTGGTTGAATGCACAGTAGAAAGAAGTTTTTTTGCGTACAAGCAATCATCATATAGACGGCACAGTTTTTCTCTAGAAAATTTAGAACATTTAATAATATGTATTTTTAACTGTTATATTAATATAATTAATAATTAATAATAATATAATCACTGAATAAATATAATGTTGTAGGTACTTAATATATAATACCTAGGGAATGGCTCCGTTCGACCTTTATACTACTGCCAAAAAAGGCAACTACAAGGGAATGCAGCGAATATCGTACGATAGCCTTCATGAGTCATTCTCTAAAACTGTTCCTGAAAATAATCCATAATAGGATCTATAGGAAATTAGACGTAGACATCAGTAACACTCAGATGGGATTCAGAAAAGGGCTGGGTACAAGGGAGGCTCTGTTTGCAATGAACGTTCTCTCACAGAGATGCTTAGACATGAACCAAGAAATTTACACCTGCTTTATTGATTTCGAAAAGGCCTTTGACAAAGTACAACATGAACCACTAAGACAAATTCTAATAAAGAAAAATATAGACAGCCGAGATATTCGAATTATATGCAACCTATATTGGAATCAAACAGTCGAACAAATCCGTCGAGGAGTCCGGCAGGGATGCATCTTGTCGCCACTTTTATTTAATCTGTATAGTGAAGCTATTTGTGAACAAGCACTCGAGGAAGAAGATCTTGGTCTGATAATAAATGGTGAGACGATCAACAATATAAGGTATGCTGACGATACGGTTCTCCTAACGGGAACGCTAGTAGAACTACAACATCTCGTTCAAAGTCTCAATATATACTGTAACAGTTACGGCTTGAAAATTAATTTGAAAAAAACTAAATTTATGGTAATCACGAAATCAAAGAACATCAGAGCTAATCTTGTAATAGACAATACAACGATTGAGCGTGTGTCCTGTTATAAATATCTAGGTGCTTGGATCACAGACGATACTGATCAAACAAAAGAGATTAGATGTAGAATAGAAATCGCTAGATCAGTCTTTAATAAAATGCGCAAACTCTTTTGCAATCGTGATATCAATATAAAGTTACGAATACGAATGCTGCGGTGTTATGTCTTTTCTACCCTGTTGTATGGAGTAGAGGCTTGGACACTAAAACAGTTGACCACAAAAAACATCGAAGCTTTCGAGATGTGGTGCTATAGGCGCATTCTCAGAATATCATGGATGGACCGCGTCACTAACACGCAAGTACTCCAAACTTTAGACAAAAGATGCGAAATTCTAAATGAGATAAAAACTAGAAAGATGGAATACTTGGGGCACATTGTGAGATGTGAAAAGTACGAACTTTTAAGAAATATCATGCAGAGCAAAATTAAGGGCAAAAGAAGTGTGGGAAGAAGAAAAATATCGTGGCTTCGTAATCTACGTGAATGGTTCGGGTGTAGTTCGATTGAACTTTTTAGGCGCGCTGCTAACAAAGTCGCAGTGGCCATGATGATTTCCAATCTCCGCTAGGAGTGGCACGAGAAGAAGAAGAAGAAGGTACTTAATAGTAATTTTAATGAATATTTTCTGTCACTTTAGCCTAATTATAATAAATAAAATATCTTCACAGAATGACGGTATTAGATTTTTGTTTCGATACAGTGCAGCGACAACCGCTGATACCTATTTCGACCTCCTTAGGTCTCGTCAGAACGGTATAGTCACTGCTCTGAACCAAAACAAAAATCTCTCCCGTCCTAGACAATAGTTATTAAAATAACTATATATGGACGTAACTACGCCATCTAAAAACAAAAAGAGAAATCAAACGATTTCTGCCTAGCGAAACCGAATTCAAATCTTAACCACTGTGTTTCCTAAAATTTGCGAAACAAACAGCTGGATAAATTACTCTTCAATGCATATTTGAATGCATAAAAGCATATTATTTCAGTGCATATTTCAACTGATTTTAGAGCATATTTTCTCGAGCTCTACAGATAACCATAATATCGTAACTTTATCTAGTAGCTTGTTTGATATAGACCAAATGTTATTGTATCTTTTAAAATTATCCAAATTTTCTACGCTAAATAGTAAATTCAAAACGTTTAATTAAAATTTTAACAAAAACATAGAAGCACATCTTTCGTAGTACTAAAGATCCCAAAACAAAACACTCATTTTCCAACAACTAAATACACTTCCATCATTTACAACAAACATCGTTAAATTCTATAACCAACCTTCAAAAATATAATCCCGAACCCTATCCCTTACGGCCACAATACCACTTGAATGTGATAACCCTTAACGAAAATTCTTCCCGTTCATTGTTCGTCCAGATTGAGTCTTAACACTCCATCTCGATTTGAAGATGTAGTAAATCATCAATCATTAACTGGCAAGTTTTGTTTGGATTACAGGTCTTAACAATGAGGCTATCCTCTTGAGGTGGGGTGGTTGTGGGAGTGAAAACAGGAACGGGTTTAGGGGAAAAATTTGTGGTGGGATTAAGAAAAACTCTAGGTAGAATATAATATACATCCGTGGTTTAATTAACGAATGTAATGAGCAAATTAATCCAACTTTAAACTACAATTGTTCATGTTTGTTGCTTGTGATGTTACAAGAAAACAAAAGTTTAAAAGTTTTGAGGCGAAATACGAACAACATAATTATGCAACAAAAATATGTACAAATTACGAAATTAAAACAGCACTTTTAGAAGGAGTAGTGATCGAAGCTATCAAACTAGGTGGAAATAAAATTATCCAGGCTTTCGCCAAACTTTTCACCGATTGCATCTACCGAGGAAAAACTACTTCTCAATGGAACAATGCAGAACATTATCAAAAAAATACTGGACGTTAAATTAGACTACCATCAGTCTAGACAACAAGGTGGATTTAGATGGGGATACAGCACTAACGAGCACTTACTAGTGATAAAAAACCTGATAAAGAAGTCTGCAAAATACAACAAACCATTGACACTGATATTTGTCGTCTATGAGAAAGCGTTTGATACCATAATCCATTAGAAAATGTTAAAAGCATTGACAGAATGCCGAATAGGCCATCGCTACACTAACAAAACCAACTATATTTACCAAAATGTCACAGCTATCTGAACACGAAACAAATAAATTCTGTATAAAGCGAGGAGTACGGCAAGGAAAAACTGTCTTTCCAAAGCTATTCACGACGCTTTTAGAACATACATACTTGTAAAAAGGCACATCTGAACGAGCATGGTATCAACATAAATGGAGAGAAGCTCAGACATTTGAGATTTACAGATGACATCGTTCTTATAGCCGATCGTATGGATAATGCAATTATAATGTTTGAACGCTTCACCCTTCCTTGGAGGTCGAACTAAAGATTAATATGAACAAGACGCAAATTAATCTGATTAATCTGGTGCTACTTCGAAATATTGCTGTTGATGGAAGGGATATTGTGAAAGTATGTTGTCTCACTTTCCTTAAGATTTTGACCTGATCTGTATATTCTCCATCTATTCGGAGCACCGCTGATTTATTTCAATACAGGTAAGCTATTATTTTTAGGTCTCTTCCGCCAATCCCTGCCCTCTTCAGCACTTTCATCATTTGTTCATGCCTTACTCTATCGAAAGCCTTCTTGTAGTCAATTAGACATGCAAAAACATTACAGCTGACATCTCTATATTTCTGAAACAATACCTGTACGCTAAATAAAGCTTCCCTCGTTCCAACGGCGTTAAAAAATCCAAACTGATTGGGCGCAATTTGTACCTCGCATTTCCGGTAAATTCTATTGTGGATGACTTAAAAATAGCTTCAGCAGATGGCTCATTGGACTTATAGTCCTATAGTCATCAAAAACTTTTGCTCCTTCTTTTTTGGGCAACTCCGATTTGAGCCACTCTACTGGTATTTTTCTTGCCTAATAGAATATCTCAAATTTTACTTAACTTTGTACCCTCTAGATGATGGATTGGAGGTTACACAAAGAACGGTACTAGGCTCGGGCTTCAGTCTGGTAGAGGTATCTTGGTCGGGGTTCTTGTTACAGCTCAAATATCACGGATCAATTAAAGAAGTACTTACGACACAAAGACAAGAAGTTAGAAGAGAAGATAAAAGATAAGAGGAGAAAAGTTATTTGTGCACCACCCTATTTTTAGAGGAACAGGGAAACCTTAAGACACATAGAAGAGGATGACGAGAAAGGTAAGGTACAGCTAGAGAACTCACGCGAGAATAAAGTAAACTGTGAGAGAAAAAAGTATCGGAATTATGCGGTACACTCCTAATATTTCGACACATATACTTAAAATATACGATCAAACAAATAAATATAATAATACAATTCAATAAAAAATGCCTGAAAGAGAAACACAAAAATATAAATTCAAATTGTATAAAAAAAAATATAAAAGAAATAAAAAGCGAATAGTTCTTTAACAAAATTATATTTAGGTATATTTGTTAACGTAAATGTACCATATTAAATTTTATTAAACAGTTAAATGGCATGATTATTGCGTAACTGATTATTAATTACAAACAAAAAATATCTCAAAAAATAGTTATAAATAATTTAGTATCCTCAAGAATTAGAAAAAAAAGGCAAGGAACATTATAATTATATCTACATATATAAAATAAATGGTACGTTATTTATACGTATATATTATTCTGTATTTTTACTATATTACTCAGTCAAACCAAACCTCCATAAATAAGAAGGTACACTGAACTGGAGTCATAAATCAACTTCTAAAGATTTCGTTATCACGGTTTAGTCAATAAAACTTATACTCACAAAACAGGTGTATTCAAATAATGGTATGACGCCCTCAATAAGGCACTTGACTTCGGTCCAAACAACAGGTAGTTGGGATGACACGACCACAATAAATTGCAGTCTTCCTAACGTAATCCCTTAGATTGTCTGTTAGGCCGACGAAAAGAGGCAGCTAGACCGGGGTACTACAGGTGGTTGAGATAACATAAAGATGACTGATGTACGGGTGAACTAACGTTGCGGTGAATGCTTGAAAATTGTACACGTATGGACGGTGTATAATAGGAATCGGTATACAATCTGAATCGGTGTACAATCTGAATTGGTGTACAATCTGAATTGGTGTAAAATCTGAATTGGTGTAAAATAGGAACGGCAAACAAAAGTGACTTCAATTGGAAGACGTCTGTTTGACAAAAGAAAAAATAATCAATATAAGACACACTGTGTAAAGATAAATAAGGGTGAATTGAAAATCCACTTACCGCCGATTGTCGAAGATAAGACCGCTTGCCACAGGAACCAACTTGGAAATGAATATCGGATTGTGAACTTAGAAGGGCTTAGACAAGCGAAGGTTGAAAATAGGAAGGGGATATTGGCTGAAGGATGCCACGCGAAATTGACATTAAATACCCGGGCTACTGGGGTTCATTTTCGTAGCTTTTACCAATGGAAAGTCAGCTTTCTACCAAAAACAACTCTTCTGTTTTTCTGAGAAGGTAGCTCGGAGATTTCACAATAGGTCCTTTTTCCTTTGTTATTAGGAAAGATTTTTATGTACCAAAACAAGATAAAAAGAAGAAGAAACATTTGGCGAAGTTATTTCTTTGTTAAAAAAAGGCATAACGAAACGCTCGGTAGTGTCGGTTATTTGAGGAAGGTATGCAGGCATGGGCGGCGTGAAAATAATTTTTTAAGGGGAATAATTTAAAGAAATTATGAACATGCTTCAACTTAACCGAATACTTGGCCGGTATATAACCCATCTGTTTTATAACTGCCCCTCTAATTTAAATTAGCCTTTATTATTTTAGACCTTGACGTCAATTCTGTTTGCCACGCTCTCTTGCAGCTAATTAGTTGCTGTCTTGCCGCTAACTAGTGGCTGTCTTGCTGTCGTCTCACCTTTGTCTTACTATGGTCCTGCGTGGTTCTGTTCACACAACGTCCGGTTTCCTTGATTGCTGAAGTTGGCTATCCGGATTGTGTGGTTCCTATCGCCAGTGTGCAATACCGACGACCTTCATCTTTACCTGCTGAGGTCACGCGACAATTGTGTGAAAACTGCACGAGAAACCGAAGGTTATAAGAGATCAGAGACACTATCGATTCAAGTTTATGAGATTTATCCCTATAGTATATTATTTTTTTTGCCGGTGGATAAATTATAATAGGATCAATTATTGTGCAGCCAGGTTTCATACGGAACGACAATTTGTGTATCTTTGGTTTGACAATAGAGTGTATGTAAATATTTTTGAATTATTGACCAAATTACTCGAATCTACACCTTTTTGTTCAGTTGAGCACACTGTTTCCCCGAACACACAAAACTTCCGCTCGACTGAAGAGACAACCGGTCCTGGTAGCGAAAGGGTTACGAAGCAGAATCATCGCTGAAATTATCCGAGTTATCAAAGACAGAAACGCATAATTGCTGAACTCGGTACGTACGCACCGCACCCTTTCTATACGAATATTCCCTTTAATCTACCGTAACGGCGAAGATAGACTGCGCTGACTAAGGGCTAGTTGCTTTTTCTGTCTGATGACGAGAAGAGAGAATAATGCCGTGTCACGTGATTACTGCATCCTGATGAATGGTTTGATTATGCGTGACAAAGGGATGAGTATAAACGATCTTACACCCTTTCAATGTGGATAGTTTGGAGTAGATGTGGAGTGGGCAGTTTTTGTGTGTCATTTGTAGTTCAAAAATTATATATACCTGAACATTAGGTTATAATATGTGGTCTTTTGGTAAAAACTGATTGCATTATTTTCTAAATGAAGTCCTTAACTCTTGCGAGACTATTGGAACATATACAGGATGGCACAACTATTAGAATATAGGCTAGACTGATGGTATATGGGTAATGGACCAAATATTTATTGAAAGCAAGCCCGGTAAGCCAAGAGCAAAAAGTTAAAATTTTATTTTATTCAGCTATTTTTATTCATTACAGTTTTATTTTCTCTTTCTGTATTCCGGTACAACTGATTCTTTTAAGTCACTTTCAATCTTCTCTAGCCATTGTATCTTCGGTTTTCCTTTCGTTCCACTTCTTTGGTTATACTCCATTCTTTTGACTCTTTGTTCTTATTTTTTTTTCATTCTTCCTGACTCTTTATCCCTTCCAAAATTTCTATCTCTTTAGCCAGTCCCCCTCAGGTTTATTAAGCACCCACCTCTCGAAAGCAAATATAGTACTTGGTCTTACTGTCTCGGTATATTCTCAGCTTTGTTTTCCTGGATAAAAACTCAGACCTTAATAGACTTTTCCGGCCTCAATATTCGTTCTGATATATAGATAGATTCAAAGATCTGAGGCACTGAACATTTCATATAGTTCACGCCGATTTTGCCATAAAAAATTTCAACAAAGTAGATGCCCAAATATATGAATGTTGACGAGAAGCCCGCAGCAAGGCTCTAGAAGTATCGTATTCGATCTGTACAATTTTAGGAACCAGACACAAAGCAGCTATCAATTTAATGGACACTTTGATTCTACAATACTTAAATTCCATTTTCAAAAATCTACTGGGGAAATTCGTGCTTTAGTTTTTTAGGATTGACAAGGAATAATCATGATTAATTTTTTGGATAAGAGTCAAAAAATATCTAGGAGATATTATTCATCATTACTGACCAGTCTACAAGAAACAAATATGGTAGAGAAGACGTGGAAAATTTCAGGAATTTTGTTTTGTCGTCCAAAGGAATTTTGTTTTGTCATGACAATAATCGAAAATGTACTCGGACACCTTATTTAGCAGATCTGGCTCATTCCGACTATCATTTCTTGGCTAAAACATGTCTAAAAGGTTGTATATTTTCTTCCAACAAACAGACTTAAAGACATGTTGAATTAAAACTCTTACTTTTCAATTTTATTCCTCTTATTTTACTCCTCCTCAGTCCTAACCCCTTTTGGGATGTGGTGACACCATCAGGATTTTACAGATTTGTCCTTTACACCATCCTTCCCTCTCCTGGGCTAGTTGATCGGCTTTATGTAACCCTTGGTTAATCAATATTTTTGTTTGATCTACCCAACGGCTTGGAGATCTTCCCCTAGGTCTCTTTCCTTCAACTCTACCCTTGACTATCAGTTTTTCCATCGTACCTGTTCTTCTAGCAATGTGTCCAAAATACTGAAAATATCTCTGTTGTATTTGTTTAAGCAATTATTCCTTTACTTTAAGTTGTTCTAATATCGATACGTTAGTGCGATGATCAATCCAGGATATTCATAACATGCGGCGATATACCTACATTTCAAAAGCGTCTAGTTTATTTTTATGCGCCTTCTTTAAGGTCCACGTTTAGGATACATATGTGGCTTTGGGAAAAATGAGTGCCCTTACCAGCCTTAGTTTTGTGTGTATTGTTATGCTAGAATTTTTCCAAATTGTTACCAGTTTCATCATAGCTGTTCTAGCAATAGTCAATTTTCTACGTATCTCTCTGTCACACCCTCCGTCATTTGTTATTAGGGACCCCAGGTATATGAAACTATTTACTACTTCAAAGCCCCCAATTTCTTTTATGTGTTGAAGATCATTCCGAGCTCTGTCTACTATCATGATCTTTGTCCTCCTATTTAGCTTTAGTCCATATGTTTTGCTTTTCTTCTCCAGGCATCTCATTGTGTCTTCCATTTCTTCTTGATCTGTCGCGATTATTAAAGTGTCATCAGCATATCTCAAGTTACTGATTTTTTGACCTCCTACTGATATTCCACCCTTCCATCCGTCTAGTACCTTTCGCGTAATGCTTGTTAAGATATTTTCGCTTCTATAGTAAGCTAAGATATTTTTAAATAGTGCTTACATAGTAAGTCAATTTCCTATCTAGGCTGCGCAGGCTTATGGTTTCCTACCTGATGACATTTTTGAGCCTGTAACCTTTTGCAGCCAAAGGTTAAAAAAAACTTCTAGGAAGCAGAAACTTCTATTGAAGTTTCACCTCTTCCTGCCTGACAGTCTTTAGGTTTTGTCAAGCTGATGAAAAATGTAAACATTTTTCATAATTTGATAACGTCAACTATTATTTTATACAGATAAATCAGTAGTAGCAACTTTTTTCTAGCAACTTATTTCTCGTATGTCATACTCTATCATATAACGTTTACATTTCCAACGATCCAACGCGGATCGATTTTAATGCGTAGTTTTAATCCCACAACTCGTTTGTAGCTGCTCTAAAAACATCTACGTTTCTAGTTTACAAACTTTTTTCAAACAATTTATTTAAAAGGTTTTATATAAAAAACGATCATTACGTTTGTTTGTATGTTTGTTTAATATGTAGAATATATTTTTGAGTTCCATTATGGTTTTAAATAATATAAAAACCGTAAAAAATATATGTTGGTTGAAAACGAATACAAAGGATATTTTTTGAAAAAATATTTGTTTTATTGTGAATCAGTGAAACATGAAATTCTGCCTGGATATGTTGCTCCTCTCCCTAAAGGTTTGCGACCATTGCTGCAATTTTTTCTGTTTCCTAAGTTTGGCAAATTACTTTTGCACAAAAGTAATTTATCTACAATAGAATTTACATCTGTCAAATATTTACGTAAAAGGCGCTAGTTTTATATTTTATGACGAAATACGTTTAGCAAAGAAAAAAATTATCAATTATTTAAATAATTTTTGTATATAAATTATAATTGTACGCTATCTCGTGGCTGGACCGCTCCGAATCTCACTGGGGTGGCGGGTTATACAAAAATGTGCTTTATTATACAAAAATGTTTCTCGCGGTGGATAAACGAATACTGCTGTAGCTGTGAAAGCCAAATAGATTCTTAAGTATCTATTAAGAATAATAATGCGGCTCGTCCATAATATATCAGTTTACGTACGTGAAAACACACACACACACACACACACACACACACACACACACACACACACACACACACACACACACACACACACACACACACACACGTTAATTAAAACTAAAATTTAGTGTGATATAGTTATGATATTGCGCGATCTTAGTTGATAAGTTAAAAAATGACAGCTGCTGGTGATGAATATTTGTTTCCTAACTTCCTCATCAGCAGATTGAAGAATTCTACGATGATTTCTCAAAGGCACTAAAAGAAACACTAACAAACTACACGATTATATGCGGTGACTTTAACGCACAGATCAGTCTAAAGCAGGATGAACAGAAAACAGCACTAGGTAAATTTGGATCCAAAGGCAGAAACGAGCGTGGACAAACACTAATAGAATTTCTATTACAACAAAATCTATACCAGATGAATAGTTTCTTCTCTAAAAAAGAACCCAGAAGATGGACCTAGAAAAGCCCAGATGGAAAGATCAGAAAGGAGATAAACTACATAAGTGACAAAAAACATATATTCAACGATGTCACAGTCCTTAATAGCTTTACCACAGGCAGCGATCATAGAATGTTAAGAGCCAAACTAATATTAGAATTAATAACAGAAAGATCCAAAATGGTTAGGAGGAATGCCAACGCGATATGAAACGACCCAATGAATTTAAATGGATACCAAGACAATATCAATAAAATCCTATAACAAAATGAATGCATAAACAATGTAAATACCCTAAACGAAAATATACTAGAAGCTATTTGAGGGGCTCAAGTAAAATGTTGCCCTAAAAGACGCTAAGACAAAAAAATAAACTTTTAAACAAAGCAGCTAATGGAAACTAGAAGAGAAATCAAAGGAAACGAAAGCGTTGACGAAAATAAAACTACGAAAAATAAATAAAAAAGCATCAAAAGTTATAGTTAGTATACAGGGTTAGTACAAACATTGTACCAAAACGCCACAATGCGTCTAAAACTACATGATACCACCAGAGAAATTCATTTAAAGCGAGGTGTGAGACAGGGACAATCTCTCACCTAAATTATTTATAACGGTCCTCGAATGCGCCTTTAAAATGCTTAAGTGGGAAAATAGAGGAATAAAAATAGACGGGGAAAAGTTCAACCATCTGCGTTTTGCCGACGATATAGTACTTATTACCGAAGATCTGCGCGAAGCACAACAAATGCTACAAGAATTAGAAAACGTATCTTCAACTAACAATAGGTCTAAAAATGAACATCAGTAAGACCAAATTTATGACAAATTTGGTATCCAGCGAACCATACAAAGTCATGAAATCAGAATAAGCAAGAATAATCAAACCTATGAATTTCAACGACGAATAACACTTGCTTGGGCGGCGTATGGTTCACTAAGAGATATCTTGAAGAGCAACATCCCGATAGCTATGAAACGGAAGCCATTTCGCCAATGCGTTCTTCCAATTATGACATACGGAGCAGAAACTCTCACTCTCACAAAAACAACAGCACTAAAAATGCGAATGGCACAAAGGCTCATGAAAAGACCGATTCTCGGCGTTCAAAAAAGGAAAGACCTAGGAAAAGAACAGGTATCACTAATGTAGTCGAACGTATAGCCAAGCTGAAATGGAATTGGGCAGGTCACATAGCGAGACTAGAAGACTCAAGATGGACCAGAAAACTAATTGACTGGCGCCCAAGAGAAGACAAACGCAGCAAAGGACGACCACTAACACGCTGGATGGACGACATTAAACGAATATCCAAGAAATGGCAACAAGACGTACAGAACCGTGAAAAGTGGACAAAAATGACCAGCAGTGGACAGACGAGGTTGCATGATGATGAACTTCCTCATCAACGCGTTTATCGGATGTAACTTGGGATCCTATATATTATGTAAAGTTTTTTAATTTCTCAATGGTATAATTTCGTATTGTTAGATCATCATCATCGTCATTCTGGCTTTACAACCATGCGTGGGTCCTAGCCTCCTCAAGAATTTCTCTCCAGTCGTCCCTATCCATCGTCTTCCTCCGTCAAGCACGTATTCCCATATTTCTCATGTCTTCATCGATGTTATCAAGGAACTTTGTTCTGGCCAATGGGTGTATTAAGAAGGGCTTTTCTAGTTGGGTCATTTTGTTCCATCCACATTACTTGTCATATCTACCTCAGACGTCCTATCGTATTGTTAGACTTTAATTACTTATTCTCTGTTGTTTTACTTGAATGCCTCTGAAAATGGTTGTCATGCCTCTTTTGTAAAACTCCTTTTGAAGGAGCTTTACAAATCAGCTAAATCTGACTAAATTTATCAGATCTATCTAGAAAAACTACATATTTAATATAATTTATTAAATTATATATAACTATATTTCCGGAAGGGACCTACATTTGGTAAATACACATTTTATTTTTTCATCAAAATAGATTTGACTGCTATTCCATGCCTAATTCTGACAAAATCAAATCCACCTCTTAAATGCTGTAAAAACAATAAAAATCCGTGTATCGATATCCCTCTAATCAAATTTTCGATTTCGGTATGCTGGAGGCTGGCAGACAACCAGACAAACACAGCCGATAACACGTTCCTCTATACTTCCAGTAGAGCCTGTTCATTCGAGCAAAAAATTATATAAACATTTCTATTCGTCAGCTGAGCAGCAAAATGCCGTTTGAGTGGATCACTAGATTTATCCGCCGATTTTTCGATTTATGGCGAAATTTTCGGGGTTGAAAATGTACGTAAATAGCAGAAACAGGAGGTTAAATTATCTAGTACGTGCCTACGTAAATAAACACAATCTAGGACAGTTTGAGATGAATTTTGGCGGTGTTATATCATTTATGATTTATATTAAAGTAATGTTTGCAACCTTGGTTACTTGCGTAACCAGGAATAGCGATCGTGCTAAAGTATATGGCGCGCAAATATCATTAGTTGTAAGTGATTAGGTATAAGTGATCGGTACGTTTTGGCCGGGTATTTTTTAAGGATCACTTAAATAGTTTTATTCGATCTTATTTTAAATTCGCGCAGTTTATGTTGTTGATCCTTCGATTTTTCATCTACCTCCTGAGCTATATTTAAATTTCCCATAGACTACTACTCCCATTTTATTTAGTTTTCTACGTTATTTATGGTCCTTCGAGCCGGATTGATTTAACAAATTTTTGTTGTCAAAGATCGCGCCATATTTGAGTTATCTCAACTCCCATTACAACTGATCAAAACAGAATTATCCGGAAGTTATAACAATTATACCAATCACTAAGTATGTGCTAATGAACTTAATAAACGCCGCTAATTAAATTTCTCATAGCAAGCTTTGAAAAAAAAAAACGGCACCTTACGAAGAAGTCAACGTTCTCAAACTTTTTATGAGTTATATTTTATTTTTTATTTCTCTGTTATCTGAGATCCGTTCCCATGTGCATTAAATTTTTAACTATTCCTGTATACTCATATAAATTCAAATTGAACCATAACAGTTTTTACTAATACAGATTTAACCCTTTCGGGGCTCAAACATTTGGTCGATTTATCTCTGTAACTCCGACAATTGCAAACAGGCCATTCCATACTGCTACAGAATGTTGATATTATAACTACAATACCGAACTTTTACAACACTATTATCTGTTAGTCGTTTGAGTGCCTAATTAATAATCAGCAAATGTGCAAAACTGACGAATTAAACATGAAAATGATACCGTGTTAATCACAGCGGAAAACGAAAGATACAGTCGTGTTCAAAGCGGGGTCGGTGTTTTTGAAAGGTTGCTTTGATGAATGTACTAGACCGAATTAGTGCACAATTATTTAATTATAGTACTGAATTAAACATAGTAGTCATGTAATTTACCAGAGGGGTGTTTAAATCTGAATTTAACAATGTTTTGCGTATCTCCACTAGAACCAGAAAAGAGTGAGAGTTCATCAGGAGTGAAATTGGAGCTTCTCGTTAGTGTGAACATTTTTTTCTGACGGTCTTTTTTGTGCACGATGATACACATTGGACTAATTGGGACCAATTTCCTCACCACTTATGAAGTAGGGTAAGTAATCTTTCGACAAATGCTTCTTAAATTAAGTAAAATACAACAGATTAAAAACGTGGGAAGCGAATATCCTGTTAGGATTTACCATAAAGCAATCAAATCATGAATTATAACAGAGATCAATACCGTGATTAATCTCTTTGAAGACAAATTTTGTTTTGATTATCGCAGTATTACACAAAGTAGCACACTTTAACAGTAAACAATACAAACACATGCATGCTTTTGTGTAATTAAATCATATAATCTCCAACCGGCTCTATCTGCCCTATGAAATCCTCCAAAGCTGCGGATTCCGTAACATCAATCTCGGACCATATTTCAACGTATCTTCTGTAATTAATTGTTGGACGGTATGAAATTGATATATATGCGGATGTCCGACAATTATGGAGGAGGAATGCTCAAGAGCGATATTACCTCTGCCTTGGAGTGGCTCCTACAGTAGACACCCGCTAATTTAGCTACTGTAACCCGGACATTCCTGCTCGGCTCTCTCAGGTATATGTATTGGCTATTTATTCAATCTGGAATGTGTTTGGGCCGATAAGTTATGTCCAGTGGTGGACGGTAAGATAAGGCTGCATAATTACTAGAGTGGATATTGTTTATACAGTGTGTCTCATCGATAGACATATCTGTCTTATTATAGTAAAACGTGAGTAACTCTGAAGTTGTCTACCACAGAATTCTGTGTGTTGATTTATTCGAATTTTAATGTTAAGTTATTTTGTCAGTGGCACTATTAGTGCCACTCAGTGAAATTGCGGCGTTTCATTTTTCTAGAAAAAACGGTCCTTGAAATTTTTGGTTGTGCTGTGTCTATAATATCTCCTATAATTAATTTTGTCTGTATGAAATTAGGTTAAAAGTATCTTAAAAGGTCGTGCTTGTTCTAGTTTGCGTAGGGGAAGAGCTCTGAACTGAGTAGGGGTTTCTCAGTACTTCACGGAAGATGGACTGGGCAGGGGAAGTCTTCAACCCCGACACGGCGCGTACCAATGACTGATAGGGAACGTTCCTGTACATATACGTTGCTAGGACAAGTGCGAATAAGGTCCAACCAAATAAGTACCCGCGGATCAACTGAGTGTATAACATAGGGCAGCAGCTATGTCATTATTGCACTGGGGCTGTATGATCCATACAGGTCTAGTGTAAATTACTCACAGGCGACGACTACATCTTAGTTCAACCGGCTGTGAGACTGCGATCAGGCAGGCAACGGGAAACCACCTGATTATCTTCCCAGAGAGGGTTATGAAATGACGACTAAGCAAGAAAATTCTGTGCTCTGTCGAATGGGGTGAAATGGGCGACTGGGCAGATGATTCTGGACTTCTTCTTAATGTATCATGTCCTTTCAGAACGTTGGTTACCATCATAGCTATCTGAATTTTATTCACTGCCACCCTAAATAGCATGCTTGTATCAACACCATACCAATCTCGCAAGTTCTTCAACCGTAAGGTTCTTCTTCGTCCTGGACTGCGTTTGTCTGCTATTTTTCCTTGCATGTTATTTTGTAGCAACCTAAATTTGGGACCTCTCATTACATGTCCGAAATACTCAAGCTTTCTCTGCTTGATGCTTTTTACGATCTTAGTAGTCGTAATTTGGGACGTTCTAGTATTGTGGAGTTTCGAATCTTCTCCACCCAGGAAACTTTTAAAATTCTTCTATAGCCCACATTTCGAAAGCCTCAAGGTGATTTAGATCGATTTTATTCACAGTCCAGGACTCGACACAATAAAGTAAAACCGAGAACATGTAGCAGCGAAGTAGGCGGATCCTCAATGCCAATTTTAGGTCTCTGTTACATAACACCTTGGACATCCTTCTAAAAGCCGCTCTAGCCTGCTCTATCCTAGATCTAATTTCTGATTATGGAGGACCAGGCAATATCTGCGAAATGGGATACTGGAAGATCAAACTTAACATTACGTAAAAACACCGCATCGCAACATGGAATGTTAGGGAGCTGCTACAACCAGGTAAATTGTATATATTAGAAAATTAACTGATCAAGGAGAAGATAGATATCTGTGGGATGTCTGAGACAAAGACCAAAGACATTGGGAAGCCACTCACTAAAAAGTTTTGATGTCAGTAGCTAACAAATCAGGGCAAACAGGCGTAGCAATACTAATTCAAAAACGTTGGCCAAAATATGTAGAGCCAAAATGCATGTTATACAGGTATATATGCCAACATCCGAAGAGGCAGAAGATGTAGTAGAAGAAACATATCTCCTAATACATGAAACCACCTCTAACATTCCTAAAAAAGAATAAATGATGATAATAGGAGATTGGAATGCAAAAATAGGAAAAACTAAAATAGATGACCATTTTAAAAGAAAGCTTGGTGAGCATGGCTTAGGCGAGTGAAATGAACGAGGTGAACGGCTCCTTCAATTTGCCATCTATATGGATTTTAGTATAGTAAACACAAGCCTGTATTCGCCTGGAGGACGATACAACAACCAAATAAATTATATTCTTGTCACTAAACAATGGAGGAGCTCAATAATCAACGTGTAGACAAAACCAGCTGCAGACTGTGGTTCCGATCACAAAATGTTACAAGCAGAATTTCGTAAAACAATTACAAATAAATAACACAAATTGATTCCAAAACACCCGAAAAAGTTTGGGAAAGCATTAGCAGAAGCTGACCTACCAGTGACTACCGGAGACTAAAGCTAAAATTCAAAAAAGCAGAAGTAGAAGATAGAATAACAACTGAAACTGCAAAGCTGAATTTGCAATGAGATCTGGAATACCGGAAAGTGGCCAAATGACTGGGGTAAACTCAAGTTTATTCCTATATATAAAAAAAGTTCACCGGCAGATTGCAGTAATTACCGTACAGTAGCACCCAGGTAATACTACAATACAACATTGGAGATCTTACGAAAGTAAACGACCAAGAGGAAGACCACAGATGAGATGGGTTGATGACATTAAAAGAATAGCCGGAACAAATTGGAAATATGTTGTTCAGGATAGAGACCGATGGAAGGAGTTGGGAGAGGCCTATGTCCAAACATGGACGACAGAAGGCTAAGAAGAAGTAGAAGAAGAACCCAGGTAGAGGAACAAGAGAACATATTCTTAATATTCGTTAAATTATCGAAAAATCTCGAGAGTTTAACATAGAACCATATTTATACTTTGTTGACTATTCCAGGGCCTTCGATACCGTAAAATGAGATAAAATGTGGCATATACTTAGAGAAATGGATACGCCAGAACATCTAAACTATATGTAAATAATACTGCTAATGTAAGAGTTAATATCGATTAGCCTCCTCAGCCATATATATAAGTTGTTTACGCGAATACTAGTTAAGAGAATGGAAAGAAAATTAGAGACTTATCAACCAAGGGAACAGGCAGGAGTCCGAAAAAGTTACGGAACAAATGACCATCTACAAAGTATAAAAACCCTAATAGAGAAAGCAGTGGAATACAATAAACCTCTAGTTCTAATATTTATCGATTTTCACAAAGCCTTTGACACAGTTGAGCTAAGCAAAATATTACAGGCGCTTAAAGAATGCAGGCTAGATTATAGATATACTAAATTATTATACAAAATATACCTGCAGGCAACAACCACTGTCAGATTACATACTAACAGTAATCGCATAAAAATAGAACAAGGGGTTAGACAAGGAGACCCAATGTCACCTAAACTTTTTAATACGGTGCTAGAACATGCTTTTAAGAGTTTGTATTGGATGACAAAGGGAATAAAAATAGATGGAGAATATCTAAACAACTTACGTTTCGCCGATGATATACTTATAATAGCTGAAGATCTAGGTATGGCAAGAGAGATGGTACAGGAACTCGTTGTGGCTACAGAAAGTGTAGGTTTAAATATAAATATCTCGAAAACAAAAATCATGACCAATTTGGTACCCAACCAGAACATCAGTATTGGTGGGAAAGAAATAGAACTCGTAGATAGATATAAATACCTGGGACATGAAATTATGATTGGCAGGGATAACCAGACTCATGAACTGAAGAGAAGAATGGGCCTTGGGTGGGCAGCATTTGGAAAACTGAGAGAAACTTTTAAAAGTGAGCTGCCCACATGCCTAAAGAGAAAGGTATTTGATCAGTGCGTCCTCCCAGTCTTGACGTACGGAGCAGAAACAGTTACCTTAACAAAAGCAGCAGCTACCAAAGTGAGAGTCACGCAGAGAAGAATGGAGCGGTCCATGTTAGGAATAACTCTGCGAGACAGAATAACCAACGAAGACATCAGGAGAAGAACCGGAGTGACTGACACCATCGAGAAGATAGCCAGACTAAAATGGAGATGAGCAGGACACATAGCCAGAATGACAGATGGGCGATGGACAAAGAGGTTATTGGAATGGAGGCCAAGGGAAGACAAGAGAAGCGTCGGTCGACCACCTACAAGATGGACTGACGATTTAAGAAGACTCAATAAAAACTGGATGAGAGCGGCGCAAGATAGACGGGGTTGGAAACATGAGGAAGAGGCCTATGTTCAGCAGTGGACTCTTGAGGCTGGATGATGATGAAGAGTTAATATTGTGGTTTTGAAAAAATTTAAATTAAAATCTGGAGTTCGACAGGGATGCATAATATCCCGTATTATATAACTCAATTCTAGCAGAACTTAACATAACAACTAGACTCATCACAACTATCAACCAAAATATACTGAGATATTTTGGATATATAACTAGAAGAAGAGAAGGCATGGAGAGAATGATAGTTGAAGGTAACGTTGCGGGAAAAGATCCAGAGGAAGATCTCCAGTACGATGGTCGGACCAAATAAAGAACATGACTGGTTACTCATTCTTCGAAACAACAAAACAACAAGCACAGCAGAGAGATAATTGGACAGAAATAGTCAAATAAATTACATGACGCCACTACATCCTTACGAAGGTGAAAAGATAGAGGAAGAGGATCTTAGAAGGTCTAAGTGTATGAAGGGCACATTAGGGCTCCGATCTACCACAACCATAAGTTAAAAGTACTGAGTACTTCCCAGGAAACCAATTGTGTATTATAAACACACACTCACTTACCTACTACTGTCTGTGTCAAGTTAAGAATTCATAAAGGAGCCTTATGGGAAGCGGTGATGCCAGAACTACCGATAGACTGAGATAGGCGAGAGTAGTGGAGTTGCAGCGAAAAAGCAGGGCCGAACTGCATGTTATATTGCACATTAGACGTTTTTTCACTTAGGTAACTTTAAATTTTTTTTGTTTTTTTGAAAAATAAAAATTAAAGACATGTCTTTTTCTCACAACAGTTATTTATTAAATTTCGGCTTAGGTCATCATCAGACTCTTAAAAATATTCTTAATTGTTTAATGAACAAATTGAGTGAGTATTGTGGTAGATATTATTAGTGTCAGTAAAAAACATAAAAAAACAATAAAAACTTCTGTATATTTTAAAAAAAATACAACAGAACCATAGAAATGTAACAAATTATTTGGTTTTTTAGTTTGACATTTATATATTTACAATATTACAATTATCAAAAACTATGTACATTCTTCGTCCATATCCAAATCGGAATTGTCACTACTATCATATAAATCTATAACTATGGGAGTTACGTCTTCCATTAGACCGTCCACTTCCCAAAATTTTTTCTCCAGAGTCATTACATGTTGAATATAGTTTTTCCAGTTATCAGACGTAACATTTGAAAACGCTTTTTTTATGAGGTCCTCCATATCCTTCGCTTTGAAGGTGCTGTTATTTACGGCCACATGCCTTTTTACTTGGCTCCATACCATTTCAATTGGATTTAATTCGCAATGGTATGGAGGCAAACGAAGCACTTTGACATTATTTTGTTGTTTACAAAGTTCTTCAATTTTGTAATTATCAAAATTTTGTTTAAATTGCGCGACTACCTCCAAAAGCTCGCACTTCAGATAATTTTCTTCAAAAAATATGTCTTTTTGTCTTAACCAGTCCATAATGTTATTCTTATTCCACGATTGGTTAGGCAACAACTCGGTTTTTACACTATGATATGGAGCATTGTCCATAACAATAACCGTTTTTCGAACTAAGTTGGGCAACAGTTTGTTTTCAAACCAGTTCTCAAAACACGGACCGTCCATTTCGTCGTGATAATCAGCGCTGTTTTTTTTTGCAAGGAAAAACATTTCAGCACCGTTTACAAAACCATTTTCACTTCCGGCATGGACAAGGATGAAACGTGGTCCACGCTGAGTGGGATGCTTTAGTCCAGTACTTAGCCCTTTTATGAACGCATCTCTTGCCGAGGTGACGGTTTTGTCTTTCCATTCTCTGGAAACCGAGTGCCCCACATTGACCCATGACTCATCCAAATACACAATGTCATAGCCCTCAGCCCGATATTGTTTAATGGCCCTTAAATATCCATGCCTCCATGCAATTATATCAGGACGTTCTATTAGCACGGCACTTTTATCACGTTTTGCATAAACAAAGTTCATGTCTTTTAACAACCTGTACATTGTACTGCGGGTAAAATTTGGCAAGTTTTCGTCTTGGTTCACTTTTGGCAGAAGACGATTCAAAGTAGGAGGAATGTTTTCAAAAAAAAAACTATGCACTGTTCGACGAACGCCGATACGAACACCTTCATCGTAAGTATAGTCTCTGGAGTTGTTTCGGCAACGGGTTCTTTTTCTGTTTGTTTTTACCTCAGAAAGCTCACCTTCTTTGTCTTCCTGTACGATTTTTTGAATCGTACGAACTGACACTCCTGTCATCGCGGATACTTTGTCGAATACAATACGTTGACTTTCATCTCGAAGCAAATTAATGTGGTATCTCACTACGTTTAAGATCACTTTTTTAGCACTCAGATGTAAAATTTGACCACTTTTAAACGGCAAAACTGGATCCATTTTAACAATATAATTTTTTACACTTGAGATTTGAGTGCGCGATGGTTATGCCTTAACCCTTGTCCGGGCAGAAGAATTTAAAAACGTAATCGGGCAGTTTGGGCTTATGTATACAGACAAACATATAATCTCCACTTCACCTAATTACACTATTTTGAAAAACATACCGCTCATTTATCTATAACTCATAAATCTGTCTGCTTTCCAAATGTGCTTTCCAAATGACACTATTGTTTGGAATGACTAAGTACATAAAGAGAATTAGAAAACTATTAATAGTCAATTATAAAGTAATCAATATTGTTTACTGTTAGGGCCTGTTAGCCCGGCTTGCCCGATAATGGAAGTTTAAGCACAATATCTTAATTATTATTGCTTTCTATTTATTAACTATTGTGAAAGTAATATTTTATAAATAATTTTGAGAGTTGACACCTAAGCTGTCAGAATTACCTGTGCCATAATAATTAACCAATTGCGTAAAACCTAATATTTTAACCACTAATAAAGACATTTTTCTAATAATCTTTAAAATCACTTCCCTGAAAATGTAACCATATTTATAAGTAATTGTAGTCGTTAAGCTTATTAAATAGATACGTACCTATCTTTTTAAAATAAATTTGATTAACATTGGAAAATATAAATAAAAATTTGAATATAAATAAAGAATGGGTTATTTCGGCCGGCCCTGCATAGTCCCGTGAACTATTGGCAACATACGCCCGTAAGAAATGCACTGGCCTATCTGTTCAGTTGTGAATTCTTAACTTGAAACAGTCTGTAAGAGTGTTTTTATTCACTAACATTTAGTTTAAGTCAGTCTAGCAATAAGATATATAAAACCCAAATGCTGAGTTATGCGGAATAATAGTTTAGTCGTGCAATGGCCGCAGACGTCAAATAATTAGTCTTTTAAGTACAGTTTTTTAAGGTAAGAATCTTTTTTGTTATCTTTGTAATGTAAATGTAAATATTAAGATTAAGAAAGACAATAACCTTAGTGCTAAAAAATTGTAAATACGTCCATCTTGCGATTATTTGCTGATAAGGTCTTTCAAGGTACGATGAAACATTGATTTTATTCATTCTTCAACTCATTGTGTTTTTCTTTTAGCCGTATATTCATAGCTGTGGGTTTCTCATCGTAAAACATATAATTGCTCAATGTTATAGGTATAAATACCAATTCATAATTAAACCTACAAATTTATGACCTATATTCATTTTTGGTTCTTATCATTCTTTTTTCGAATGGTAAGAGTTTCGAAACCGAAAGTTTCGAATCACTTTTGACTCCGGATCCTTGCATCTCTAACATCGACCTCAAGTTTAAAAATTGTTTCAAAAACGTTTCTTCGACAGTTGCTGAATCTTAACAATATTCACCTAACACTACCCGATATTTTCTGTTTGTAATAAAATTCGTTAGGAAGTGTTTCGTTTTCCTCGCACTGAACTTTTCGCTTAACTTCAGAAAAGCTCTAACGAAGAACGCTTAGGAGTACTAACGACTTAATCAATATTTAATTGAAAGTATGAACGAGTTAATGAACCAATACGAATTTAATCTACCGCTATAAACAAGCCGGGCCAACAGCAATAAAGCGTTTTTATTCTGTAAGTTCTTCACGATCGCTTGGTAAAGTCTTTGATCTGCTGTAATGATAGTAGTTTGCGATATGTACGGGAATTGATTACCTCAAACGGTAAGTTCTAACGAAGCATTGTGGAAGAATGAAACAAAAGTTTTCCAAAAGTGTGTTTGCAACAAAAAAAAAATATGGTACAGTAAGGGGTATAGTAGATTAGTGCTTTATGCTATTTTTTCTGCTAAAATGGTTGTTAATAAATTATGATAAAAGTAGGTGTGTGTATACATATTTTCATTTACTTAGTTTATTGATTCAATATTTTCATAATCCTGATAATTAAAAAATCTATTAATTAACCTTTTTCAAGATATATTGGTGCTATTGATTCAATAATAGTAGTATTATATCGGATTCCAAAATAAAAAATATGCACATAGTACCTAGGTTGACAGATTCTTTTAATAATTATAAAATACATTTTATTACATATAAAAAAGACTAAGGGCCGATTGTTCGAACGCTAATCAAAACTTGATTGTAATCAAATATTTAATTACAATCAAATAGGTCACAGCAGCTGTCAAAATTATTACAAATTGCTTATTATTATTAATTTGTAAATAAAAACATGAAATTAAAATCAGAAAGTGGTTTATTTTAAATTTAAACGCCAAATGATAAAATTGAATAAAATAAATCAGTCAACATAACCTCAAAATGTGACGTATTTGATTTTAATTAAATATTTGATTACAATTAAGTTTTGATTAGCGTTCGAACAATCGGCCCTCAGGGTAAATATACAAAATACCCAAAGGAAATTTTCAAAACTTTATATAAATCTTCTATATAATATATGGAATATTGATTTTAAATTCTGCCAATTTCGTGATACTTCTTGGGTGTGTTTTTTAGGTACCTACCAGGTAGGAATATCACTAGTTATTAATAAAATATAAATAAATATCATTTGATAGTAAATTTAAATATTATATATGAACTAAATAAGATGTTTCAAAATCATAATTGTATTTATATGAAATTATTTTAATGTGTAGAGAAATTATGGAGATAATTTGACACTCAACCAATAATATGTATATATTTTCTTGGAGTGGTGTTCGAGACAGTTTTTTTAAACGAATTTTAAAGATTTCCAGGCAGAATGGAACGGTGTGTGGCGAGGGAAGGAGAATATATTGAAAGCGAGCATTCGATTGTAGAATAATTTTTAAAATAAAACTCTTTTTCATAATCAGTCTCGTTATTTAGTAGCCAACCTAGTATATCAAAAAGTGTCCGATCAAAAAAAATTTGGACCCCTAGACCCAAACATAACCTAAAAATAATAAAAAGTGTTTTTTCTTTTTTTTTGCGATATCTTTGGTTCTAATCATGGTAGAAAATAATTTTTTTTTCAATTTAAAAATTTAATTTTTGAAGGATTTTGAAATTTTTAAAATTCGTTTAGAAATAGTAAAATTCCCCCCGTAATATTCCAAAAATAAAAATGCCAAAATTTTTAACCGTTTTTCGCTTCACCTCTTCCATCGACTCGAACTGGATTCCTTTTAAGGCAGACTTAATCTTCGGAAACAGGAAAAATGTCACAGGGTGCTAAATCAGGCGAGTACGGCGGGTGTTCGAGCACTGGAATACCTCTAGCGGTTAAATAACGCCTCACAGACAGCGCGTTATGGGCAGGTGCGTTGTCCTGGTGCAAGATCCACGGCTTGTTTTTCCACAACTCAGGCCGTTTCTTGCGAACTTGCTCTCGCAGCGTTGCCAAAACATTCAAATAGTAAGTTTGGTTTACAGTTTGACCCTCTGGAACCCATTCAGTCATCACGATGCCGTTAATATCGAAAATAACGATTAGCATGGCTTTAAATTTTGATTTCGACATCCTTAATTTTTTCATTCTTGACGATGCAGGAGTTTTCCAGTGCATGGATTGTCGCTTAGTGTCAACATCGTGTTTATATATCCAGGTTTCATCGCAAGTGATGATGTTTTCCATTAATTTAGGCTCTTCATGTAACCGTCAAGAAAATCTGAGCAGATCTGTTGACGGACGAGCTTTTGGTCAGGGATCAAATTTTTTGGGACCAACTTCGCACAGACTTTCCTAATGTTCAATTCATGTAAAATTTTTATGACAGTTTCTTTATCGGCGTTTACAGTCTCAGCGATCATCAAAATGCTCATACGACGATCTCCGCGGATAATTTCATTTATTTGGTCACTGTTGGCGGAGTTGAAACAGAGACAGGTCGACCTGGACGTTGGCCATCTTCGGCCTTCAGAAAACCGTTAATACCATTCGAAAACACGCGCACGAGATAGAGAATTCTCACCATAGGCCTCTTTCAACAAATTATAGCACGCAGTCGGAGTTTTTTTTAATTTAACGAGAAATTTCACATTAATCCGTTGCTCATGTTTTTCGTCATACATTTTTATCGGCACGAGAAAAAAACACGTTCTTTTCTAACCTCTACGGAAAAAATACTACTACAGCGACAAAAACGTGTTTTCGTACTGAAAGAGTAGACACTTCCAGCTATCCAATGCTGCATTCGTTTCCCACTCTTCCCCTCTAGGACGCCTTCTGCGCGCGTAGTCTCGTTATTTAATAGCCAGACCTCGTAGAACATGATATTTTTATTTTTCACTATGGTTGTCATGAATTATTTCTTTCCAAAGTTTCATCTCACAAATTATTTCTAGGAGCCTCGTTACGCAATGGATTGGCAGTCAACTTCAACAACACTATACCTACACAAAC
This sequence comes from Diabrotica undecimpunctata, assembly GCF_040954645.1. Taxonomy (NCBI): domain Eukaryota; kingdom Metazoa; phylum Arthropoda; class Insecta; order Coleoptera; family Chrysomelidae; genus Diabrotica; species Diabrotica undecimpunctata. Next base: position 7,907,418 of record NC_092803.1, on the reverse strand, counting down.
TTTCTCGATTGAAGTATAAAGATAGCATTGCTTCTTCTGTCGATGCCACATTAGGTGTCACTAACGTTGGCAACTAGATTGACGAGCAGTTGCGGATTAGAAATAGTTCTGTTCGGCACTCCTGGACTATTCTTGTCCAATTTTGAGTGTTATTTATTCATGATATTTGCTTCTTCCAATTTGACCCGTCATTATAAGCTTAAAGACTATGTATTTGTCTCGTATCGGATTCTGTATCGGATTTAGAATAAAATTAACATACTCCAGGAGAAGAGGTCCACTTTGGGCACCAGGTAGCTAGAGGACCATGGTCGTTATCAAATTCGTGTTCAGCGACCTCTCGAAAATCCTCGAGTAACAAAATTAAACTTATCTTAGTAGTAAAATTTTTCATTTTCTATGCACTTCGGACATGCATTTTTCTTATACACTTCGGAAACACATCTTTCTTATGCACAAAAAGCAATTTTCATTTAACCACCATGAATTTTGTTCACACCCTTTCCTGACACTTTCTCGGTTCGAATGCAAAAAAATGCGATTTATCTTGCTGAGGAAAATGGATAGGTTTAATGCTTTGTTTCTTCGCCTAATAGTCATCTCTTCAGATCATTTTAAATGCACAGAACACAGCTCACATGTACTAAAAAACTACTTAATGATAATCAAAAGAATACATACATTAAAACCAAAGCAAAGCTTTTTATATTTTCATTTTTTTTTGTTATATTAGCATTCTAGCTGAAAACATCGACGATTTGCAGGAGCTAATCAATAGAGTTGACATGGAATGCACAAATTGGGGACGATAAATATCGATAAAACTAAATACATGGTGACCAGTAAAGTGGATATCGGCGCAACCCAACTGATATTAAACCAACAACCGCTGCAGAGAGTTCAGAGATTCAAATACCTTGGATGTTGGATTACTCAAAATCTAGATCCATCCTTCGAAATTCGATGTAGAATTGAACAGGCAAGAAACTCATTTCAAAAATTCAAGCCTCTATTATCCAATAACTCATTAAATTTGGAAATCCGTGAAAAGTTTACAAGATGTTACGTGTGGTCTGTACTTTTGTATGGATGTGAAACTTGGACTTTAAACGCCGATATCATGAATAAAATCGAGGCGTTTGAGATGTGGTTGTATCGAAGGATACTAAAAATTCCATGGACTAGCAGAACTAGAAACGAAGAAGTTCTTCGAAAAATGGGACATCAACGAACTCTATTAAATATTATTAAGAGGCGTAAACTAGAATATCTTGGACATATAATCAGAGGACCAAGATATGAGTTCCTTCGGCTAATTCTCAACGGTAAAATCGAAGGAAAGAAATGGATAGGACGGAAGAAACTCTCTTGGTTGAGGAATTTGCGGCAGTGGACAGGTTTGACAGCGGACCAATTGCTACACGTAGCGCAAGACCGAGATCAGTATAAAAATATTATAAGCATGGTAGTCGCCGACGTTCCGTAGGGATATGGCACTCTAAGAAGAAGAAGCATTCAGAACGACATTTAAGACAAACGACAAATAATTAAGAAATTTCTAATGACCAGATTTTTGATTGGGCGTATTAGCTTTAATAATTGAATCGTCAATTTGTGTGGAAAAGACAACTGGTGGCTTCGTTTTAATGAGGCTTAATGGCATGCATAGTAATACATATTGTGAATATATTATTTATTACAAGCTCCAACTTACAGCAGTCTAGTCGTGTAGGAAGAAAAGACCTTACCTGAAAAAGAAAACAGAAGTTAATATCATCAATTAATTAATTTTTACTACGCCAACTTTTTTTAATTTCTAACAACCTTGTTAATTTATTTAAAATAATCCGTAAAAAATTCCTAGTTGATGAAGTATTTACTGATACAGTTCCTTCGATGTATCATTTACAATACTCTATTTAAATTAACCAGAATGATTAAGAAAACATTTTTATAGGACAAACAGACTATTCATCATTTTCATTTCATCATTCAAACAGATCACTTTGACGCATTAAATTTTGAAAAATTTAAAGTATCCTTTAAATTTTTTTTATTAATCTTTTGTATTTTGAAAACGATTTCCGAAGTGGAAATCAAAACTTATTTAAAAGTAAAATTGTCGCTAATTCCCAATAATACTACCGTGTTAAGGATAATTTATATTCAAAGTAGATATAGAAAGTACTAAAATATCACTTTGAATTTTTGTTAAAAAATACTTCGCAGTAAATTAGAACATTTTGTCAATTTAAATAGTGTTGGTTAGATTGACCACATGTCTGTTAGGTTAGAGTGTACCGTTTTTGAGATGTCTGCGATTACGGATTAGAGTTAGGGTTTTGGTAAATTGTTTTCAAATGAAAATACTAAAAATAAAATAATTGTGGGAAACATTTTAATTTGTTTATGTACGGTTTTCAACCATTTCTAAACTTTTTATTAAACATAATTAAATTATAATCGGCATTCCTAATGATCCTTAGGCTAATTTGCTTAATGTGTTTAGAATCTTTGTAAGCGGTTATATTATATTTTACCTCTCAAGCACAACAGTTAAAAAGTTTCTGTCATATTGATCTAAACTCAATATATTGTAATTCAAACGTGTAGTTTTAAGTGACCATCATACCTGGAAGTTGGATATTAATGCATTAATTGCAAATGTGCATTAATACTTTACCATGGAAAGAGACAATGGTGGACCTTTAAAGTCATTATTACGTATAAATCCACGCGTTTGTGACGAACTTGGGATTATTGAAAGTAAGCTAAAAACTGTAATAAAGACTTAGAAATTCTCAAAAAGATCTTACTGTGACTGAGTATCACGAAGACAAGAAAACAATTCGTAAATATTCTAGGAGCATTGACTTACCTGATGAAGAAAAATTTGAAATTCGCAATATTTTGTATCGAATGCGTGAAAACAATTAACATGTCAGTTTAGATACTTTACTGGCCGAAATAACAGAAAGACAAGTTTCTGAAATTAAGAGGACTAGCCTTTGGAAAGCGTTGGGAGATTTAGGATTTAAATTCAAAAAAGAAAATAATAGGTTACTTTTATGCGAAAGGAGTAGTTTGGTTCACAAAGGAATTAAATTTTTGAGAGAATATATTAGACTTAAATCTGAAAATGCAGTATTCGCTGGTTTCCCCCTTTCGCATTGAGTATGTATATTAACATAAAAAAATGAAAGCCAGATGACAATATAAAACTCTATTTTAAAAAGAAGTGAAATTAAACATAAATATACATAACCAAACATACAATTATAACTAAACAAGGGTTTATATAAACTTAAATATTAGTCAATACGAAACGATACACCAAAAGACTACCATAAAAAAAAAACAAAACAAAATTGTCGATTCTAAAAAAAACTACTGACCGAAAGCAGTAAAATAATTTCGTATATATACCACGTTATAAAGAGAAATAATATTATACAAAAAAAAAACATAAAAATATGGATATATATGTCAATGGTATAAAAACAAATTAATAATGCGGTGCATACAAATAATTAATACAATTATTAATACAAAACATACAAGAAATAAAGTCGGTGTTAACAAAATACAAATATAGAAGATACATTGTGTAGTGTACCTTACCTAATGAATTGATAGCACCACCGCTATCGCAAAAGACGTCTTCACCGACGCACAGAAACCACAAAAAGTTGATAATGAACCACCCTTACTGCAGTTTACGACTCTCTATGGTTTGAGAGATAAAACTCGACTCTGATTTTGTAGATGATGGAATCCCTTATCTCACACACACGTCTGGTGTTATTTCTCAGATGGCTCGTCTTGTAAATTAGTTCTTAAAAGCGCTGTGCCCTTCTCGTTTAGATATACTACGGGGAGAATCAAAACTAACAAAAAGTCTGTTAATATTTTATAAATGTTTATCGTTGCGAAACTGCAACATCAAGTACTACTGTGACCGCCGCGCCGTGTCACTGCCAGTTTAATCCCATCGAACACATCTGGGGTATATGTAAAACGTATTATGATAATCACATTGGATGCAGTGGATACAGTGACGATGCAGTGAGGGAAATGTGACAAGAAGCTATTAAAAATGCAACTTCAGAAATATGGACCAAAACTGTAAATAAATGTGAAAAATAAATAGAAGAGTGGTGGATCCGACAAAATGAAATTAGTGAAATTAATCCAGTGATTATAGATTTACATAATGATATCTGTAAGTACACTATTATAATGTTATTTAAAACATAATTATACAGCAGGTTAACCATTATATTTATACATTCATCATTAGCCAAATAAACAATAATATTTAAAATTCCATTTGAGTTTTTGCTCCTCATTGTATAATTGAGTAAGGAATTAAAAAGATTATGGAGAACTCCAGTGCAGTTTACAGTGCCCTTTACTACTACGAAAGCTTTTCTGCAAATTCCGTTAATCGTTTAGAGGTGTAAGTTAGTTGAATATACTGTATTGATGATGGCAATTCGCCGAAACACTTGAACAACAAAAATGTATTTTATTAATCTAAAACCTTAATATATACGTATATAAATGTATTCATTACTTTTAAAATTGAGTAGGTACGTTTTATACGGATTTTACTTTGTATTTGTAGGTTAATACCTCTAATAAAACATTTTCCTATAGCGTTAAGAACACCATAAAATCCTGATTACCCGCTATCAGATACCTTTCAAACTTGCTAGTGGATAGTTAATAAGATAATGACCGTTATCACGATTAATGGAACATAAATAGGTACATAATTTGTGTCATTTACGAACGACCTTGTTCGTTACTAAAATACAACAAAATCGGGGATATTGATTGGCTATAAAGGAACGTTCCGAAATTCTAGGTAGCGATTAGAGTGCTGATGTTATGTTTTTGGGTTAGATTTACTTGAATTGATAACGAGATTATTATAATATAATATTACTATAGAAAAGCTGAGGAAATGCGAAAAAGATTATACAGTGTGAGTCTTTATAAACGATCAAAAATATGAAAATATTTCTATATTCCGTTTGAACAATACAGATCGCACAAATTTTATGATACCGATGTGAAGTTTGTTATAGTGGTTATATTCATTATCATCATGGTCTCTACAACCCATAGTGGGTCTTGGCCTGCTCCAGGATCAGCTTCCATTAATTCCCATTCTTCACCTTGCTTTTCCAATTTCGTTCTAACACTCTTAATTTTTCCTCCACCTGGTCCTTAAACCGTGCTCTCGGCTTCCTCTCCTTCTTACTCCATCCATTCTTTGGTTATAAATGTGTTTCGGTGGCCTACCTCGTTCATTATTTCTATGTGGCTTAGTTACAGCAGCCTGTTTATTTGTGTAAATCAGATTCACTATAAAGGCGCTAAAGGTGAGGACAGGCTTGATAAGAGTTGTGTATATCAATATTTTCGTTCTTTTGTTGACTATGTGAACTCACCTATACCTTCAAAAGTATATGCTAATTGCATACTTGCAACTTACAGCCTTATTTTTTTTTGTTGCTGCTACCGTGAACGATTGGACCAGATCTGTCTTTCTTCTTGCTATGATGTCGATGTCATCGGCGTACCTTAGTATTTATAACACTCATATTCTCTAATAGTGGTTATATTATTCTTATAAATTATTGTACATAACTGAGACAATGAGAATAAAGTTTGACTTTACCAATAAGACATAGGTAAAGCTAGATAAGAACTTAAGGAAATGGTTTGAATGCAGTAGTGCAGAACTTTTTAGAGCGACCGTCAACAGAGTCCGCATAGCCATGATGATTTCCAACCTTCGATAGAAGATGGAACTTAAAGAAGAAGAAAGCTAGATAGGATGTCAAACTTTTACTTTGTATTGATGTTCCTGAAACTACTCCTCCTCATTCCTTGAGCCCTTGTCTGGACGTGATGACACTCTAAATATTGTTAACTTGCGGTTTTCATTGGTGGCAATCCTGTGCTAGATGGACGGCTTTATGTAGGGATTTTCTCACCAGAGTCTTCTTTTGATCTGCTCATCATGTCGGAGATCGTCCTATTCGTCTTCGGCGCTCTACCTTCCTTCTACTACCAATAGTTCCATGGTCCCCATTTTTCTAGCTATGTGGTCGAAGTTATTTAGGTATGCTAACTTGCCTCCTGGGTATATGGCGCAATTCTGCAACTCGATCTTATAACTTCCACTAATTTTACGAGAAACCACTTACAAATCAAACGTACAATTGACGAGTAACGAGCGTTATTGATTAAGATTTCTTTTAAACTTTTTAAGTAAGTGTACAAGTAAGTACTTGTAAGACCGTACTAGAGGTAAGACACAGTAAGTCTTCTTCAACCAACTTTTATCGACTGTCTTTTAAGTCTTTTACGAGAGATAAGACACTGCAAGTAGTTTAGTCTTATATAACGACTATTTTTCGATTGCTTGTGAAAAGAGGCTACTGTGACGTCAGCATATGTGCCCGTCTATTTTACCCGATACCGTTTAAGCTATTTACAATAAGAAGGGTCCGTGTACTTCTCTAAAATTAGCGGGTGGGTACACCCAATAAGGATAGAAATAATCTTTTGAATATATAAATAATTAATGAATACCTTTGTGAGATTTTCAAACAGTGATTTACAGTACATTCAACCAACTTACACGTCTAAACGATTAATGGAATTCGCAGAAAACCTTTCGTTGTAGTAAAGGGCACGGTAAACTGCACTGGAGTTCTCCATAATATTTTTAATTACTTACTTTGTTTAGAATATTTTTGCCTGTATTATCAGTTAAAGTTAATTTGTATAAAATAAGGATAAAAATTCAACTGAAATTTTAAATCTTATTGTTTATTTGGCTAATAATGACTGTATAAATATATTGGTTAACCTGCGGTACAATTATTTTGTAAATAACATTATAATAGTGTACTTACTGATTATTTAAATTTATAAATCATCATCGTCACTAAATTTACTACAACTATAATTATGTAAATCTATAATTACTGGATTAATTTCACTAATTTTATTTTCCCGGATTTACCACTCCACTTCTATTAATTTTTCACATTTATTTACAGTTTTGGGTGGTCTCTCACCTACACTTTTTAACATATATATAGATCAGGCTTTGAAAAGATGGTATAGAAAATGCGGAACAATGAGCATACCAGTACAAGAGAATATATTACATTCACTACTTTTCGCAGATGATCAAGTCATTTTTGCACAAGACAGGGAGGATATGGAATATATGATAAGGAAATTAAAGGAAGAATATGAACTTTGGGGACTCAAGATAAATATGTGCAAGACCGAATACTTATGTATTGGACCCAAGGTTGCAGATTTGAACTTAAGTTTAGAAGAAGAAACTATTAAGAGTTGTAAGGCTTTTAAGTATTTAGGCTCAATGATTAGCCGAGGTGGTACTTATATGAAAGATATAGAAATGAAAATAGCACGGGGAAAACAAGCCACAAGAGCACTTCATGGAGTGATATGGAACAACACTCTAACCAAAGAAAACAAAAAGAGGATCTTTCAAAGCATAGTGATGAATATTACCCTATATGGAGTGGAAGTATGGCCAATGACAACAACAATACGAAATAAAATAAGAACAGTTGAACTGGACTTAATGAGAAGATGTCTACAAATCACAAGAGCGGATAGAATAAGAACGAAGGAAATATGGAACAGAATGGAAGTAAAATGCTCAATTACAAAAAAGTTGGAAAACAGAGCCCTGCAGTGGTACGGGCATGTACAAAGAATGCCAGAGCATAGGTGGCCGAAAAGAATATTAAACTGGGACCCGCCGGGAAGAAGACGGAGAGGAAGACCTGCTACAAGATGGAAAACATACGTCGGAAATGCTATGATAGATAGAGACCTCAGAGAAGGTGACTGGGAGAATAGAGTGCTGTGAAAGAAATTTACGTTAAACAACATTATGCAAGAATACTATTTATTAAAAAAAATGTAACAAAATATGCAAAACTATGAACAACGGGTTAATGACACATATTATTTATTTTATGTATACCTAAAATTTAGCAAATGGTGAACATTATGGAGAACACCAGTGCAGTTTACGGTGCCTTTGAAACCGACGTTTCATGACGATATGACGTTTCTTCAAGAGTTTTTGCCTAGATCGTGATACAATGATATGATTTCAAGAAAGACTTGCAGGATCTTTAGTAAACGCAAAAAATACACACAAATAGTAAAATGGTCTTAAAACTTTTTGTGATAACATTATAAATTCTTTGTCTATATTGTGAATCCGGCTCAACTTTTATTTAGTTTCTATTTTTAAAATTTATTGCCCAATATTTCAAGAATATAATATATAAGTTGCTTATATACACTCGGTCGTCATACAATCATTCAAAACTCCATTATACTTTTATACGCCCTAAACGACGCTGGCGAGAGCATCAAAGACGACAAAGCGACAGTAAACTTTTGTGAAAAACACTCAGTTTTTATATCGGCATTAAAATCATCCACCATGGAAAGTTTAACTTCCCGGCAAGAGTCAATAAAATAATCTTATACTGCAAAGTGACTCATCAGCTCGCAAACAGATGGGCCTTATAATTAGACATATGGCGGCGGCGTCGGTAGCATTTGATGTGTACAGAAGAATAATTAAGCATTATTAGGGGGTCTGCGGGAGCGATCATCAAAGAAGATCGATAGGAGAATAGATAATGTTATTAAAAAAGGTTAATACTACTACATAGAAATGAAAATTGTTTAATCTACCGATTTTCATTCGCTCCAGGAAAGCTTTGACATAGTAAATATGTGTAACTGTATAGAGACGGGTGAAAAGCAAAAGGGCATAAGCATAATAATTTTTGTACCACATACCTACGATTTTTTGCTTCGACGATTGATACGTGTTCATAATTCCATTTGCAATATTTCAAAACGGTGAATTTTTTTTAGTTACTTTATTTTGTATTGAGAGACAGTAGTAAACCTAGTAAGTATTCGGTCTGACATTTAATTTACTCTTAATATTAATTTTAAGTTCTAAATTGTTTATGATTATATTTTTTTAAACTACAAATGAGTATCCTCAGTATATGATTGACTTATTAATATTGGTATTTTATATTGTTATTATTATTAAATAGGGTTACATTGTAGCGTTTTAAATTTGGTGGAATATTTTCGTTTTTCTGTTTGCAAATGAATTTTAAAACGATCAATATATTATGGCATTTTAAGTTGAGATTCTAAATATCAAGTTTTGGTATTCAGCTGTTTTTGTCTTTTGTCGTTAAAACGCAATAAACTGGAATATTTAAAAGTTGTTTCGAGTCCCCTAATATAATATTGCAAGTCAGGTATACGGTTTTTCTAAGACGTATTAACTGAGAATATTTTTTTGTCTTTGTTTACATTAATATTCCCCTATTCTCTGTATGTATTGTGAGGTAAAAATTTTCCAGTTAACCAATTTAAAAGTAAATACTCAAGAAGTTTTTTGTCGGTTCGTTGCTAAGAACGAGGTCAAAAAAGGGTAGATTGTTTGTTTTAAGTTTGTAGGCAAAAACTAGCTGTGAGACGTAAAGGCAAATTTATTTTGCGTTGAAATTTGTAAAATGTAAGGCATCGAGGAGTCGACATTTAAGCCCCAAGCAGAGCAGACAGAAGAGATTTTGAATCGCGAGTCGATTCAATTTTTTTTTGTGTAATATCTTAAGACCGGTTAAGGTGATGATACTCTATGCAATGTGGCAGTTTAGATCAGAGTAATCACCCATAAGATTTGTGCAGTACACCGGCACTGATGAAATTTGGAAAATGTTTATATAGAATATCCCCGTCGACAGCTTCATTTCCTCCATCAAGTTTCTGTTCCAATCGTTCCTGCCTACGTATGGAAATGGTTTATTTTTATTCAAGTTGAGAGTTATGTCCTTTGCAGCTCCAGTCCCATAGATGTTAACAAGTTTTTTTTGAAAGTTAAGTGCTAAACAGTGAAATCAGGTAACAATTATAACATTTTAATTTTAAAGTAAAGACAGACATTTTTTGCTAAAACAATAATTGCTTTCATTAAAATTTAAAGGATTTGTAATAAATAATAAATTGTAAATTTTATGGTTTAACAGCTGTCATTTTAATTGTTTTTTTTTAATATAATGTTAACATATGACAGCTAGCTTTGTTCTTTTCGATATTCATTTGTTTTGTTTGTTTAAAAAAAGGTTAATCTCTGTGCGATAACATTTGTAAGTTTTGTAGTATCTCCAACCCCTTTGTAAACGAAATTTGTAAACGGACACATGTAAGTTTTTTATTCTGTATTTGGCAACTATTTATATATGTAGTATATTTTTTGTGCCATTTTTATGTTTGATAACTGTTTGTATGAGACAAAAATAAACGTTTGATTTGTTTCTCTGATCCTTTGTTTATTTTAGTTTAGAAAATCTCCTAACCCTTGTATGTATTTTTGATTTTAGGGAAGAAGAAATTTTCTTTCTTTTTCCAGCAGGAAGTTTTCTTCGAAGCGGCGTCCAAATTTAAATAGCTAGAGGTAACCTTGTCTGCCATATCTTATTTCATTTTGTCCAGGAGATTTATGTAAGTACCCTTTCATTTTTTTTGTAGCTGCCCCAATCCGACCCATTTATTTCACTTATCCACTACCCCAGCTCTCCAACAACCAACTGAGTGTCGTACGCACTAGTAGCGTTTATTTTGCTTGTCCTATCTTCGCCCCATAGTTTTTGTCCCCTATTTCTACCCCTATGTTCGTACCTTGAGGTAGGCAAAATATATCGTTACAACATATATACACTATTATTTCAGATTTTGAATTTTGCGGAACCATGCTTTTACCAAATGAAACCTGCAGCCTACTATTTTGGAATTTGAGAACACTGTTCTCATGACACTGTAAAAGCATTTAATTTGCAAGAGTTTAAAAAGATTTTTGTACGAACGTTCCTTCGTAGTTGGTAGTTAACAAAAAGCAAGTGGAATATATATATTTTCCTATATAGGCAGTGTGAACAACTGTTAAAAATGATCTGGACAGTAGCTGAATGTACCATCGATATAATTTATAATATAATTATATTATAATTTGTTACTTTTGCAAATAAGGGTAACATTTATTAGACACGAAAATAAGATAATGTCTTCAATATCGTCGGTAATGAAAACAAACTTTTCATCTTTTATTATCTCAATAGTCATTGTTTTTAAGTACGCATAGCGTCTGTTCTACTTTTTGGTAAAACCGATAAAGTTTTATACGTATAAACTGCTATTAAGTTTTCGGTACCCACAGTATAAATTTTAGCTTTACAGGAACGAACCGCACATCTCCAACACACTTCACCACTGGTATAAGTACAAAAATCTAACGACCAGAAAATTCCAGTAAAGAAAATACAACAAATTCTATTTATAAATCAAAAATACTGCATTACCAGAATACATTATACAAATATTATCGAAGAAGAAACATATCGTCGTAAAGACTGGATTGCTAGTATGTTTAAGAAGTTTAAACAGAGGAGCAGATACCAACAGTGACTATACACTAATAATAGCAAAACTGAAATAAGAACTACCAATAATTCCAAAACCTGTCAGAGATAGATTAAATTGCCAATTAGAGCGCCTTCAAGATAAGAAGGTTGTAAAGAGACTAGAGGAAGAAATAAATAAAAAGCTAGAGAATCCAGTCAAACAGGATATAGAAGAATAGTAGCAGACCATACAGACAACCATGTCGCAAGCAGCGGAAAAGTGTATAGGAAGAGAGCATATAAAAAGTCGGCAAGATTGGTTCGATGAAGATTGTAGGAATGCTTTGACCAGAAGAAACAGAGCAAAACTACAAAGAGATAAAGAAAATACCCAAAATGCGATCGAAAACTATGTGGCAAGAAGAAGGGAATTGAAAAGAATTTGCAGAAAAAAGAAAAGAGAACAGCTAGAAAAGCAACTGAAAATATAGAAGAAGCCTACATCAACAGAGAGGTAAAGAATTTCTACCAAAAAGTTAAGAAATCCAGAGAAACTACTACGAATAATCCACCGTATTGCTGAAACAAAGAAGGTTTACTTCTAGATGAAATAACAGAAAAATTAAACAGATGGGCGGGATATTTCGAAGATCTATTAAATACAGACCAACAAGAGGAACTCGGGAGAACTGGCAAGAAGATAAAGAAGGGACGTGCGAGAAACCAACTTTGAATGAAGTCAAAGAAATAATAAGAGACCTAAAAAATAACAAAAGTGAAGGAGAAAGTGGTATCCCCGCTGAGATTTTTAAGGAAGGTGGCGAAAGATGGAAGGAAAGAATATTTCACTTGACACTAATAATTTGGCAAAAGGAAGAAATTCCAAAACAATGGAATAGCGCTCTTATTTGTCCTATCTATAAAAAAGGAGACAAAACGGAGTGCGAAAACTATAGAGGTATAGCACTATTAGAAGTATGTAGTCTATAAAATACTTGCAAAAATGATTAGGACAAGATTAACAAAATATGATAACAAAGTGATTGGAGAATACCAGGTAGGTTTTAGACCAAGTAGAATAACGACTGATCAAATAAATATGTTAAAATTAATATAAAATAATAGCTTCAAACAAAACTTAGGATTACATATGCTATTTATCGATTTTAAACAACCATATGACTCCCTAAATCGAACGATGCTATATAAGGCCATGAGAACATTAGAAATACCAGAAAAGCTTATAAGGCTAGTGAGAATGACGCTTAGGAACACGATAAATAGGGTAACAATGGAAGGAAGCTTTACAAGGCAGTTCACAGTGAATAGAGGATTAAAACAAGGAGATACGCTATCAACGAATTTATTTAACCTAGTATTAGAACAAATCGTAAGAATAAGAATAAGATCAAATATGAGCACAAACAGGACTATTTCCAATCGCAGGGAACAATGCAAAGCGTACGCGGATGATGTGGTGATACTAGCGAGAACAAAAAACATTTAGAAAAAGTTTTCCAGAAATTTGAAGACAAAAAGCGAAAAGATACGGATTAATAATAAACCAAACAAAAACGCAATATATGGAAATGAGAGGAGACATAACAAATAATAACAAATATGTCAAAATAAAAGGAGCAGAGATTGTCTATAATTTTGAAAAGGTGTCAGAATTTGAATACTTAGGAGTAACCATAACGAACACGGGAAAAGAAAAAAAAAGAGATGGACAAAAGATTAATGAAGGGAAATAGAGCGATAGGGTCACAAAGTTCAATACTGAAAGCAAAAAATGTGTCAGGAACAGATAAACTCCAAGTCTACGAGACAGTTATCAGACCCACAGTGATATATGCCAGTTAAACGTGGATTATTAACCAGCAGGAAGAAGAGAAAGTAAAGATCTGGGAAAGAAAGGTGCTCAGAAAAATCTTCGGATGAATAAAGACGGCAAGTATTAGGAGAAGACGAACAAATAAAGAAATAATAAGGATGTATGGAAAACCAGCAATTACGGCAAAAATATGAGCCCAAAGAGCTAGATGACTTGGTCACATTATACGAATGCCAGAGAATCGTAATGTTAAAACAATACTGAAGGAGGGGGAAAAGAAGAGGACGTCGAAAGAAGAAATGGTTGGAAGCAGTAAAGCAAGACTTGTCAAAAATTCGGGTGAAAAAAATTGGAGAGAGAAAGCAAGGGACTGAAAAAAATGGAGGGAAATAACCAAGTTTGTAAGGCCTGAAGTGCTGTTATATAATATATATACATATATATATATATATATATATATATATATACATATATATAGACGAATGCTTTGTGGAAATCTACGAATGTTAAAACTAAGGGCTTGTTATATTCTATAGATTTTTCGATGAGTTGTTTTATTGTTTGGGGGTGATCGTTGGTTCCAAAGTTTGCTCTGAATCCAGCTTGTTCTCTACTTTAATATAGGTCTAATTTCTTGTCTAATATTGTAGTGATTACTCTCGTAAAAAGTTTATAAAGATGTTTTAACGGACTGATTGGTCGGTAATTTTCCAGATAAGTTTTTTCTCCTTTTTTGTACAGAAGAATTGTTTTGGCTCGATTACATTCAGATGGTATGGATTTCTTTGTCAAACATAGATGAAAGAGATCTTTTATTTTCCTCATTGGAGGTTCACCGCCATTCTTAACAGCCTCGATCACAATTGCATCGTCTCCTGGTGATTTATTGGATTTCATTTTATTATATATATATATATATATATATATATATATATATATATATATATATATATATATATATATATATATATATTATACGTCAGTCCAACTTAAGATATATCAATTCTACAGCACCAGTTAAGATCTTTCACTAAAAATACAAGAATAACAGATTTTAGTAACAGTTATTTATGAACGACTGATGGTAAAGTAAATAACAACCAAACGATTTTCAACCCAATCCGAAATTCTCCTTAGCTCCGCGCCACACAAACGATCTCGCTTGTTAGCTTAAGTTCAATAATTAATTCAAGAAGAACTTTGACAAACAGAAAACCTTTATACATTTCCCCGCAATCCGAACGTTAAACATTCTAAGAAAAACAAAGCCGGCAGACTCCCGTCGTCGTCCGTAGTCAAATCCTAATGCACGAAAAACAACGAGGAAAACCAAAAAGTGAAAACATCACCGGCAGAGGGCTTTCCGTTTCGTCCATTTCGCCTCGTTACATTTCCATTTCCATTCACCTTAAGCCCATAGTACCCATCGGCCGATAAGTGTAGTCTTGAATTGACGTATGGTTTATAATTGAGCAACGGTTAAGACACACTTTTGTAGAATCATCTTGACGTGGTATTTTCTTTGATAAGATTTGTATTTTCTGCAATTATAACAGCTACTTTATACCTATAACTTTTTGTAAATAAACACCACAATATGAATGAACATAATCTGAAGTTTCCACTTTCAATTCGGAAATTGTTCTCCAAGTATATTTTATTTTATCGTATGGCATATGTTTACAAACGAACATCTAACTTATTTATCTATCGACTCTGGAGTCGCCATTGGGAAATCCTTTCACATACCATGATAGGATCTTGTGGGACACTGTTCTGTGATGTGACAGATGGTTTGTGGTTGTCCGCAGTCACAGAGTGGGGATACTCGTTTACCCCATTTGTGCATCATGTAACCACATCTGCAGTGTTGGGTTCTGATTCGGTTCAGCATAGTCTTTGTGTTGCGTGGTACATCAAAACCTGGTGGTTTTTGTGTGATGCAGGTTAAGCTGCTATTTTGTTGTTCCATCCATTCTCGAGTCCAAGTTGTCGTTAAGTTGAACTCATTTTCCACAGCAGTCTGTGCTGTTTTTATTGGCGGTCGTCTGAAGCGTAGACGGTTACCGTTGGCAGTATCTATATCTTGATGGATTGGCAGGATTTCGTTACTAAGTTACGATTCCTGTAGTAGGGCTATTGGCCTGTAGTTCTTAGGGTTGTTATCATTTGGTTTTCTTGGTTTTAATATGGCAATTACCTTCGAGCGTTTGAGTTCCTGTGGTATGGTACCGGTCTTCATAATGTCTGTGACAAAGTGGGCCATCCATTCTCTCACCTATTTGCCGCTTTTAATTAAGAATTGATGAATATTGTCAAAACCTGGGGTTTTACCTCGCTTTACATCCTTGAGAGATATAAGAGAAAGGGCAAGAGTATTCGGTTCCAAGTACAAAGAAAACATTGTCAATGTTTTAACCATAAATCATTACGACAATTTGTCTAACCAATACGGAGAACAACTAGCAGCTCCCAAGAGTTTTATGTAAGTTCGTTGTGATATCGCTGCTACAGAATACCTGTAAGTTTTTAAATGAGTTTTTTATTGTCCTATTCTTGTCAAAAGTAAATGGATAGTCATCTCCCAATGGACCAACCGTTTACTTTTATATTTGTCATTGTTTTTTCAACGGTTTCTAGATTATTTATTCTAAATACAGGTGTCGACGACAACCCATTTTGTATTTGAACGGTCCGCCGCTGCAGCCCAGACAGCCAGCTAGTCGGTACAGACGACAGATGACAGAATGACATTCCATCACCAGCCGTTGAGAAGCATAGAACTATTTGTTATTGTTTTCATATTTTTGTGCAAATTCATAAATAAATGCAGTATTTTAGACTATTAATTAATTTCAATGAATACAGTCCACTACAACAATAAACATTGGTCCATTCGACCCGATATTTGTGATAAAATCAGTGCTAAAAGTGATTCACAGTTAACGGTCAAGTGAAAGAACACGTGGGATTGCCGAACAATATACAGCCAGAAATACCGGTGAGTTCCCATCTGATTCCTATACCTATTTATACTGTTTTTGTTTGTGTAAGTTGCATAAAACTATTTACAATCTATATATCTATTTAAATTCAATTCGAATCTATTTGATTAATAAACAATGTCGGACGAACACTTAAAAAGATTAATTAGAAAACGAGCTGGTCATAAGGCTTCATTTACAATTTTCTCCAAATTTCTAGAGTCTATTAAATGCAAATTAGAATTACATGATGTTGAAAAAATCGAACTAAGCGACAGAATAAATAAACTAGAAAATACATTTTTAGAAATTAAAATTATCCAATCAGAAATAGAAGAATTGTCAGACGATCCCGAACCACACTTTGTGATAAGGGAAGAACTTGAAAACAATTTTTATTCACTATCGGCTAATGCCAAAGCATTGTTAAATAAATTCAGTTCAGATATTGATGATAAAAAGTCGGTGACAAGCGAGCATACAAGCAATAACACTTCTATTTCTGACGGGGCTTATCGTTTACAAGGTGTAAAACTGCCAACAATACAAATTCCAAAGTTCGACGGCACATACGAATTTTGGCTAGAATTTCGAGACACTTTTGAGTCACTCATTCATACAAATGATAGTATTACAAATATTCAGAAGTATCATTATCTTCGGGCATCATTACAAGGAAATGCCGCCGCAGTCATAAAACCTATCGAATTTTCCGCAAACGGGTACAATTTGGCATGGGACTCTGTATGTGATCGATACAATAATAAAAAACTCTTAATACACAATCATATTAAAGCTTTATTTTCATTGGAATCTATTCACAAAGAATCTTTTGTAAAATTTCGTAAATTAGTAGATGATTTTTCAAAACATTTAAAGTCACTTCAACAATTAAATCAGCCGTGTGAACAATGGGATGCCTTACTTATATTCATTATAACATCAAAACTAGACGAAACTACTATTAGGGAATGGGAAAAGCATATTGCTACTCAAACGGAACTACCAACTTTATCCGATCTAAAAGGATTTTTAAAATCAAGAGCAGATTTTCTAGAGGCAATTGAAATGAACATTGAAACAAAAAATAAAAGTAAGGAGAACAGGACGACTAGGGGATTCTTAGCAACAAAAACAAACTATACATGCGTCTCTTGTCAAGGCGACCATAGCATTTACACTTGCGAAACATTTTTAAATTATCCAATAAACGAAAGGTGGAATTTTATTAGATCAAAATCATTGTGTACAAACTGCTTGCGATCGGGTCACTCCAATAAACAGTGCAAACTCGGGCCATGTCGCAAGTGCAAAGCACGTCACAACTCACTTTTACACAATAATACAAATGATAGGAGCATCATTATAAGCCAAAATAATTCGGGCACGTTCAATAGAAATTCGAATATATCCAATAGCAGTATTAATACAAATCCATCACAAAGTACAAGTGAGCCAATAAATCCAGGAACAAATAACAATACATTTTGTGGTAACAGCATGCTTTCTTGTTCTGATACAGGCTATCTTTTTCTCTCAACAGCAATCTTAAGTGTTAAAGATATGAATGGTAAAATGCAAAGGGCTCGTGCACTATTGGATTGCGGGTCTCAATCTTCACTTATCACAACAAACATGTGTAACAAACTAGGAATCAAACCACAAGATGTCAGCTTAAATCTTTTGGGCATAGGCAACAAACTATCAACTATTACAGGTCAATGTCAGTTAGAGATTTGCACATCTAATAATAAATTTGTAAAAATAATCAACTGTTTTGTATTGCCAAAAATAACAAATATTCTTCCTCATACAAACATTGATGTAAGCGCTATAAACATTCCTAATACAATTATTCGGTTAGCAGATCCTAATTTTGGCAATGCTGGATCTATTGACATTCTTATCGGCGCAGATATTTTTTGGCATTTGATTTGTAAAGGTCGCATATCTTTAGATCAAGGTCCTATTTTAACAGAAACAATATTTGGGTGGATAATTTCTGGCCCGCTGGGATCGGTTCCCCACAATACAATATCTTGCAATCTTAGCACAAATCTGGAACTAACTAAACTTCTTCAGCAATTTTGGGAAGTAGAGGAATTGCCAAATATTCCTCATCTATCTGAAGAAGAGCAATTGTGCGAGGACAATTTTCAAAAAACTACTACACGTGATCCAAATGGTAGATTCATAGTTATGATGCCATTAAAACAATATCCGCATGTGTTGGGTGATTCAAGGATACAAGCTGAAAGAAGATTTCATCATCTAGAAAAAAGATTAGCACAAAACAATCCTCTTCGCGAACAATATATACAATTCATGCGCGAATATCAGGAGCTAAACCACATGTCGTTAGCAGATATCTCTGAAAACTCTACTGTCGACTACTACATGCCACATCATGGTGTCCTAAAGGAGGACAGTCTTACAACAAAACTTCGTGTCGTGTTTGACGCATCTTCACCAACAAGCAACGGGTTATCATTAAACAATATTCAATGCGTCGGACCCAGTATACAACAAGATCTATTCTCAATTCTCATCCGATTCAGAAAACACAAATTCATCATAAGCTCAGACGTAACCAAAATGTACAGGCAGGTGTTAATTCATCCCAGCCAACGCAGTCTTCAAAAAATAGTCTGGAGGGAAAGTCCTTCAGATCCATTACAACATTTTGCTTTAAATACGGTTACTTATGGCCAAGCATCAGCTAGTTTTCTTGCTATCCGATGCTTTTTCGAGTTAGCTAACGAATGCCAATTGTCGCAACCAGAAATCGCGAAGATATTACGTCAGGATTTCTACGTAGATGACTTGTTAACCGGTGCGGATACTATTACTGAAGCTTCGAACATTTGCCGTGAAGTCTCACGTATTTTACTTACAGGTTGCTTTCCACTCAGAAAATGGATTTCAAATGACCCAAGAGTTTTAGAAAGGGTAAATAATCAAGATGATTCCTTTGGAATTCTAAACCTCTCTAAAGATGGAGTCACAAAAACTTTAGGACTTATTTGGTCATCCCAACGTGATTCACTATTATACAATGTACAATATAACAATTACAAGGAAACTTGTACCAAAAGAGATGTTCTTTCTTTAATTGCAAGAATATACGATCCACTAGGCTTAGTAGGTCCTTGTATCATACTTGCGAAGATTCTAATGCAAAGGCTATGGACTGAAAAACTGAATTGGGATGAAAAATTAAGCGGTTCATCACTAAATACTTGGAATAGATTGAAAAATGATCTTGCCAATCTGAAACAATTAAGTATACCACGTCATGCAGTGTGCAATAATGCTAAAGATATAGAAATACACGGTTTTTCGGACGCATCACAACAAGCCTACGGTGCTTGTATCTATTTAAGAAGTACCGATGACAAGGGAAATATCTCGGTTAAAATTCTATGTGCTAAATCAAAGGTTGCCCCTATCAAAACTCTAAGCATTCCACGCCTAGAGCTTTGCGCAGCTGTATTACTTTCACGTCTTTTAACTAAGGTAATTGAATCCATTAATATAGACCTCAATAAATGTTATTTATGGTCAGATTCCACAATAACCCTTGCTTGGATCAATACTTCTCCTAACAATCTTCAAACCTTCGTAGCTAACAGAGTCTCCGAAATTCAGGTCTTAACAAAGTCCTATACATGGAAGTATGTACCCACACAAGATAATCCTGCAGACCATCTATCAAGGGGATTATCTCCTTCTCAAATACTAAATTCTTCACTATGGTGGGACGGTCCGTCATGGTTGTCTTTAAGGGAAGAATTTTGGCCCCTTTTAAATCCAAAGGTAGACATTCTACCCGAAATAAAATCTCAAACTATTCTCAATTTTGTTTCCTATTCTCAGCAAGAACAATGGTTTCCATTCAAGGCCTTTTCACAATATTCGCGTTTACTGCGCGCATTTGCATACATCCTTAGATTTAAAAATAATTTATTAACACCCAAAATTCTTAGAGAGTGTGGCTCTCTAACATTAACCAATATTAATGACGCTCGTCGTTATTTATTGAAGATCATACAACTACACTCTTTTCGCGAAGAGTATGATCAGCTGTCAAAACAAAAAAGCGTTAGTTCCAACAGCAAGCTCTTCTCTTTAAACCCATTTATTGACCAGGATGGTTTAATACGTGTTGGTGGTCGCTTGGCTAACTCGGATTTTCTATATGACAAAAAACATCCCATTGTCTTGGATTCAAAACATCATTTCACGATATTATTTTTCCGTCATGAACACCTGCGTCTATATCATGCAGGCCCTCAGCTGCTTCTATCTACTATTCGGGAGACATATTGGCCTATATCAGGCAGAAACCTATCTAGGTTGACTGTTAAACAATGTACTACTTGTTTACGATTTAATCATAAACCTATACAACCAATCATGGGTGATTTACCACGTGACCGATTACTGTACACATTTCCCTTTGCCATCACTGGTATCGACTACGCCGGTCCGTTTTTGTATAAAAATAAGGGCAGAGGTGCCAAATTAAATAAATGCTATATTTCATTATTCATATGTTTTGCTACAAAGGCGATTCATCTTGAGCTCGTAACCGATTTGAGCACTCAAACATTCATGCTTGCCTTGCGCCGCTTTATCGCTCGTAGAGGAAAGCCAGCCAAATTGTACTCAGATAATGGTAGAAACTTCGTAGGTGCCATGTCTGAACTTAAAAGATTTTTAAAAATTAACAATGCACACATACAAGATTCATGTACACATGAGGGTATTGAATGGCATTTAATTCCGCCATATTCTCCACATTTCGGGGGACTCTGGGAATCCGGAGTAAAATCTTGTAAATTTCACTTAAAACGTTCACTTAAAAATACAAATCTTACATTTGAGGAGTTTGCAACAATGCTATCACAAATAGAAGCAGTACTCAACTCCAGACCTTTGTGTCCTATTAGTCCTGATCCTAATGATTTAACACCACTCTGTCCCGCTCATTTCCTCATCGGTAGAATGCCAACGCTAGCTCCAGAACCAGATCTACTCCAAGAGATTCCACAACGACTCAATAGATTTCAACGCATCCAACAAATTTTCCAAAGTTTCTGGAAGAGATGGTCTTCCGAATACGTCGTCGAGCTACAGAGACGTTCTAAGTGGCAAATATCCAAGGGAGAATTAGTAGAAGGAACTTTAGTCCTTATCAAAGATGACTGTCTGCCACCAGCAAAGTGGAAACTAGGCAGAATAACTCACATACATGACGGATCGCAGAATACCGCTAGAGTTGCAAAAATAAAGACTCAAGAAGGTATCATCACGAGGTCATTCTCCAAAATATGTCCTCTCCTTCCATTAAATTGAAAGATTCAGGATCTTTCAAGGCCGGGAGTATGTCGACGACAACCCATTTTGTATTTGAACGGTCCGCCACTGCAGCCCAGACAGCCAGCTAGTCGGTACAGACGACAGATGACAGAATGACATTCCATCACCAGCCGTTGAGAAGCATAGAACTATTTGTTATTGTTTTCATATTTTTGTGCAAATTCATAAATAAATGCAGTATTTTAGACTATTAATTAATTTCAATGAATACAGTCCACTACAACAATAAACAACAGGTTTAACAGAATACGAGGGAGCGCACAAGCCTGTCTGATAGAAATTTTAATTTATATCGCTCCGAAAAATAATTTTCATTTTTTATTTTTTTATTGCAGAATATAATATTATTGTCACAGATTATTCAGATATTTCTTATATCTATGTTTTTCTTTTTGACTAATTGGATATGGCTGTCAGCTGACTGCATCGAAGAGTTTATTGAAATCCAAGAAACAAACATACATTAGTTCAATCACAGCCATGTATCTATGTTCAGCTATAAACCGATCCAGATATTGTGAAATTCGTTAAAGTTCAGAGACAGATGTTCTGGACACATTGCTAGGATGTTTGATCACGAATACACGAAGAGATTAACATTTTCAAAACCAGAGGGCACAAGAAGTAAAGGACGACCACGAAGGAGATGGATTGATGATCTGGAAGAAGACCTACACATTCTGAGAGTCAGAAGTTGGAGGGAAGTTGCTAGGAATCGACAGGAGTGGCGACTTCTTTGTGAGCAGGCCAAGATCGGCAAAGGATTGTCGAGCCACTTATGATGATGATGATGATACTATTTCCTGAGTTTATACAACGTAGGCTGGAATTATTTGTTCCTAATATTTAGTATTATTAAAATCGCGACAAAGGCGGGATTTTATGTGTTCTTACGTGTTGTAACGTAGTTAGCACATCGCCGTTGACAATGTCATCAAAAAGAAATCATCCCAGACTGCCATAAGTAGTATTTGTAATTATGTGTCGTTACAAAACACTGGCCGTTAAAGCTCTACTCTGATATATCAGCTTTTATCAATATTGCTGCTTGAAATAAAATGTATATTAAAAAAAATTGTTCTTAAACGTTTTGTTTGCAACGCATAAGTCGTAACTGTTTTTGTAACTTTTCGTATAAGCTAAAATTTTTGCCACGGTGTTAATTTTAACTGAAGTATACAGATATCACATTTTAAGCCGAAATCGTCTTACCCATTCCGGTGATTTGACCTTGATTGCCACCAGATTCGTACTCGCTGCTGCATTAACCGACATCAAAGTTTCAGAGCTCGTCGCCGGCTGCTTCATCGCCACCGCCGCCATTCGATACTCATGCAAAGTTTGTATATCACGGTGGTTAACCTAAGCTTTATTGCAAAGGAAGTGCAGAGGCATTAGAAAGGATTTACCTTGTTCCTCCGCATATTTCAAACGGGCCGACATCGGGTACGGCTTACCTCCCGTCGGTCGGTGGGATACTACACCTTTTGATTCTTGTTAATCTCGGTGTGGACTGCTTTAGTTCTGCACGGTTCGAATTTCAGTTTGCGACACAGGCTGTCAATAGGACCCTGATAGGGATATAGTTTTAGCCTTTATAAAGACAGTGGTGTGCGAAGATCTAACGATTTTTAAGGAATACTTAACAGATTGATGTAATGCGAAGTCTATGCTAATTCGAATGTGACGTCCCTTGCTCTTAGCTGACGGTGTAGTCTTACCTGAATATACTGAAACAGAATTGTAGATATCTAGAGTGAATTAGATCGAAACACCAAAGATAGCTAAGGAGATAACTTTGGATGGTGTTTTTTTAGTTATGTCCCAATAAATTTACAATCGGTATAGAAAAGAACACACTGAGTAAATAATTTGACAACAATAATTATCCGCAGGTACATTTCTTTTGTTTTAAAGATTTTAATGAACTAAATTGTTGATTGGAGAGCGGGATTAACGTTCACTTTACTGCAATTTAAAATCTATTATAGTGTATTTTTATGTATGAGAGAGTAATAAAACAATAAATTATGTATGCAAATCCCTAAACTGTTGATACGGGTGACTCAATGAAAAACAGATATTTGTCAACAAGTTTACAGAAGTATATAGGAAAACAATTTTAAATTGAGTATGACCACCAGGTATAAAGGTTGGAGCAGAATAGAATACAATAGTTGTGAGGGTTACTAATCCCTAAATAAGGTTGCCAGTGTCGGAGTGATGGAGGTTAACAGGTACTAATGAATTTGCAAGAAATGTAAGATGTTTATTTTATTGGTTATATATAACCAATAAAAGTTTAATAAGTACCTACCTATTTGCAAAATAAAGTTTAATTCTTTAGATAAAATAAAACGTTTTATTTTATCTATTTGCAAAATAAAGTTTAATTCTTTGCCTATTTGCAAAATAAAGTTTAATTCTTTAGATAAAATAAAACGTTTTATTTTATCTGAAATGAGTGCATTCCACGAAGTAAGGGTTTCAACAATCAAACATTTAACTCTTTAATTCCAGGAATCTACGACAGTAATTGACTAGATAATTACCTTCTAAACTTATTCCACAGAAAATGTGATAGTGGGTTTTTCCATTTTGTATATAGGAAGGTCCAAGTGGCGTATTCAAAATTCTTAACAGTTCACTAAAAGTAGGTACTTCAGTTGCAAGGTGCAGTTTATTGTGTATACTAGTGTTATGGAAAATTTGGAAGTGCCGTGTAAACGCCGAAAAATTGGTCCTCTAACAGTTAATGAAAAAACATTAATATTTAATTGTTTTAAATCATTTACAGACAAACGTTTATGTGAAAGTGTTGATGAGACCGTTGAGTTAGTTAGCAGTACACTTGGTGTTGGGAAATCTACGATTTACAGAGTTATTAAAGAAGAGAAATGTGGTAGTTTTCAAATGCCACGTAATGCTCCATGGAAACCAAAATTTCAAATAGAATATCATTTTAAAGAAGGACTTCGACGGAAAGTGCATGAATTCTTCTTTAGACAAGAATTTCCAACATTGGATAAAGTTCTTGTCTCAGTTCGAGATGATAAGGATTACCCAGAAATGAGTCAAAGTACGTTATGGAAACTTTTAAAAGAAATAGGCTTCCGCTGGAAAAAGAATCCCAGAAAGTCTATTTTATTAGAAAGAAGCGATATTGTCATATGGAGAAGACATTTTCTAAGAACCATAAAGGAAATGAGAAACCAAAAAAGAAAAATATTTTATCTTGATGAAACATGGATCAACGAGGGTCATACACCAAATAAATTTTGGCAGGGTGAAACTGTTACAAGTCAAAGGCACGCTTTTGTAAATAACTTATCTACTGGTTTAAACCCACCATCAGGAAAGGGACGCAGGCTGATAATAGTACACATTGGCAGTTCAGACGGTTTTGTTGAAGGTGGTTTATTAACTTTTGAATCAACTCGTACCGGTGACTACCATGAAGACATGAACGCTGATGTCTTTCAAGAATGGTTCGAACAAATGATAGATCTTCTTCCTAAGAACTGTGTAATAGTAATGGATAATGCAAGTTATCACTCCAGACTTATAGAAGGACTGCCCACAACCAAGTGGTTAAAAAAAGACTTGCAGAATTGGCTGAGTTCAAAAAATATTACGTACCATCCCGGATCTATAAGAAAGGAACTTTATTCGTTGTGTGTCCTTCATAAAGAAAAATTTAAAAAATACGAAATTGATGAAATTGCCAAAAATCGTGGAATGACAGTACTTAGATCTCCACCATATCATTGTGAATTAAACCCGATTGAACTGGTATGGGCACAGATAAAGAGTGAAGTTTCAAGAAAAAATACCACTTTTAAAATTCATGATGTTAAACAGTTGTTTTTGGAGGCCGTAAATAATGTAAAACCTGAAAACTGGGAAAAGGCAGTAAATCACACTATTAAAGAAGAGGAAAAAATGTGGAAGCTGGACAATATTACTGATAAAATGATCGAGCCAGTTATTATAAATCTTGGTTCTGAAAGTTCATCTTCTGAATCTGATTTGGATTTGTAACAAGTAGCTGTAAGTTTTATATTAATATTTTTATTCATCTATTTAACATACCTTAGACGGTTTTAAAAACTCTTTTTCTCTTTTGTAATTTTTAAAAATTAAAAAAAATGTGAATTTTTTAAAACCCTTTTTAATGTAGGCCAGTCAGTTCTAATATAGTGTGTGATAAAAGAGGTCACTTTTGTTTACATACACATAACTCTTTATAACACTGAAATAATTCATTTATTTTTTACAATTATTCAAAGTAATTTTTCAATTAATCTTGAGCACGCCCATGGAGTGGTCGGAGCTACCAGTTAAAATTATGCTAATTACTCTCTCGTTCATAAAAATAAACTATAAGTAAGTTATATTAAACCAAACGTTCCAGTCTCTGTTTGGTCATCGATTCTCTGCTAGAGGTTTTGTGCAAGTCGTGTAATACTTGAAATATATCGAAATATAATTATTAAAACCGGTTCCGCATAAAAATAAAGGTAAAGCGAATTATGATTACCTTTTTAATCCTATCATAATCCACCATGATATCAAAATTCACTTGTTACTAATTCATGAATGATACTTTTCCAACATTGTAAGATTTTTTTGACTCATGAGTGATTTTTTTTTCCTCCTCTGCCTGTAAGTTTTCATTTTAATCGATTGTTCCTCTTTCCTTTCTTGTGACCACTTACTAGAGGGGCGGGATAAGCTTCTTAGTATTAATATTTTACCTTATCTATGATTTTGGAGGTCACCAGGAATTTCCGCTTGCTGCAAATTTTTTAACCTGTCTTTCCCACTTGGAATAAGATGATGATCGTGAGATTGAAGTGAATGCGATGGGTAATTCTTTGACGATTCATACGTTCTAGGTGACCGTTAAACATTCTTTGTTTTCTAATGTTGGTAACAATGTCTTCTAAGTCGTCTTCTTTTTCTTTTTATGTAGACATGACTCTGTCTGATTTTAAATGTGCCTCCAGTAAGTTGTGGTTCCATCGTTTTCGTGGTCTTCCTACTGATCGTCTTCCTATTGGGAACCGTCTCTTGCCGAATTTACTACTTTATTTGTTGTCATTCGGCTAATATGATCGTTCCACTCTACTCTTCTATTTCTTACCCAGTTCTTGATGGTCTCCACCTTGCATATACGTCGTATATCTGTACTTCTAGCTCTGTCCCATAGTGTCTTGCCATCAATTTTTCTAAGTGTTTTCATCTCTGCTGTTTCTAATATCCTTTTTGTCCTCTCTGTGTCAGGTCGTGTTTCTGCCGCGTATGTCATTATTGGTTAGACCAATAATAAAGACCAATAATGTCTTCTAAGTGTTCATATAATTTATGATTGTATCTTCGGTGGAATTCTTCGTTTTCTTTGATTGGTCCTACGTTGTTTCTTAAAAGCTTTTCCGACATGGTAAGTAATATTTCTTTTTTTTTTATGAAATAAGAATTTCTATATGGAAGTCAAATTCTATTTCATTTCATATTCCATACTCCATGTATAATTAACGACCTCTTTAAAATTATTTCAGGATTAGAGATAAAACAATATAAGGTAGTCGGTGTCACAAGAGAATAGTTTCATGTCTAAGTTTTTATTTACCTTTATCATATTTTTAACAATTTATGTTGTGTTCTCGATACAATACCTACGTGTTTACTACCGATGGTATATCCTCTTTAATCGTAAATATTTAAACATCCAAAAAAATAAATGATACGTTGCTTCTTTTTTCATGGTAGATTTGAGACTGTACGTCGTTAATATTCGTCAAGAATGATTCCATTCGAATTCGTGTAGCCATATGTCATGCTCCTCCAGCGTATTTTAAATTTTATAAGATATTTTACTCGAAATAGACAAAGTATTGCAAAAAGTGCGATGTCTCAGACAAAAAATCTTTTAAATAATATTTAAGATTATATAAAGTATTTGAGAAAAATGCTACAAGCGGATTTGATGACTGGAGGAGGACTGGTTATTACAGTTCTGTATTGACTATAGAATATGTATAAATAATAAAAAATTAATAGTACACATTCATATTTTTGTAACAATTTTTGTAACAATTATAATTTGCTTATAGGGGGCTAAAAGGGGGGACTGAACAATTACTGGGCTTGGGGATAGGGTAAGCAAAAAAATTGAAACGTTTGCGAACGGCTACTCGTGTTTTGGTTGGAGAGCTGAGTCGTAAATAAGGACTGCTTTATTTGGGGAGGATTGGGAGAACTAACTACAAAAAAGAAATCATGAAATACTTACAGAGATGTCCTGGGCAAATACTAAACAAGAAGATTTCTAAACTATTTAAAATTAGGGCACTGTTTAAAAAAATCGCCTTGCTGCTTAGGAAGGAAGGTTTAAGGTTTTTCTGGCCTAAAAATTTTTAAGGGTGAATATTTTTTTTAAGAGAAAAAATTACATTTTTATTTTTATTTCATATAAACAGTTATTTATTACAAAAAAAATATTTACATCTATCAAAAACCATGACATTGAACCTTCTAACAACAAAAACAAAATTTAAAACTATGGTTATGTACCACATTTCATCACTTTGTTCCTGTCTTTCCAAGAAGTTCCTTGGTATTGAGCTCCCGCTACCAACCCCACGTGGAGAATCAAGTTTTGATTAAATACATTATTTGTTGCCACATTACATTGTTGCTGCCATATACAAGTACAATACTTGTGTGACATTTTTATATACATGATTTGTTGCAAATTCATATTGTTTGTGCGGAACTATATTTCATATTGTGAAACATGTTCAACATTTTAACAGTTTGAGAATATTTTACGTTTGTTTTAACATTATTTATTTTAACGCGTATTTGTATATCGTTGCTAAGATGTTAAAACCCCGTTCTCAATCTCAATCAATCAAATCTCAATTTTCGATGGTTTTGCGTTTTTTGGGTGGCCTATATTAGAAAATCGTGCTGCATCGATTAAGAAACCTCTTATCACAAAGCATTTGAAATTGCACCTCCGTCACTCGAATTCAGAAACCTTGTATCTCACATGTTGTACACAAAACCACGTAAGTCAACACGTGTCTGAGAAAAATTTTAAATACTGAACATTTTTGTGCAGTTATATAGGTTTATAAGAATTATAACTGTTTATTAGAAGCTATGGTAAGTAAAAACATCTTAATACTTCGTTTTAATAATACGTAGACGCATTGTTTTACATTAAACAGAAACATAACTATTATTATTCTACAAAATTTGAGGTTATGATGACTCAATTATTATATTTCAGTTCATCAACTGAAAGAAATTATATATGTAAATCAATTAAGGAAAAGCAGAAACAGTTGGTACAAGAATTTCTAAAATAATGTATTTCAGTAAATTTTTAAGTGAAAACAATTGTGATATGAGGTTTTGTTACCTACCAAAATATAATCAAGTATTCACAACAATGATTTACTAGGTTTCTTTGAAAAAAATAAGTGTTTTTTTGTTTTATTTTTAAGCAAGCCGAGAATGGTAAAACCAGCAGTAAAAAGTCTAAAAGCGAATCCTGATATTGACCAGAATGAAAGTACTACCAATCGAAATTCACATTCTAAAGAGGAAGTCGCAGAACTTAAGAGCCGTCATGGAGAAGATTGGAAAAAATAAAATACAGGCTTTGAACAAGTTTATGAGACCTTTCAAGAAGAATCCTCCAGTTTCCAGCATATTGCTTCTTCATCAGGCTGTTCACAAAACTTTCAAGTACATTCCTGTATTATTTTGAACCCAAAATGACACCCAAAAGCAGATGCCTGGCTAGTATTAATACGGAAGATAATGGTATGAATGTTGATGTGAAAAAAAGTACTCAGGTGGAGAATGTCAGTAGGGATCTAACTTTGAATACAGAAAATCTCAGTGAAGCTGCGGAACATCGACACTATAACACCGACATTGAATTTGAAGAACCTTTCGAAGGATCAGAATCAAGTTTTCATCCAAATACTTCGAATTCTGAAGATAAAGCTGTTAATGTCGCTAGACGCAAAAAATTTAAAGCGACGCCTAAAGAAGTAAGTCCGTGAAGAAAAAAATGACAAGAAAAGGCGTAGCAAAAAAGGCAAAGCAGATTATTCTACTTGGGAAAGAAATGAACAAAAATATTTAAGAATGCGTGGTAAAGAATATAGACCAAACAAGAAGGAGAAAGCTGGATCTATAGTTACCATAAAGAGAAACTTCCGGGAAATGAAACCAAGATGTATTTCAGCAATGTGTGTAGCACCAAAAGAAAAAAGGAAATGTTCAATGATAACTGATGAGCAATGAAGGAAGATTTTTGATGGGTTTTGGTCTGAGATGGATTGGTATTAACGAAAGATATTTGTGTGTACACTAGTTAATAAACATCCAACAACGCAAAAAAGAACACACAATAAATCACGGCGTATTTTTATTTTATTTTATCATTTGAAAATAGATAATACCGTAATTCCGGTTTGCAAGAAAATGTTTCTCTCCACATTAGGATTGGGTGAATCGAGTGTTCAAAATTGGGTGAAAACTAGTTGTGACTCTAGTATCCCAAAAGTAACTACTACTACTTTTCCTACCAAGATTAATCCTGTCAATATTTAATGCAGAAACAAAGTTAAAGCATTCCTTGAAATACTGCCAAAGATGCCCTCCCATTATTGCCGTTCATCACGGAAACTTAAACTTTATTTAGAAACAACTTTTCAATCATATAAGGAAGTGTATGATGTCTACAAAAATTATAAACCACAATCTGCTGTCGGATATGATGTTTTCTTAAAAGAAATGAAAAACACAAACATTGATGTGTATCATCCAAAGAAGGACCAGTGTGATTTATGTTTTTCGCATAAACTGGGAAATGTAAGCAAGAAGATTATGAATCGCACATTAACCAAAAAGATCACGCTAGAAAGGAAAAAATCAAGGATAAAGAGGATGCGTTGGAAGGAAAAGTGTGCGTATTTACGATGGATGTACAAGCGGTCCAACTTGTCCCTGTCATCACAGCAGGCATAGTATACTTTAAACAGAAAGTAGCATGCCATAACTTCACCATTTAACAAATAATAAAGTAGTTTTTTATGTATGGCATGAGGAAGAGAGCAAAACGGATGCCAACTCCTTTACATCTTGTATAATTGATTTTTTAAATGAAGAGTTAGAAGCCCAAGAAACGAACAAACCAAAAATTTTTTATAGCGATGGATGTTCTGCACAAAATGACAACGTGGCATTGGCTAACGCATTTCAGCATTTCTGCAACGAAAATGATACGGTAATTATACAGAAATATTTAATTAAGGGTCACTCGCAAATGGAGTGCGATAGTGTGCACTCTACCATTGAAATAAAGAAAAAAAATAAATGCATTTATTCACCATCCAATTATGTGGAAATAATTAAAGAGACCCGTAAAAATTCCAAAAATCCATACAAAGTTAAATACATTGATCACCAATTTTTTAATGACTTTTCCGAAATTAAGCATTATTCATTAAAAATCCTTTGTAAAAGGTATATATTTTTAAAAACCCAAATGGGCTGTTATAGACAAAACGTTTTCGGAATCCATTATTCCATCATCAGTGTCTAGGTGCACATGAATGTAGCCACTAAATACATGGGTAAAAACCCGTTAACAAAAATTTAGTTACATTTGTTTTACATTATATTATATAAATTGCTAGGATGCTAAAGTTACCGTTGGATTAGGTAACATGGCGACATATGACTCCACGTTGAAGTTGCAAGTCCTGAGACGGTTTTGCCGTCCTACCGTCTCAGGACTTGCAACTTCAACGTGGAGTCATATGTCGCCATGTTACCTAATCCAACGGTAACTTTAGCATCCTAGCAATTTATATAATATAATGTAAAACAAATGTAACTAAATTTTTGTTAACGGGTTTTTACCCATGTATTTAGTGGCTACATTCATGTGCACCTAGACACTGATGATGGAATAATGGATTCCGAAAACGTTTTGTCTATAACAGCCCATTTGGGTTTTTAAAAATATATACCTTTTACAAAGGATTTTTAATAAATTTTTTTTTAATATATGGTATACAGCCAAATACAGGAACGTAGATTCCTTGTGGAAGCATTATTCATCCATTCATCCAGGAAAAAAAAAAGTAAGAGATTCATGCGTAAATAATCTGAGGGCTCTAAGATATTCCACAGATTTGCCTGTCCAATTCAAACTAAACTTTGACGAGGAGTGGCAGTTTTTATCAGTTCGCAAAAATGCGAATAATGCAGGAAGCGCAAGAAAAATGTATCATGACTATTTACCCATTACAGAAGACAAATTTAATCACCTGCAGTCTCTTAAAACCGTTTTATCCACCCAGATTATCATGGTTTTTATGACTCGTTGAAGCACTATTTTTTTTTGTTTTCAAAATATGGAAAATAGTTGTGTTTATTTTACTTTATATCAGAATGCTTATGTTACATGTTTGTTTCATTTCTTTGAAGAATAAACATTTTGTTTTTCTTCTGCAATATTGTTCTTTGTGTGTAAAAAAGGTATAAGAGAGCTGAAAATATGCTACCAGAGCCTCGTAAGACCTGAAATTAAATACTATTTAAATTTAAAAAACTTGTAACTCACTTTTTTTTTCGAAAAAAATATAACTTTATTTTTTTCAAGTTTATTTACTGTCACAAATAATTCATTTCCTGGAACTACCCACATTTCAGATAAAAAAATACAACTTTAAAAGTTATATTTTCTACTATGGGAAGTTTTTTAGGTGATCTGAACGACGATGTGCACTACTGATTCTATTTCATCTGCTTTTAATAATTACATTAATTCCATTATTATTAATATTATTCCTGATTCTACCTTTGATTTGCTTTTATTAATATTTGTATTCAGTTCAATATAATTAATATATTTTATGTCTGATTGCATTCATTTTGTGTGCCTTTATCAACAAGGATCAACAATTTCTTTGTTATTAATGCGTTTTCACATCCCTAACAAAATGTGGTTACCTGTATCCGGAAAATTTATTCACGGCCTGCGATGGTAAATATTGGTTCTTTTGGTTCTTCTTTATTATTGTCGCTTTGTATAATCACCTTTGTAATACTTATCTTCGACAGTAAATAAAAAATATTTGTTGTAATACAACTAAATGTAAGGTATATGTGATATTCTTGAGAAATGGAATTAGCTAATCCAATAGGCAATCACGCATATGAATAAAGTCAAAAAGAATGACGATAATGGTGTGTATACTCTACCAACCCAGTATTACATTATTTATTCTCTTTGTATTTGTTTCTCACGTTGGCATATAAATCTTATCTAGTAAACTAATATAGTGAAGTAGATTTTATAGTTATTTCAAATACATTTGTATAGAAAATATACCTGTTAAATAAAAACTTCAATACAAATAAAATAACGATAGATAAACTACCCATATCAATCATTATCGTAATGTAAACAACTCATTGCACTTCACCTTATCGATCCGTAGATTTTATTTACATGATTTTTTCCTATCTAATCATTTCCCCAACAGTTGACTCACAACAATTTTACCTATAGAGTTATTTTTAGGCGTAACCTTGTCAAGGACAATGAACCATCGAAGCATCTGCTGACGGTAGTTTTCACTATCGAGGGGACCGAGATCCATCCACACAATCCAGTTTACACTTTTCTGCTGTGGAACACGCTGTGGCTAAGGTGACGACGGACGGATGATAACTGTGTTATAAATGCTGCGAATTTGATGTTTACAGTGCCAGTGGGTGTGATGTGACATTTACGCAAACCGCAATTTGATGTTTGATCTGACACCTGTCAAATGTACATATGAGAAGCTGACCTATTTCATTTTGTCTGCAATTAAATACTGTTTTGGCAGTCAGTAGTCAGCATAAATCATAAAAATGTCGGTTTAATACATCGAATATTTGCGTCCATTTATACTAACCGCCTTAAAATATGTTACTGTTTGTACATTTTCAATAATATATTTCCTAAATCTAAAAATCTCAAAAAATCATAGTCTCTACTTTAGAATTGTGCGATTCACAACAAAGGGCGTGATATTTTTTGAAATATGCTGTGAGGAAACTGTACTTCTGCTACCTCAACACCAAGGAACGCTCATGTTCCGCCGCACCATCACTGGACAACAAACTTCTACTGCTTCTGGTATAAATATGAAAGAGTGGGGCTGGGAATACTTACACTTAAAATTATAACTATATTTAGGCAATTTATAAAATTAGAGATCAAATCCTGCTCATGCACCATATTTTTTTTGTAGAAAATAAAATATTAGTTTAACTTAAATTAAATTTATTTAATGCCGTTTAACAAATGAATCTTTTTATAACTATAAACATTATTATCAAATATTAGAGTCAAATTTTTAATTTAAATAATGTAGAAAACTATAAATAATATAATAAAGTTTACGCAGTCGCCATCTACAGAATTATTTTGAAGTACCTATACTAACCGTAACCATTTCTCCCATTTGAAATATGCTTTTTGGTTGCTGCGTAAATACGCAATCCATCCACTACTATATTAGGATTTTTTATACAAAAAAAAGCTTAAATCCATTTTCTACATTAAAGGTAATATTTCAGGTATTTAAAATAATTTTAACGACACTTTGTTTCTCAATCTCAGTGAAATTTATTACGTTTTTGTAAAAATTTGAGACTTTCAGCGACACTGCCGAAAAAACTAAACTACACCATCGTCTGACTTTTACAGCGACATATATAATCATACTAAAAAAAGATTTATGTCAAATATTGAAAGAACATAAAATCGAAATTGGTTTCTCGACGGTTCATTTTATTATGTGATTTATGTTTATTGGGAATGGGCTCGAAATACACGTTATTTATGGGCCTAGAAGAAATAATCGCAGAAATTAACAAAAATTAAATAAAATGTCATTTTCGTATAACAAGATTCTAATTCGTATGTAGAGGGCAGGTCGATTGCAGTGTCATAGCCGATATAAATGGTATAAACATAAACATAACAGTCTAATGTTTACCATTGCTTTTGCATGTTTAGTTTGGTTTAAGACGAGTTATTTCTATCATTTAAAAATGGAAATTAGCCTAATGATATCTTTGAGCATTGTGGTGAAGCAAAGAGACCATTGGTTGAAGGGGAAGCAGTTTTCAAGTGATGAATTCTTAAATTTTAACTTTAATGTTTGGAACTGGCTTGTGTATTGATGAATCCAGAATCCTATTTTGTGTATACCGGGGAACCCAGAGTATAATGTTCTGTGTAATGTTTGTCTTACTAATATATGCATTATTTTATATTATGTCTTATGTTTTTAATATGTTAATTGTTATTTTATACTATTTTTTGACATATGTAAGTACTTTATTGTAAGATACTTCATTTGATTACATGAAATCAACCTTAACTTGGAGAGTCACCAGTTAAAAAAGATCATAGCACATGATTTGTCTTTAAAAGATTCCATAATAAATCATGAGGAAAAACCTCATGATACTATCCCAACATGGTAAGTATTTGTATTTCTGTTATTCAAGAAAATAAATTATGTATTCTCAGTATGTTATTGACTTAATGATAGTGGTATTTTCTTTTTATTGATTTCCTCTTTTCCCTCAAGTTTTCCAGTTTAGGAAAGAGAAATAGGGAAATATCTTTTGTCGATCTTGAATTGCATTGAGGAACAGAACAATATCGATTTGATTTAAAATACTTTAACGTAGTCACAGTATATTGCTTTATAAAGAATATTCTTTGGCAATATACTGTGACGTAGTCATAATGCTGAAATTTACTAAAAAAATTTAATAATTCTATTCAAATCAACAGCTGTCTGGTTTGTTTATACCACTTTCAGTAGTTTAAATTTATTCCGCCATAGGTGTCAGATACTTTGTTTTCAATCGCGAATAATATTTGATTTTCTCCGAGTTGATGGAAGTTTTTCTGTTAATTGCGAAGTGACATTGTTTATACTGATTTTCTGGAATTAACTCAACTTTATAATAAATTGTATATAATATATTCTTCAAGACCTCTTCAATATCAGATTTCAGATTGGAGATTTCGTTATATTAGTTCAATCGTCACAAATTTGATGTGCCGGGATCCTTTGTATAAAAAAAACGGTAAAAATTCATATCGACAAAAATTGCAAAAACCGACTTCACTTGGGACAAAATAAAAAAAATGCATACGAAAGCGGCACTCTTTACCTTAGATTATGTCGATAGGACACTCTCATCAAAAGATCGAATTGTTATTGTCGAGTTCACTCAAATTTTATTTAAAAAATTAATTTTGCCCGCGGTACTTACATTTAAAATCGACGGTCCCTTCAAGCGTTGTTTCTGAGAGAAAGATTCATTCCGCAGAAAAAGTGCTAATAAAAACAAGTATTTTCCAAAATGATCTGAGCAACATTTCTTGCTTATAAACCATTTTTATCTATGGCGTACAGATTTTTGGTAAATCGATGTTTTCCGTCTTTTCAAAATTGACATTCTCAGCAAAATTCAGCTTGTTCGTATGATTTTTAAAGGTACAGTGGTATTTTCGTCTAGGACGACTGGAGTATGTACTCTTTCAATAATGTCGATAGTAACCCAACTATCTTCAACGAAACTTGATCGCATCCAATATACTTTACTAGATGGCGGCCGTTTTGGCCAATTTTTACTCCAGTAAATAAGCCTATAAGACATTGACAATTTACAGAGTATCAGAGTGCAGAGACTTCACCATGGAATTAATTTATAATAAAATAATTAAATCCTAAAAAATAATGAATTAATGACGCCGCTGGAATCGTGGAATTTCTTAACCGTTAACGGTCTAAAATTTGAGCGTTGCCAATGAGTTACCCTCTTCAATTAATTTTTGGACTATAGCATAGTTCCAATAATATCAAGTTGTGTACCTTGGGAGGCGTTTTGCCCACATGCCCAATCAACGGTTAAGCGAAAATAACACAATAAAAAAAAAGAAAAAGTTTATACTTTGCAGAACTAAAACGTTTAGAAATTATGAGGGTACAAAAACTTTTATTTCCCTTTTGTTGATGCCAGACAGAACTGAAAGCAATTTTTCAATCAGTTCTTCTTTGTTGCATCCCAAATCAATTTCTCCTTTTATGTTGACCACTCTTAAAATTCCTTAAACGTTTATTACCACCACCAATCAAACAATCTTTTATTCCAGATGGCGTAAACATTCGAAAACCAGAAACAAACCCCCAAAATGCGTTTTCATAAAGTCTCTTTTGTGCGTGGCCACCCGTTCGTAAATTTCAACATTCGCAAATCTCCGAGAAATTATGCACCCCCCAAACAGCACATTTGACAAGCTAAGTAAAGAAAAACCTGATGCGAAAACAACACTGCAGTCCTTCCCTGTCAAACCATGGACGTACTTAAATAGAAATGAAAACATGGTGTAGTGTGTGATGGGTAGCTCTTTTAGGCAGCAAACTTAAGTTTAATTACAATAAAAATATATTTTGAACAAATAAATAACAAAATAAAATTATATTTAAGATAATAGAAATCAAACGCCAATCCTACAGCGACTGCATCAATGTAGCAAAAATGCAAAATGCAAAAATAAAATACAATTATTGTCATAAAATTGAAACGACAATTAGGATGTGGTAATACACACGCAACGAAGAAAGCAAAGACGGGTCAGAGAAATAGAGATGGTTGATCAACACTGGGTCTAGCGAAGAGCGGAAAGTGAATAATCAACAATTAGCCATGGGAGAGACGCTCAACTACTTATCAATAATACACCAGTGGACCGAGTAAAACAGTATAACTATCTTGGAACAACAGTAAATGAACAATGGGATCACTCACAGGAAATAAAATGTAGAAAAGAGAAGGCTAGGAGTGCATTCAATAACATGGCCAAACTCTTTAAAAGCCACAATCTTAATCTGGAGATAAAAGTAAGGCTCCTACGATGTTATATCTTCTCAATATTGTATTACGGAGTTGAATCCTGGACACTAACTGAAGCAATGGAGAAAAAACTTGAAGCCTTCGAGATGTGGCTATACAGGCGAATTCTAAGGATATCATGGACAGACAAGATAACCAACGAGACCGTATTACGAAGAGTGGGCAAAGAAAGAGAGGTGATGTATACCATTAAAAGGAGAAAGTTGGAATATCTCGGACATATAATGAGAAACAGCACTAAATACAGATTACTGAAGGTAATCCTACAGGGTAAAGTATTCGGAAAGCGAGGAATTGGGAGAAGGAGAATATCATGGTTGAAGAACCCGAGGAAATGGTTCTCCACAACAACAACGAATCTATTTAAAGCATCAGTCAATAAAATAATTATAGCCAGAATGATTGCCAATATTCGGAACGAATAGGCACTGAAAGAAGAAGAGAAGCCATGGGAAAGAATAGTTCTGTTCCAGATCAATACTTCAAAATCGAGTACGCAACTTCCACTAGATAAACACTCTACCAGAAGCAATTGACCTACAGTCAACACCCTAGGGCCAGTGAAGTTGTTATCAAATCAACACTGATGGAACTCGATTTCGATTCACTCGTACTGCGGCTCCTCATTTATACCTCGTCTAGCTCGCATCGATGGAAGAGGAACTTGTGGTGGGTGTGCGTGTGTACGGAACGTTGACGGGACCGAGGCGGTGTATATTGTTCTTCTTCTTCTTAGCCTTCTGTCGTCCATGTTTGGACATAGGCCTCTCCCAACTCCTTCCATCGGTCTCTATCCTGAGCAACATATTTCCAATTTGTTCCGGCTATTCTTTTAATATCATCAACCCATCTCATCTGTGGTCTTTCTCTTGGTCGTTTACTTTCGTAAGGTCTCCAATGTTGTATTGTAGTATTCCAACGTTGTTCTTTTTGTCAAGCAGTGTGGACCTCGAAGATCCATTTAAGTTTGACAATTTTTGTTGCTATGTCCTCGACTTTTGTTTTGGATCTTACCCAGTCGTTCCTCTTTTTATCTGACAGTCTTATACCTAACATTGCTCTTTCCATTGTTCTTTCTGTTGTGGCTAGTTTATTCATGTTTGCCTTGGTTAGGGTCCAGGTTTGACATCCATATGTCATGATAGGAAGGATGCATGGGTTGAACACTTTGCTCCTCAAGTATTGGGGTATTTTGCGGTTCTTAAGTATCCAACTAAGTTTTCCAAATCCTGCCCACGCTAGTCTTGCTCTTCTAGTAATTTCCGCACTTTGGTTCTCTTTGTCAAGTCTCAGGATTTGGCCTAGGTAGATATATTCCTGGATTTGTTCTGTCTCACTGCCGTTTATAGTTATATGTCTGGGGTCATCTGTGTTTATCATTATGTTTGTTTTTTTCATATTCATTTTTAGGCCGACGTATTGGGAGCTGGCTGCTAGTTCCCCCATCATAATTTGCAGTTCCTCGAATGTGCTCGCTATAATCACTATGTCGTCAGCGAATCTGAGGTGGTTTAACTTGTTGCCATTAACGTTAATACCATAGGTTGACCAATTTGTAGTTTTGAAGACGTCTTCTAGGGCTAGGTTGAAAAGCTTTGGCGATATTACGTGTCCTTGTCTCACTCCTCTCTTAATGGGGATGGGATTTGTATTTTTGTCTATTACTTTTCGATGACACACTACATGACCAAAAGAAGTCAAATATTAGTAAAAAATCTGGTTCAGGCAAACGTGGCAAAAATTTAAATGTAACTATTTACTTGTGGCATCTTTTTACTAGATTTTATTATATGGGAATAAATTATAATGAATTGTAATTTTTTTTTTGTTTCACTCTTTCTTATTCATTTATTTGTAACTTATCCATTTATATTTATTAATAATTGGAAGAGGTATTGTAAGTACACATTTAGAAGATTTAGTTCTGTCTACGATAAGTTTTGATTTTAATTCCGATCTGAAAGTCCAGTCGTCATAATAAAAACCTTACTTGTTACTTCCCAAGAAATAATAAAATAAACCGGGATGCTATAAACTTTTTCGCAGCTTTGGATTTATCAATCTGTTAATACTTGAGCACAAATACACAAAAAAGCCTGATCTCTCCCTAAACCTTCCCCTCGCTGCCACTACCCTGTCGTCTTGCCTCGTGGGCTGCTGAATTGAATTACAAACTGGGACAATCGGCATGGTATATACAAAGAGGAGGTACAACACCGTGAATAACTATCGAATTTGATTATAGGGTTAATACAAATCCCGGGGATGAAAAAATCGATGGACTTCTGGCCGCACAGGATACAATGTCCATATGTGTCACGTTCTGCACCCCCTGCGGTACAAAAACCCCCCTGCTGTTTATAGAAATTGTTTGAAACGATTTGAATAAGGGATGTTTTTGAGGATCCGTCGTTTTATAAAGACGATTAATAAGATTCTTGAAATCCAACGCAGCACTTATCAGTGTAGACAGTAAAACACATGACAGCCTTGCCACTACGTAGATAGCTATTGTTTTTAATCTTTTGTTTTTGACTTAAGTGAAAGCGGTATATATTCAATATGAAACAGGTAAATCTAAGCTGCCAGATGATGGATTTACATACGTGAATCTAGTTGTTGTGATACGATGAACTAAAAGCACATATTACTGCTATGAAGCTATTTTTTTGTGGCATATTATTTTTTAAGCTGTATTATCTTTTTACCGTGTCCATAGATTTCAACATTAATCTTACCTTATTAGGTAGGAATAAGCTGAAGCATTTGGTATTTTGTTTTACTCCATATTGACATAACATCTGAGAATACAAGACTTTAAAGGTAGACTGATATCGTGACTACATAGTACACACTTCATTGTTATAATAATGTTTGTACAATCCAAATGTTCGTACTGCTCAACGGGTTTTGTACATTTTCAGTCACGTTTCAGTGACACCGCATTTTCAGTCACGTTTCAGTGACACCGCATTTTCAGTCACGTTTCAGTGACACCGAACACGTTTCTATACTTACTGACTACTTTGTCTTCTAGGTGTTCAACTTGAGCCCCATCTCTCTACTATTCTCTGCTACGGAGTTTGTAATTCTTTCATTTTGTACGCTAGAAAGTACAGTAATACTTGCATTTTCTTCTTTACGTGCCATGTCAGAATTATCCAACGTTCTTCTTCTTCTTC
Source organism: Diabrotica undecimpunctata (assembly GCF_040954645.1). Taxonomy (NCBI): domain Eukaryota; kingdom Metazoa; phylum Arthropoda; class Insecta; order Coleoptera; family Chrysomelidae; genus Diabrotica; species Diabrotica undecimpunctata. The sequence goes on along the minus strand of NC_092803.1, from coordinate 7,866,497 downwards.
AAGTGCCCTGTCCGTTGCGAACGTTGGCTATTAACATGGCAATTCTGATCTTATTTGCGGCGCTTCTGAATAGTTCGACCGATGTGAGCCCGAACCACTTCCTCAGATTTTGCAGCCACGAGTGTCTTCTCCTGCCTGGCCCTCGCTTACTGTCTGTTTTTCCCTGGACAATCAATTGCAGTAGACGGTACTTATCGTGTCTCAATATGTGGCCTAGATATTCAAGCTTTCTTTGTTTAATTGTATTCACGATTTCTTTCTCCTTTCCGATTCTTTGGATTACCTCTGTGTTGGTGACATGTTCGGTCCAGGATATACGAAGAATGCGTCGGTACACCCACATTTCGAATGCTTCTAGTTTTCTCGTGAGCGTCTCCGTCAGCGTCCAGGCCTCTACAACATACAGTAAGATCGGAAAAATGTAGCATTTAACTAGACGTAGTTTTAGGGGAAGAGACAAATCCCTGCTTATGAGAAGCTTTTTCATATTGCTAAATGCTGCTCTAACTCGTTCTATTCTCGCCTTAATTTCTGTGGCCTGTTCCCATTTTGCATTTACGTTGGTGCCAAGGTACACATAAGATTCTACATGGTCAATTAGTATGTTACTTATCCGTAACTGTCGAGCAGGCTGTTGCTTCCTGCTTATCAGCATCCACTTTGTCTTCTTGAAGTTGAGGCTCAGGCCGTATTCCTCACTAACTGAATAAACTCTTTCCATTACCTGCTGTAATTCGTCTATGGTACTGGCAAGGATCACCGTGTCGTCGGCATGTCTTATATTGTTCGTTAACTCGCCGTTTATTTTTATGCCCCCATTTGCATTTTCCATACATTTATTAAATATTTCTTCGGAATAAATATTGAATAGGAGTGGGGATAATATACAACCCTGACGGACACCTCTTTTGATCTGCACACTTTTAATGAGTTCGTTGCCAATTTTTGCTCTTGCTGTTTGACCCCAGTATAGGTTTGCCACAATTCGAATGTCCTTGTCGTCAATACCTGTCTTTCGCAGAATATCTATCAATTGTTTATGATTGACATTGTCAAATGCTTTTCTAAAATCCACAAAGCACAAATACACGTCCTTATCAACGTCTCTACATCGCTGTATAAGCGGCTGGAGAGCGAAAATTGCTTCTCTAGTTCCAAGTGCTTTCCGAAAGCCAAACTGCGATCTATCAATATTTGACTCACATTTATCATATATTCTTCTATGAATGATCTTAGTGAACGCTTTAGTGACATGATTAATCAAGCTTATAAGCCGGTAGTCATCACAGATCCGGGCATTTGGTTTCTTCGGGATTGTAATAAATGTTGACTGCAGCCAGTTCTCCGGGATTTTACCGCTATTATATATGTTGTTAAAAAGTTCAACTAGATTATCAAGGAACTGTTTGTCTGATTTGCATAGGATCTTTAATATTTCGCAGGGTACATTGTCCGCACCTGCTGACTTATTGTTTTTTAGTGCTGCAATGGCATCTTCTATCTCCGATTTAAGGATTGAAGGTCCTGTTTCTCCTTCTCCATATAGGTGATCAGTCCTGTCAGATGCAAATAATTTTTCTATGTTGTCTATATCCGACGTTGGCGATCACTATTGGGAAGACTCCTCGATCTTCTGCCATATAGAATAATTGTCCTGCATTTAATATTTGAGTCCATTCACGAATGTTTTTAACCAAGAAACCAGGCCAAGGCCTTTATTTTCCGTATGGAGAATTTGAAATTGGTCATTAAAAGAATGATTATGATCTAAAAGGTGAAGTGCGTACGTAGCATCTGTTTTTTTATTACTGAAAGCCCTGTTATGTTCTTCGATAGGTTACTTAAATATTCTACCAGTTTGACCGAGGTAAGTTTTTGGACAGTCACCACATTTAAGTTAATATATTTGATTTAGTTATTATTCACCACACTAACTCTCAGAATAAACCTTAATGTCCGCGTTTGGTCTCCTCATCTCTTTTACAGCATTAGCAAGCTTACCAGCATACCAGCTGCAAATAAATTGCGTACGTTCCAGGTTATGTTGTTTAATAAATTCTTCTCTAAACTATTTAATATACCATTGGGCACTAACTATGGAAGTACATAGATAACTGTGCTGATCCAGAGCCTTAGTAGTATCTTGTAAACAAAGCTTTTTGCTTTGCTGGAACGACCATTTATCTGAGAGTTGAAGTGATTTTCAGATGTTGATGAGAAGAACTTGTTGGTCAGCTTGCACGTAAAGATAAATGAAATGTCACTATTAAAGTTACAAAACAAAGTTAGTTAATTAAATATTTTGAGCTGCCTACTTTTTTAGGAAGCGGTTTGTTGTTATAATCGGTCATACTTTAGCGAAATAGCTTTTGTATATTTTTCATTCATATAACTTTCTTGCTCAGGTTTTATTCTTAATGACTGGTTACGTAGCCGGGACCGGCGGCTTTACGTACCCCTTTGAAGCACCTGTTTACTTGATATGTTCCATTGACATGTACATATATTAATTTAACAAGTAGACAAAGCTAACCGAAAAACACCCTCCGGTAAACCTGACAAAACTCAAACTATTAGCAAATTATTAATTTTATTGTATAATAAATTTTCTGCTATAATGGTATTTAATCGTCTGTTATAATTAATTAACTCTTTTGGTATTTCTTTCATTTCCATTGACTGTTATTAAATAACGTATGTATGTTCGAATATTTAGATAATGAAGTTATTAAATTAATAATGCTAACATATTTAATTACGTTTATTAATAACGGGTTTCTCTGCTGTTTTAGTAACAATTGATGTTCAATTTATTGGATATTGAAATTAAAATAATAAAATTGTTTGAATATTGGCTATATCAAAGTAATTATTTGTGAATGTTCATTTACCGCATGCTTCTGTGGTTAGTATCGCCACGATATCTACAGATGTGATCAATACGACCATTTAATATGATCGTGCAAAGGGAATATTTAAGGGAAAATGAATGTTGGGCAAAATGATGTTATTAGTTCCAGAAAAATATCAAAAGTAACAAACAATTTTTGGCAAAAAATGTCTACAGATACAAAGAATAAAAGATTTAAAAGAAGCAGACATTTATTAAGGAGGTTCAGAAGCAGAGAACAAGTTGAAAAAATATGGTTTTCAGTTAAAAAAGATTTTTCATTGCATCAACCAAAACACCACCAAAACAATAGGGTTTACTCTGATGCTCGAAAGAAATCTGACATATCGCTAGATTTACTTTTACTTCACAAGAGTCATTTTTCCGCTTCAGTGATGATTTCATTTGCAGTATCAATGATGGGAAAACAGAAATTTATTTTGTAGACGTTGGTGTTCAAATAAATTCTGGAATTTTTCAGAGAGTAATTTTAAGCAGTACGATAACATATTTGCAAGAACAAGTTGCAGATTTCATCGAACATAACATCTGGCCTCCAAATAGCCCTGATCTTAACCCGGTTGATTACAATATTTGTAGCACATTAGCCATGGTTCACGAAAACTCTATTTCTATCACTATTGAAAAACTTAAGCAGCGGATAGTTTTTTGGTGGAACCAATTTGTCCAAGAAATTATTAACCGATTATGTGGACAGTGGCGTCGAAGACTATAGTAAATAACCATGGGGGACACATCCATAATATTTTAGTTAATTAACTTTAAGTTGTTTAGTTAAAAAAATTGTATTACCTTTTGAATAAAAAAATAAATTTAATAAAAATAAAATCAGTAAACTAATTTTCGAAACCAAATTTCCTTTTAATAAAAATACTATGTACGCTCTTTCAGAATGTCATTTATTTTGCTCGAAACGCTTAAAAACTTTTAATACGATTTTAAGGGTGGCTTTTCGAGATACTTATTAGACTTCTTCTTTATGTGCCGTCTTCTACCGAAGGTTGGCGACCATCAAACGATAGGTTTCTCTGTTTTGTGCCGCATGTATTATGTTCGCAGCTTCTGGTATTTGAAACCATTCTCTCAAGTTTTTCAGCCAGGATTTCTTCTTTCTGCCCAAATCTCTTCTACCTTCAATCTTGCCTTCCACGATAAGCTGTAGTAGACTGTACTTATCATTACGGAACACATGGCCCAGGTATGACGCTTTCCTCCTTTTAACAGTTGTTAACAATTCCACCTCTTTACCCATTCGTCTTAATGCCTCTGTGTTGGTCACTTTGTCTGTCCAAGGTATTCTCAGTATGCGTCGATACAGCCACATTTCTAGAGCCGCTAACTTCTTTATAGTTGCTGCTGTTAACGTCCACCCTTCAACTCCGTAAAGTAGCGTAGAGAGTGCGTAGCATTTCGTGGCGCGCCATCGGAGGTTAACGCTTAGGTGGCGGTTGCTTAAGAGCTTTCTCATTTTGATGAATTTGGATCTTGCTATTTCAATTCGGATTTTAATCTACTTATTAGTAGTAACACCAATTTTTGAATTTAAATATTAACAGGGGGACTTTTCCAACTACTTTGAAAAAGCTTTATAAAAATGACCCTTACTTAGACCCCCCTAAGTTTTTCCGTTAGTCTTTAAAATTTTAATTCAAATATGCGCTATCATTATAGGTTTCAAATTTCATCAAAATCGAAACAAAACTCAAAAAGTTATTTAGGGTCAGGTCAAAACGGGTTCCAAATAAATTCGGCCTACCGTTTTTAAGTCCATTTAGCAAAACCAAAATATTTTAGATATTTCACGTCAAATTTACCTATAATCAAATATATTTGTCTTAACACTTTTTAACTTTTTAAAATGGTATTCGTTAGAGTGTTTAAATAAAGAAAGTTGTGACTTTGTCTTCTCCATAAACATATAATCTTCATTGTTCCCATTGTGTGACCTTTCTCTCACACAATGTTATCTAAAAACCATGATATACTTTGCATACCGTTGGTTATAGAAGAGACGAATCATTGAGCTCGTCTAATTCATAAGCACTCGTTCTTTTGTAACGATTCACACAGACCCGAAACAACTCCATCTTTTGAAACATACTCACCACCAAAAAAATAGAAAAAAATACAATATCGAAGTGCGATGATTTGGAAGAATACAGATTCAACCAGTCCACGATTTATCAAAATAATATGACGCGACTAACTGATCGATAAAAGCCAAACGATGATCATGGCCGGTCACAATTTCACAACGTTCCTCCATCATTAATCACATTGATAATTACCCTTTGCTGGTGTAATTACTTTGGTATTTTAATAAGAGGGGTGACTAGTCAAATCTTCAAAATAAAATCCAGGAATATCATTAATCACGGCCTGGCTGTAACCGTTAATATTTGGCAACTAAACTGAGAAATAAATTAAACATGCTTGAACATGAACGAATTTAATATGTCGTTGCGTCTTTACCCTTTTCAGTCTCAATGCGCCATGTTAGCGTGATGTCACGGTGTCACTTTTTTGAGGTTAGATCCAGCCATTGATTCCCAACAAACCGAATTTTCCTAGGCTTGTGCTGTTCTTAAAAACATTATATTAAATTTAATAAGGAACACTGCATTTTTTAAATTTGCATGCAGATTTTGCAAGAGTTACCTATTCTCAGGTTCAATACGAAATGAAATTGTCGGAAATCATACTATAGTGGATGTTAACACTAATCATAACAAGCAATCATTTTGTATCAGTATTAGCCATGTAGTTATTTTCTATGTTGTATGTATGCCATGTAGTATCCTCATTTTGAGGGATTGTTAAGAACCACAATCCTCAACTTTGGCCGCAATAACAAATATTTATTATGCAGTTTTCGAAGCAACAATTTAATTTTACAACTTACAACAATAGCAACCGCCTTTACCCTAAAAAGCTTTTACTCTTACGCCTTTTTATGTTTTAAAAGACAAAGTTTTGTACTTATCAAAATAATCAGCTCAAAGATTAAGCTTTTGAATGAAGCAAAAAGTCGAAAAAATGACATTTTTTACACTAAATTATTAATAATTAAAAAAGATGCAGAAATCTCTGTAGAAAATGTATAGGTTGTCTTTTTATATGCCTACGATATCTAAAACATTGTTCAGATACAGGATCAAGATCTGGATTTGTCATAGTCCTGAATAGGGCCTTTTTTTACTTATTTCCCTGTGGTATATACCCAGACTCCCTTTCTGATGTCCTCATTTGTTATATATAGGCCATCGTATGTACAGAAAGTAACATGAGCAATAAAAATCCGAAATTTGAGTAGACGATCACCATTCATCAAACTCAACTGAATCCAGGACAAGAAAAACTTTTCAAAAAATGCTTTGCTCCGAGATATGAACCTGTCTTGGCTAAAGATAAATTTTAATAAACTTTACGTAATGATTAGACTTCGGCAAATATGCATATTGCATATTTTGCATATTGTGCATATTTTATGCAAATATTTAATATTTTGGCATATTTGTATAAAAGTTTGCATAAAGTGCATAAAAGTTCAGATTTTTATACTGTATTTGAAAATTTTTAAACATACCAATTTATTTCAATTCTTGTATAAAATTTTGTAGTCATGTTAATCAAGAAATGATCTAAGTACGTAATCTCTACAGGTACAAAACATTTACAATTTCAAAGAAGATCAATTTAAGTAGCCCTCAACATTCTTAGAAAGTCTCGGTCACTGAGGCATTCAGTTATTGGATAATCGCTAAGGGTTCGATCATTTGCATTTTATGATCTAATCCCCAAATCTATCTACAATTTATTGTATCTTAACAGCAGGTAAACGGCTAATAGTTTTGTTCCTAATTTAGGGGTTTTCCAAAATCTCCCAGTTTATTGAATTAGGTACCTAAACATTTCTAATTTGATGCTCAGATTTGTAAATCATTTTTGTTTTGATATTCAAAGCGTAAACACTCGTTGTGCGTAACAAAAAGGAAGATTGTGATTTTATAATGCCTAAAACAACCAGTGCTTCAACTTGGATTAAACCTTATAAAGAGCTGTCTATGGATATGGGAAAAATCTACTGTTCAGTCTGTGGCAAAATTGTAAGTATCTAATATTTTCTATTAAATATCTAATATTTCATACATACAGGGTGTTTCCAAATGACACTTACAACGTTTGACTGTAGATACTTCTCGAAAAATTGAACAAAACGATATAGTTAATGAGGGGTCAAACTTATTTACTTTTCGAGATACAGGGTGTTAAAATTTAAAAAAATTAAATTCTTTTAGTTAATAACAACAATAACTTTAAAACCAATAAACGTATTTACTTGAAATTTAGTACTCGTAGGTTGTTTTTAAATGAAAAATAGATTCCTTTAGTGAGAAAAAATTGTCCATGGTACAATACAATGTTGTGTATTTAGAAAAATTTTTCACCTTTACTTTTTTTTATGAAGTCAGCTATTCTAAAACACAATTATTTTTATTGTAATTGAATTAACAAAAAAAAACTTTTGTTGAATTTTAAAATAAGTTATATGATGTACTAATGGTTAGTAACAAAAACTAATTTGTGGATTAATACTGCATTTAAAACACTTAGCGAGTGTTTTTTTTTCCAAACCAGTTATTTGATTAACCAAAAACACCTTGTATATTTTTATATTTTAAAGGTTGGGTTAAAATAAAGGTTTTTATTTTTATTTATAGATAGCATGTGAGAAGAAATTTCAGATAGACCAACTAGATAGACCAGATGTGAGAACTGCTTCACACATTGCAAAAAAAGGAAAAATAGGAGGAAAACATCAAACTTCAATGGCTAAATGTTTCCAATCTACTTAAAAAAAATTAGATGAGCAAGGAACTTTTAATGAAGACTTGTGTCGCGCATTAGTGTCTGCAAACATACCGCTTTCAAAATTAGCAAATGTAAATTTTAGTTCGTTTCTAAAAAAATATTGCAAACTTAATGTTCCAAGTGATCGGTCTCTAAGAAGAAATAATGTGAACGGGCTATACTCGTCGGTGTTAATTAATATTAAGGAAGAAATTGCAGATAATTATTTTTACATATCTGTAGACGAAACCACTGATTCCTCAGGAAAGTATATTACTCATTTATCGATTGGTGTTCTTAAAGAAGATACCTTACCAAAATCTCATCTTATTTCATGATAGCAACTTGAGAAAACAAATGCTTTAACAATTTCGCGTTTTATACAAGAAACATTAGCAACTTTTTTTCTTCCGACAACTATTCCTTCTAATAAATTACTGCTTATTTTATCGGATGCTGCTCCTTATATGGTGAAAGCAGGACAAAATTTAAAAATATTTTTCCCAGATTTAATACATGTTACTTGTGTAGCGCATGGATTAAACAGAGTTGCAGAGGAAATACGAAAAAAGTTTCCTCTTGTAAATACCATGATATTCAGTGTTAAAAAAGTATTTCTTAAATCTCCTATAAGAATTCAACTTTATAAAGAAATGCTACCTAACATTCCTCTTCCACCACAACCTATTTTAACGCGATGGAGAACATGGTTAGAAGCAGCTAATTTTTATGCAGATCATTTTGTTAAAATAAAGAACATAATTGATACGTTAACAGATGAAAGTTCCCAATCTCTTTTGGATTCTAAACAAACTTTTCAGAGTAACTTGCTTCAACAAGACTTTCATTTATAAAATCAAATTTTAGTTTTGTTCAAAAAACAATTACTCAGTTAGAATCACCAAAACTGTCATTGTTCGAAAGTACAGCATTAATAAAAGAATTTGCGTCATGTTGTCGGAACGTTCGAGGTAATATTGGAAAAGATATTTTAAAAAAATTTGAAGCTACTATGGAAAAAAATAAAGGTTACCATATTCTTTCTGAAGTAGTCAGTGTTCTAGCTGGAAATATTTCGGAAACAATTAATTTAGAACCAAATGTTTTGGTTAGTTTGAAAAATGCTCCCGTTACATCAGTTGATGTTGAACGAAGTTTTTCCATATATAAATAAGTATATGTACTCAGACAGAAGCCACAAGTTTTTGTTAGAAAATTTTGAACACCACTTGGTCATTTATTGTTACCATAATTCTAAATAAGTTTATTCATACTTAAAAATGATGTAGTTACTTAAAATAAATGTAAATCTTAATGAATAGTAGGAAATATTTAGTTATGTACACTTTTTTTTTAAATAAAATTGTTACTATTTTACGATTTTTTTATTTATTTGTATGCATATTTTGTAAAATATTTGCATATTTTCGGGTAAACACGTGCATATTTATGTGCATATTTTCTACATTTTTATTTGCATATTTGCCGAAGTCTAGTAATGATCAAAGAAAAATGTTTCGAATTCGAGTTTTACGTTTTTTTTTGCATTATCAAAAACTTGGTTATTTTAATTTTTCGCATAAATTTTAATGTCATATAAAAATAGAATCACCCTATATTATAAAGATACACTTACTGATTCCAAGAAATAGTTTGTTATGAACTTATCAAAGAAGCTTTCTAAACTTGTATTAAAGACGATTCCAGGAATATAACAAATACGATTAACAAGAGATTGTTGCTGCCGTAATTAGATACGATGGTGTATGGAACATTCTGCATACATTAATAAATGTTCGGTTTTGCGAGTTTTCCTGTATTAAGATATTTTAAGGCTTCCGAAAACAATTAAATCAGTTGTTCCAACATCTGATTCGTTGGAAACGCCTACATCCTGTGTATAGCATACTTGAGATGAACTCAAGACATTCATATTTTAAAATAAGACTTTGGCAAAAGTGTATTGGAATCTACTTATATCCGGTTTTATTGGTGTATTAGGTATGTTGAATCATTAAGCATGCAGTTAAATTTATTTTCTGCAAAAAAAGGAATTAAACAGATGGATCTCAAATATGATATATAGTTTTGAAACATTTATTGGAGATCAATATTAATTTTAATTAAATTAAAAAGCGGCTTTGTTAATTTTTCTCTTATCATATATTTTGTTTATAAATGGAGCTAAATCATTAATTTTTTTGAATTTATGTTCATTTTGCCATGCGTGTTTATCTATAATTTTTTATTTAGTTTAGTTTATTGTGTCTCGACTACAAAATTATTGACAATGGGTCAATTTTGTTACTAAATATTTTACATTACATTAGGTATACTTTACAATAAAGAGAATATGTAAAAAAGAAATTAATAAAAAGGAATACACTAAATTTTGTAATACAAGTTCGTTTCTCGAAGCAAATCTAAGTAGTACATTCTGAACAAGTTCTAATTGGCTGAGGATAACATCTGTAAGATCTTGTATAGAGTATTTTTTTCTTCTTATTCGTATTTGGCACACTGTCTAAGGATATGTTGAATGGTTGATGATTGACTACACTTTTCACAAACAGGTGATTTCTCTGAAGCCATCAGGTGTCCATGTGTCAGCCGTGTGTGGCCAATTCTTAACCTGCGAACGATTAATTTGTCTCTTCTGCTTAAATAGCTGAAAGATTTCCATGGTAGCATGTATTTTGTGTAATTTCCAAGGTTGAAATCTTCCATTGGTTTTGCCAGGACTTTTTGATTTGGGACCTGAAAAGTGATTTTAGATCGGATGTTCGTTGAACAGATTTGATGTCCGATTTGGTTGTAATTGCTTCTTTTGCAGTAGTATCAGCAGTTTCATTACCTAAAATGCCAACATGTGAAAAAACCCAGATTAATGTTATGTTTGGTCCAGAAGAAGTGAGACAGTTTGCTTCATGTATGGCATGGACTAGTGGATGTTCAGAATATATATTTTTAATCGAGTCGATGGAGGACATCGAATCTGTACATATGGCGTTAGTTTGGTTACGTAAGTATTTTAATGCTTGTAGAATGGCGTACAACTCTCCTGTATGGATACAGGTGGATTGTGGAACGCACAACTTCTGAATGATACTATTTGAAGTTGTTATAGAATATCCGACACCTGTCTCAGTTTTAGATGCATCTGTGTAGAGAATCTCCTCATATGAGTTTGTGTTGACCAGCTCTAGGAAAGATTACTTCAGAATTTGGCTGTTGGTTTCATTTTTATGATAATTATTAAGCGAAAGGTTAATTTTTTGTATGTTATTAATCCAAGGAGGAATTGATGACAGTATATGAGTATCTGTTATTGAAAATTAAACAGGTCGTGAAAGGGGAAGTAAAATTTGAGGTAATGTCTGGTATTTATTGTTTGGGTCACAATTATAGGGTTTGTATATTAGCTTATATGTAGAGTTGTTTTGATTTAAACACACTATAGCAAAGGATGTCAGAAGAAGTTGCCTCCGAAGCGAAAGGAGAAGTTCACCTGTTTCACAGCGAAGACTTTCAGCGGGAACGGATCTGAAAGCTTCGAGACATATTCGTAATGTGGTATTCTGAATAATGTCAAGATTCCTTAAATAAGTCTTTGATGCTGACATACAAAGCATCCATAATCCAGCCAAGAGCGAATGAGAGATCTGTATATCTTAATTAGGATATCTTCATCAGCTCCCCAGTGATGGTTTGCTATTCCCGGTTCACAATTTGTTGATAGCTCACTACAAGTTTAACCCTAATTAGAAAACTGAAATACAGAGAGGATAGGTAATACGATATAATAGTAAAAGCCAACATAAAACTGACGGTTTAAGATGTTTTCGACTAACCCACCTTATATCTGAAGGAATACAATACCTTATAATCCTATTACGGTGGTATTTTGAATGGTTAGAGATGAACGACGAGTGTCGTAGAGTATATGATTGAAACATTTATTTGAACTAAATAAATATATTTTTTAAATTGTACTTATGTAAATTGTATTTTTTAATAAAACTTATTTATTTTATTCAAAAATAAAAAGTTTCTTGCCATTTGTAAAAGATACATTTATTTAATTCAGGAACAGAAACACAGAATGAAAGATTACATTATTACTCAGGGCAGAAAGTCCCTGAAAACTTCTACAGTGTTTATTTTAATATGTTATGTAACAGGGGTGAAAATAAAAGAAAAAATATAGTATAATTTTTAATTGAAAATATTGCATGCAAAAGAAACTTTTTATTTATACTAAAAAATATTTCATTCTGCTTTTAAATTTTTCAAAAATGCTTTTTAGTTTTCTCAGGATTTGAAAAAAAATGGATACATTTAAAACACATTGAACATTTTGACAGGCGACATTTTGCGCCTTTCCCCTTTAATACCTTATGATTACAGCTACTATTACTTGCCTTATATAATTACGATTAGAAAACTATTCAAATTCAAAATAAATAGGATCAACTTCGGAATCCTGAGGGTTAATAATTAGGTTAATAATCTCTACGGTCGCATCGATTATGTTATCAAGATCCCACATTTTTTGTTCTTCTTCTATTACATGTCTTACTGCATCTTTCCAGTTTTGTTTTGTAATATGTTATAAAGACTCGTATAACAATTCACCTACAACTTGTATTTTATATGACGTATTTTTTCTAGCCACATAACTTTTCATTTGTGCCCAAATGAGTTCAATTGGATTTATTTCGCAGTGGTAGGGTGGAAGTCTAAAGACTGTGATGTTTCGCCTTTCCGCCATTTTGTCAACTACGTATTTCTTGAACTTAGATTTGTGTTGCCGGGCAATTTTTAAAAGTTCTGCTTTTACCATTCCATCTTCGTAAGGCAGATACTTATTCCGCAGCCAGTCAAGAATATCCTGTTTCTTCCACGCAATCGTTAGAAGTCTTTCTACTAGTCGTGAATGATAAGGTGCATTATCTAATACTATAATTGAATTTGGTGGTATGTGTTCAATCATTTGCTCAAAATACTCTACCACAAAACATCAGCTGTCATCTCCTCGTGATAGTCTTTTGTGCTTTTGGAATGAAATTCCAACAAACCATGCTTAACAAATCCTTTTTCATTGCCAATGTGAGAAATTATTAACCTACTGCCTTTACCAGAAGGTGGGGAGATACCAGTAGACCAACCTTCCATAATGGCTTGCCTGGAGCTTAATATATTTTTATCTGACCAGGGCCTTTCTTCAGCCCGGAATTTTCGTATGAATCTTAGATAATTTCTTCTCCAACATCATCTTCTCCTCCCGGTCAATCAAAAGTGATTTTCGGTCTGATTTCTCCCACCGGAAATTTAATTCTTTTAAAACTTGCCACAATTTAGTTCGTCCGATATGAAGCAAATCCGGGTCGTCTCTAACTTCTTGTAAAATTTTGTTTAGGTTTGGTATTTCTTTTTTGAAAAAAAAATCCATGAATTTTCCTTCGAATACCATTTTTGGCAAATTCATCAATTTCAATAGGCTTTTTCCCTCTCTTTAAGTGTTCGTTTGTGTTTGGGTTAGCTATACCGTGTTTTTTTCTTTCTGATAGGAACCTATATAAAGTTGACTCCAGTCATGTTGGCACAACTTTCGACTATGTTGCGAACAGTGTTTGTGGGATTCTGAGAAACCAGAGCATCGTGAACATTCAGGACAATAGTCTTCTCTCTTGGTGAATAGACAGACTTACTGACTGTACGCAACAGTACCGGTGTAAAACTTGATGATGAAGCCATCACAAACAATCCAACAAAACGAGCACGAGCGAAAGGTACGTATATGTTCGTAGGTATATGGAATAAAAAATCACTCACGCACTGCATATAATTCGCAAAAGAAATATTCGAGACGCTAATTACTGCCGTAGACGCGGACACACCGACGAGCCGTAAATTACATGCGATCAAAAACGTACTAAACAAAAAAATTGTTTTCGTTCGTAATAACTTCACCCTTTCAAGTTAAGTTTCGAATATAATTATATTATTAAAAATCTGGGGAATTCCATCTTAATTATCTTGCAACGAATAGTACCTTCGGATATGAATTCCAGGTTTTCTAGTAAAGTGATTAAACGCGAAGATTAGTATTGAAATATTCAAAGAGATAAGGTATTCTTATTTACAAAATTGTTAATGGTTAAATTCTTATTTTTATTAATATATTATAATAACCAACATTAGTCGTGAAAGTTTTAATTGTTTTTTTTTTGCTAAATATATTAGTATTAAAATATTATCAATATTATATATAACAGTATTAAAACATTATATTATTATTTAATGAATAAACACCTTAGGAACGCCTATGATTTACGACCGTTTTATGAGTTTGAGGCATATTTCGTGCTCTCAACTAGGTTTATATATATTTGAGATCTAATAAATTCTCTATTTTTCATATACGATTGATGGTCATTTATTCTTTTAATGGTCCTGAAGTTTCATGCCAATAAAAGTTTTCGCATTATAAGTATCATCCTTTGTTCTTTCATTTCCGTTATTATATTTGATTTTAGATAAAATAGATCTCGATATGTTTGTTGTTTTAAGTGTTGATTATGAATTAGTATGGTATTGTTATTTTTCTGGAATCGTGTCTTATAAATATTATAGGAATCTCTTCCCTAATTTGTAAAATTCATTATTCGTCAAATGAGAATCATTTTTTATTCAAATAAATACTAATGCCTCCACTGCTGGACATAGGTCTCCCTCGGCTCTTTCCATCTGTCTCTGCTCTGTGCGGCTTGCATCCAGTTATTGCTAACACACTTCAGGTCGTCAGTCCATCTGGTTAGTGGGCGTCTTTTGCTCCATATTGCTTCTTGCCTTGGTCTTCACTCTAAAATACGTTTTGTCGATCAGTTGTCTGATAATCTGTTGCATACTAAGAAATGAAAAATACGAGTGGTTGCGATGATACGTCCTGGTTGAAAAATTTAATGCAGTGGAGTGAAAAAACACCAATCGAACTCTTCAAAACTGCTGCCGACAGAGTAAAATTGGCCAATGTCCTCAAATGATGAGGCATGCAAAGACCAAGAATCAGCAAAATAATTTTCGTTAAAAAAAGTAATTTTGGCTCTATCGTATAATGACTTAATAATTCCCTATTTAATATTTATGTTTAAATATTTACTCATTTATAATACACAAAAATATCACCGATAAGAAAATTATGTACCTACTTGACAAAATTCGGAGAAAATATGATGTCATAAAATTAAAGTAGTTTTTAAATTTTTTAGGAAAAAGCTGTTTGTTTTTGAGACGGATACGACGAAGATCTTAATACTTAAAACACTGGATAAATATTTTAAAGATAAATTACTTAAAATAGGTTTAATTTCTAAAGCCAACTTCTTGGCTTTCAGATGAAAAAGCGGTGTTATAACAATTCTTTCTGGTATGTGTATAATATTCAGAGATGTTGGAAAATTATATCCATTATTTCTTTAAGCACATTATCAATGGTGACATTTCCACGTCATTCTAGTCCAACCGACAACTACTTAACAGTTCTTAAAAAATAATAATTTTTGAATTATTTTAGGATTTTGTCTTATTTATCATATCATATTTTAAATAAAACAAAATTTTCTAGACAAAATTTGGTACTGAAAAAACAATAATAATAATAAATAATTGAAGATTTTAAAATAGAAAAGTAATAATTATTCTGAACCACCGATAACCGTAATTCTTCTGTGTTATAGCGGAAATATTTCTATTGTAAGGCAATTTCTAAAGCTAACACGAATAAAAGATTCTAAAAATCACTTAAAATACGTTCAATCCAAAGGAAAATTATTAATAGCAGAAAATTCGTCGTAATTGCATGATTATATGTGAAAAAACTTTAGATCATCAAATTTCAAGCGCTTAACCACCTTGTGAAGATGAAATTACATGCATTTCCTTGATAGACAAGGTAATTTATTTTCGTCAGAATGACAATCGGCCTATTATCAAGGAACTATGAATATGCAGATATTTGTGAAATGGTTACAAGAAAAACTATTGGCCCACATTTGAAAATATTTACTCAAACTCCAACACTAGCGGCGGGCGAACTTTCGACACCAAATTGTCTTTGTGCCTGGGGTAATCGAAGGGTCAAATTTTATTATAAGAAATTTCGACACCGCGGCGTAAAGCAGGTAGGTAGGTAATTAGCGGCGATGGACGTTTGCACCCAAGCAGGAATAGCAGTTGTAATTTATTTCTTGTTTGACGTTGACTTCTGCACGTATACGGATATTTAAAAAATGAGTTTGATAAAAAGTTCCCGTGGTCGAGATTTATTAGTGGTGGAGCATCATTCGTTCTCGAAACAGAAAGTGTTAAAAAGCGGCGAGATATTTTGGCGCTGCATCCAAAGAAACACTAAGTGTTCCGCAAAAGTGTTTACAATAGGCTGTGAGGACTTCACCATCACAAGAAGTGATTTGGTACATAATCATGAAGCCGATCCAAAAAAGCTTGAAGTAAAGATGGTAACCAATGCATGTAAAAGAAAAGCCCAAGAGGACATATCGGAAAAGCCTGCCAAAATTACAAGAACTGCTGTTGCTGAGTGTGATGCCAATTTGCTGACGGTTCCTGACATAGCTAGCATAAGAAAGAACATTTACAACTGTCGTCGTAAACTGTTACCAGGTCCGTTACCAAGAAGCATATCAGAAGTCCATAACGCGGTTAGTAATTATTCTCCTAAAACCTGTCGCAATGAAAGTTTTTTGTTTTTAAATCATCCTGAATTAAATGTAATTGTATTTTCATGCGAGACAAATATTCGTTTGTTGTGTAAATTAAAAACTTTGTATATGGATGGTACATTTTCATACAGTACCAAATATTTTCTACAATTATTTACTATACATGGCTTGGAAAATGGACATTATGTTCCTTTAGCATACTGTTTGTTAAAGGACAAATTGTCAATGACATACAAAAATTTATTTTCTTTATTAAGGTCTAAGATTTTTGAAACATTTCAATTATCATTAGAGCCAACTGAAATATTTGTGGACTTTGAAAAAGCAATTCACTGTGCTTTATTGTATATGGGGCCCAATGCAAAAATTAGTGGATGCCGTTTTCACTTACACCAAAACTGGTTTAAAAAAATTCAATCTTTGGGTTTGGTACAAGAATATAAGGATACAAATTCAGAAATTGGAAAATGGTTAAGACATACGTTTGGTTTAACTTATTTAAATCCAGCAGAAGTTTAAGAATGCTTTCTTTATGATTTAATGTCATATAAACCTATAAACGCAACACTTGATATATATGCAGATTATTTACTGGAAAATTACATTTTCGATAGCGCTCTATTTCCACCACACATATGGTCTAATCAGAATCCGTCTATTGCGAGGACCACAAATGCCTGTGAATCCTTTCATTCGAGATTTAATTCTTCTTTTTATTCAACACATCCTTCTATTTTTATTTTTATTGAAAAGTTAAAAGAATTTCAAGTAGACACTTATGTCAAAATAAATAGTTTACATATACCAGCAAAAATCAAAGATACTACTGTTAAGGCTAAATTGGCATTTTTGGAGAAAATGATGGATAAACTACGATCCCAACAAATACGTAGGTTAGATTTTATAAAAGCTGTATCTTATCATTCCTATAATAGCAAATAAATCATTGTATACAAGTATATTAACGGTAAAATGTACAAAAATTAGGTACCAGTTGTATTATATTTAGATATTATTACAGTTATAAGAAATAAAATGCACATTACTTTTATTAAAATAAATTAATTAATTAATTATGGTATTTTATTTATGTCGCAGCTATATTTATTTGGTGTCGAATATACCTGTAAGATAAAAACGGGAATTGGGGCTGGTGTCGAAAATTGCCATTAAATTTTAGTCGCTACCTGCTTAGTGTCGAAATTTCCTACGCCCAACACTAGTTGTCGGTAGTTCTTAGGAACTTCAAAGGGCAAAAAATATACAGTGTTCTATTTGAAGTAAAAAAGTTCATTGGGTTTTCGGAAAAACAGAAGATCTGACAACAATGTAAATACCATCATAATATCGGCCGTATTACAAGACCCTTAGACATTTCCGAGATTTATGCATTCCTTTCATAAAACTCACTTTGTATAGAAATAATTCAGTGCATACCATGATTACAGAGATATCAAAGACATCATTTTCTAATAACAAACAACGCTTCCAACAGCTCAAACAAAAAAAAACACAAATTACATTTAATTACAGTAACATCAGCAATCAACTTAAGTATACAGTAGCCATCATAACATTTTTTAATTATGATACCCTCTAACAAATATTTACTTCTCGTTATCTGGTTTATTGTGTTGTATTAAAATAAACAATGCCAACGTGAATAATGCTTTTTGGACTAGATTATGATAATTTTATTTTCCTGACTAAGGCAAAAATATTTGAACCGTTGTTCCGTTAGTATTATGATACAAAAACTGACTGTAACTAGATAAAGTTCCTGGAATTTGTATAATTTAACGAGACAAACAAATAAATAACTAACATGAAGGATGGTTCATCTTAATCTTCAGTAAAGGTCTTGAATTTTTTTTAATAAACATTTGCAATCTATAAAATTTTACAAGACACTTAGGAAAACTGTCCATTGCGTCCAGTGAGTTTCTTTTAACTTTATATATAACTTTATTGCACCACACTACACTATAGAATAGTACTAATGTTCGAAAAATCTGACAGGCGGATCATATGAAAGATGCCTTGAGGCATCTTCCAATGGCTTGAGGTGATTGTTTGGATCAGTTTAGATTTATCAACTGGTCTTATAAAAATGAATTCGAGATCTTTTTTGAATTGGGGAGATAGGAAATAGGATCTTGTTGTGGTAAAATAGTTGATGTTATATTTTTACTCACATTAAAGAAGAATTTATTTATATATATTCGAAGATCGTTTATTATGGACCAAGTTTTTTTTGCAGCAGAAACAAAAGCAGTAAATTATACTTAAGTACCTGATGAACTGAATATTAAAAAATGTATGAAATGTACAAAGCTCTTCAAGATGCCATTGTTTCATATGAGTTTTATAGAGGGATATTTAATACAAAATTCAACATTTCCTTCGGGTATCCACGCAGTGATACATGCAGCGAGTGTGACAAATTTGAGTAGAAATGAGGTCTCTCAAACTATCTTTAGAACAACTTCTAGTTGGTACTGAAGTCTCAAGGCAAGAAATAGAAGCACAGATTGGAAAGTTACATATTGCCAACAGTGTACATAAATCAAAAACTATTTTTTAAAGCTTTTTATGAAAGAAAGAGATCTAGACTACCAGAAGAATCTAAATTTTTCTAATACATATTACAACAAATATGATGTATAATATAAAAGACAATTAAGTTTCATTTCATTTAATATCCAGAGACAGTTAAAGGAAAAGGCTCAAATGAAGTTGTCTCATTTCTTCCGGCGTTATCTAACTGCCCCACGAACTACCTGGGCTCATTAATCCCAAGTACTTGCTGCCCCATCGGCGAGAAAGTTGGGGATTAAGTCTTAATAGAGGCGGTAGAGAAAACGGCCTATAGGAGTCTCATAACACGAGTGGACAGAACAAGTCTGTTGCGAGTGGCATGCGCCTACAGGACTGTGTCTGCGGCAGTCTTATGGACCGTCACTGGATGTGTTCCGTTGCATGTTTTTACGGTAGAAAGAAAAGAGCTTTATGAGAGAAGAGGCCCAAACCTTACTGTGGCCGAGAGAAGACAGGAGAGGGAAAGGTCAGTTGAAAGATAGCAAGAAGAATGGAACAACACGGAAGATGTGGCATAGTGGACGAAAATGCTGAACATAAGAGATTGGATGGACTGTGGCCACAGGCGACTGGATTATTTCCTGACGCAGGTGCTCACAAGACACGGGTGTTTTAGGGCCTACCTCTATAGAATCGGAAAGGCTGATACAGATGAATGCCTATACTGTGGATACTCGGACACTGTGACACATACGATGTTATATTGCAGCTGATGGATAGTGGAAAGGAACAGAATGGAGAGAGAGACAGGTGTGGATTTTGTTACAGTGAGAGAAATGATTGAAAATAAAGCAGGTTGGACTAGTGTAGACTATATCCGTGCAGTGATCAAGAAAAAGGAAGAGGAAGAAAGACAGCTGGACCAACGCTAAAGGTAAGAGTGAATGATGCTGAAAGGTGAAGCTAGAAAAGTGGGTCACACTGTATGAGTTAGAGAATGCGTTAGTCAGACTGTGGGGAAGGAGGAAATGCCCATCTGGGAATGATACAGAACTAGGAGCGATAAGTGTCTTCTACGCGCTACCTGGAACGAGACGGGGAGCCTCCTTGCTGATGAATAGAGTGTGGATGTGTATGAATGGAGAATGAATGAATAAAGATAGAGAAAGAAAATCGTAGATATTTATTGCCTATATTTAAGAAACAATATTTTAAACATAAAAGCCTTACACATATTTACATTAAAATTTAATATTTATAAAAGTAAAAGAGGTACACATATTTACATTTAACATTTATACTTTATGAAAACATGATGCGAATTTAACGAAATCTATTCGTCTCAACAAACCGTTATTAGGTATATTCCGACATTTTAGAAGTTATAACATGTATAACATGTTTAATAACATGTTTATATTTATAACATGTTTAATCTTCGCCTAACAATTTTGTTCTTACATTTAACAGGCTCCTTAACGCTTTAAATGCGAATGTAAGTATCTGTTTGAAAATTGTTCAAAACGTTTACAAATAAATACAACGAAGGGTGCATCGCATCGAATAGAAATTTGAATTAAATCGAGAGTAAAAGGACTCGCATGCATTTGTAGAATTTTCTGTAGTTACAGCTGCTTCAGCCTAAAGTGTTGGTGGAAATAAAGAATTTTCACCAACATAATTGTCTATTAAATAGTCTGCAAAATCTACCGCAGCTTTATGCAGATGATTTGGCTGAAATTCAGCCAAATAGAAAGCAAAACATTCTCCAACCTCCTCTTTAAAAGTTTTAAAAAAGATAGTCCAACAAGACACCTCAGCCACTTTCCACTTTCACTTTTTCCATCTTGATATTCTTCAGCCAAGCCTAAACTCTGTATTTTCCTGTACCAAGCTTGGCCAGGATGAAACCTGCATCCAACGATCTTTGTGGTTCTGCCATTGTGCAGAAATTGCTTTATGAATAGCTAATTCATAATCAGCTACAATAATTTTTAGAGCAAATATTAAATTAGCATTGCGACACTTTTCTTTAAGAATAAGATCATTTTAATTTCACTCATTTTGACTACCTTTCAATACAGCTCAAAATAAACTAAATCTAAAATAATATGTTATTATTAAATATTTCCTTACTCATTAAAATCTCGTTCGGTCCGTAATTCGGTGCACTTATTTTGGCTGTTCAGGTAGCGGTCCTCAATTCGAGAACATCGTTAAGGATTGGTCAACACCTCTGGATTGTTATTACAAAAAGAAATGTCCATTTGCATCAAGATCTATTAGAGAGTTTAAAATTTCTGGGGCTCATCCCCCCAGTGGAACACAGATCAAGTTACAATGGGCATTGGGAAATTTCTGTGATTCATGAACCAATCAAAGACCTATGAAGTAAACCCAAAAGGCCAATTTGAGTTGCCACAAAAATTATACAACGCTAAGTACTTATATCATTATTATTATTATTAAAAAATGTATCTTTTAGCACTTTTATCAATGTCGAATGCTAAATTTAAAGATCTGCAGCAATTAAAGACATTTTGTGGACAAAAAGCAAAAGAATATTTTGAAAATTACCAGTCGCAGAAGCCACTAACCAAAAAAAAAAGAAGAGAAGCATAGTTTAACTAGTTTGTTATATAGTTCTAAACGAGTACCTAGTTATTTACGAATAAATAATGCAATAACACCGGTTTTTAATTTTTACAATACTTTAAAAAGGCTGGCCAAGAAATAAATAAGAATTATAATGTAATCTTTTTAAAGTTGCCAAAAGTAACAGTTTTTAAAATGTGGTGCTATAAACCTCTAAAACCAGTTTTCCCACAATAATTGTACTTGACTGACATTCCCTTTTGCAGTGTACTCTTCAAATTCTAACAAACCTTTATCTCCTTTAATATTAGTGAATAATAATCAAACGATGGTCTTTACCAGTTGAAAATTTTAATCCAGCACACAAACTTTCATTAAACGTCTGAGGAACAGTTTGTAACCTGTTTATCGTCATAAAACTTTTATTAGAAATGCTGTATCTTTATTAAAATTATTTTTTCTTTCTATAAAAGCACAGATTATCTATTGGTGACTACCAAAAGACAGTTGATATCAGCAAAGCAAAGTTGTTCACCCTTTGTCACTTGTTATCTTTGGCAAACTGTCATCAGTAGACTTCGGCAAATATGCATATTGCATATTTTGCATATTGTGCATATTTTATACAAATATTTCATATTTTGGCATATTTGTATAAAAGTTTGCATAAAGTGCATAAAAGTTCAGATTTTTATACTGTATTTGAAAATTTTTAAACATACCAATTTATTTCAATTCTTGTATAAAATTTTGTAGTCATTTTAATCAAGAAATGATCTAAGTACTTAATCTCTACAGGTACAAAACATTTACAATTTCAAAGAAGATCAATTTAAGTAGCCCTCAACATTCTTAGAAAGTCTCGGTCACTGAGGCATTCAGTTATTGGATAATCGCTAAGGGTTCGCTCATTTGCATTTTATGATCTAATCCCCAAATCTATCTACAATTTATTGTATCTTAACAGCAGGTAAACGGCTAATAGTTTTGTTCCTAATTTAGGGATTTTCCAAAATCTCCCAGTTTATTGAATTAGGTACCTAAACATTTCTAATTTGATGCTCAGATTTGTAAATCATTTTTGTTTTGATATTCAAAGCGTAAACACTCGTTGTGCGTAACAAAAAGGAAGATTGTGATTTTATAATGCCTAAAACAACCAGTGCTTCAACTTGGATTAAACCTTATAAAGAGATGTCTATGGATATGGGAAAAATCTACTGTTCAGTCTGTGGCAAAATTGTAAGTATCTAATATTTTCTATTAAATATCTAATATTTCATACATACAGGGTGTTTCCAAATGACACTTACAACGTTTGACTGTAGATACTTCTCGGAAAAATTGAACAAAACGATATAGTTAATGAGGGGTCAAACTTATTTACTTTTCGAGATACAGGGTGTTAAAATTAAAAAAAATTAAATTCTTTTAGTTAATAGCTTCCTTTAGTGAGAAAAAATTGTCCATGGTACAATACAATGGTGTTTATTTAGAAAAATTTTTCACCTTTACTTTTTTATGAAGTCAGCTATTCTAAAACACAATTATTTTTATTGTAATTGAATTAACAAAAAAAAAACTTTTGTTGAATTTTAAAATAAGTTATATGATGTACTAATGGTTAGTAACAAAAACTAATTTGTGGATTAATACTGCATTTAAAACACTTAGCGAGTGTTTTTTTTTCCAAACCAGTTATTTGATTAACCAAAAACACCTTGTATATTTTTATATTTTAAAGGTTGGGTTAAAATAAAGGTTTTTATTTTTATTTATAGATAGCATGTGAGAAGAAATTTCAGATAGACCAACGTGTGAGAACTGCTTCACACATTGCAAAAAAAGGAAAAATAGGAGGAAAACATCAAACTTCAATGGCTAAATGTTTCCAATCTACTTCAAAAAAATTAGATGAGCAAGAAACTTTTAATGAAGACTTGTGTCGCGCATTAGTGTCTGCAAACATACCGCTTTCAAAATTAGCAAATGTAAATTTTAGTTCGTTTCTAAAAAAATATTGCAAACTTAATGTTCCAAGTGATCGGTCTCTAAGAAGAAATAATGTGAACGGGCTATACTCGTCGGTGTTAATTAATATTAAGGAAGAAATTGCAGATAATTATTTTTACATATCTGTAGACGAAACCACTGATTCCTCAGGAAAGTATATTGCTCATTTATTGATTGGTGTTCTTAAAGAAGATACCTTACCAAAATCTCATCTTATTTCATGCCAGCAACTTGAGAAAACAAATGCTTTAACAATTTCGCGTTTTATACAAGAAACATTAGCAACTTTTTTTCTTCCGACAACTATTCCTTCTAATAAATTACTGCTTATTTTATCGGATGCTGCTCCTTATATGGTGAAAGCAGGACAAAATTTAAAAATATTTTTCCCAGATTTAATACATGTTACTTGTGTAGCGCATGGATTAAACAGAGTTGCAGAGGAAATACGAAAAAAGTTTCCTCTTGTAAATACCATGATATCCAGTGTCAAAAAAGTATTTCTTAAATCTCCTATAAGAATTCAACTTTATAAAGAAATGCTACCTAACATTCCTCTTTCACCACAACCTATTTTAACGCGATGGGGAACATGGTTAGAAGCAGCTAATTTTTATGCAGATCATTTTGTTAAAATAAAGAACATAATTGATACGTTAACAGATGAAAGTTCCCAATCTCTTTTGGATTCTAAACAAACTTTTCAGTGTAACTTGCTTCAACAAGAACTTTCATTTATAAAATCAAATTTTAGTTTTGTTCAAAAAACAATTACTCAGTTAGAATCACCAAAACTGTCATTGTTCGAAAGTACAGCATTAATAAAAGAATTTGCGTCATGTTGTCGGAACGTTAGAGGTAATATTGGAAAAGATATTTTAAAAAAATTTAAGCTACTATGGAAAAAAATAAAGGTTACCATATTCTTTCTGAAGTAGTCAGTGTTCTAGCTGGAAATATTTCGGAAACAATTAATTTAGAACCAAATGTTTTGGTTAGTTTGAAAAATGCTCCCGTTACATCAGTTGATGTTGAACGAAGTTTTTCCATATATAAATATATGTACTCAGACAGAAGCCACAAGTTTTTGTTAGAAAATTTTGAACACCACTTGGTCATTTATTGTTACCATAATTCTAAATAAGTTTATTCATACTTAAAAATGATGTAGTTACTTAAAATAAATGTAAATCTTAATGAATAGTAGGAAATATTTAGTTATGTACACTTTTTTTTTAAATAAAATTGTTACTATTTTACGATTTTTTTATTTATTTGTATGCATATTTTGTAAAATATTTGCATATTTTCGGGTAAACACGTGCATATTTTCTACATTTTTATTTGCATATTTGCCGAAGTCTAGTCATCAGTATTATTAATGTTACAAAGACTTTTAATGTATTCTTTCCGTTTGAAAACAACTGAGCCTTAATCATAAAAGAAACAGTTTGAACATTAAAATTTTTTAACTATATTAACAATAAAATCAAAGGGCAAAAAATATCTTTATACACCTCTCCAAAACGTTACAGTATCAAAGATAGAAGAGTGTAAACAACAAGAATTGTGGCAAGAACAAAAAAGATTTTAATATTAAAAAAATGTTACTAATAATATAAAAAATCTTTATTAAATTATCCAAAATATCAATGTTGAAGATGTCACTTTAATAGTTTATAGTTATTGCTTTCTGTCACTGTTGAAAAACATTCATAAACATTGGACAATGTATTAAAATCTCCGACTTCTAAAACAAGTCTATAAAAATGTGTTACTAAACAAAACGTTATATGGAGACAGGTACAATTTAGTGTTTCCTTTTTACAACAAAACTCAATTAAGTCATTAACTCAACCGCAGTGCAATTATTATTTAACGTCCCTATTAAGACACTTCCCTTTTGTTATAAAATTCCATTGCCACAAAGAATAAATCACAATAAAACCAATGATGGAACAAGACCGGTTTTGTGTGGCTTACAGCAGGTAGCGAAAACATGATACAAAAACTGACTAACCTCTGTGATGACGAACATGGTGCGGGCCCATACCAGAGCAGCAGGGTTGTTCCATGTACATCGTCCAGCTGTTCTCGAAATCGGCGTAGGTCACATCAAATGTAATAATTTCAATCAACACAGTCACTAACAACAACTTGAGGATGTATTCCAAACACAAAGCCATGGTTTCACGTGACAACAACCAAAAAACACAAAGAACAGTTTCTTATTAGACTTGAGTTCTGTGAGAACTGAAGAAGGTAGGTATGTGTATGAATGCAGTTACCACGCTGCTTAAACTAAATACGCCGGGTCACTGAACGCAAACGAAAACTGAGGAAAATTATAAACTTCAAATTGATCACTAATGTTTACATCAATACACTGTCAATATAACGCCTGGTTTACTAAAAATGATGATACTGTAACGAAGTGTTTATAAAACACATTGTTTACGTTCGAACATCACTTTTTCACCGAGAGGACGTACTTCCCTCACCGTGTCTGTTTACGAACTGAAAACTGAATTCTGTGTTCTGTGGAAGTAAGCGGCGACGATGATCGGCAACAGTCGGTCGCGCTCGGGTAACAAGACATGAACTGCGTTCTGGATGGGGTTCTCTCCAAACTCCAAACTTTAAACTGATATATTCAGTGATGGTTTGTCCTATGGGATACAGCAGCACGCTCTCTCCGGGGTGAGATGGTAAATGAAAAATTATTCGTGGCGTTAATCACGCAAAGTAGCAGCTTATAAAAATGGAAATATGTCCGGTTTTAAATTGAAAACAAAGGATTAGAAACATAACAGTTAAAGTATGAACTTCAGTCAGTGAATACATCACTAGAAATTGTATACATTTACATAGAATTTTTTGATGTGTTTATACAACACAGACATTTTTAAAAACTTTACTCCGAAAAAGTTAGTAAAAATCTCACTACATTCTTTTTTTATGGATTCTTCTTTGTTTTAGTATAAAATTCAAGTACTGTTCTTTTAAGCTTCGCGCTAGTCTACAGTACCGCCTACTCTTCCACCTTTTTGTTAATTGTATGGGCAAAAAAATTCCTTTAAAAAACAAAAGTAATGCATTCTTATTAAATTTTTGTCGTACAGTTTTATTTATTAACAATTTCAGTGAAAAATGTTTGCAAATTTGCAAAACTTGCAAAAATTAACAAATTTTTGCAACGCTATAAGACAGAAAGTAATTAAATTAGAATGATTTTAGTGCACTTAAAATAAATGCAAAAATGGTCTATCAATGAATTGTGAAAATAATATAAAATTAATTTTTTTTTTATTTATTTATTTATTTACGCTGCCACCACAAGGGTTATTAGCGACCTAAAAAATATAATACAGGTAAAGGTAGAAAAAATTAGAATAATTGATACAGTTCTGAGTCTTTAAGATAACTTATTGTGTTTTTTAATATTCATGTTTTTTCCTAAGACTTGTGATGGAACATACATGAAGTCAACAGTGATATTATTATTCTTTAGAGGAATTATTTACCGATGAGTCGGAATCTTCTTCCGATAATGAAGTTTTCACTGTAGAGAGTAAACCTATGTGTTTGCCAAGTTTTCGTATTAATTTGGTGCTTATGGTTTTCATTCTTTTGTCGATGTAGTATGAATGTAATTCCGTTAGAAACTTTATAAGTACATAAGAGTCTTCTGAGTACAATTTTGTTACGCTGATTATGTCTTTTGATCCTTGTATATTTTCGAATAGATCCACTACTTGATCGAAGCTTAACAATTGCTTTTCCCTTTCTACATATTCTCTAACTGGTTCCAATAATGTTTGGAGATTTGGTATATCATTTCTTAAGTTTTTGTCATCAGTTTTGGTTTTTTTCTTTAATTGAAGCTTAGGTTTTCACAGTTTTCTTCGGAGGGTGGCGTGATTGCATCTTCTAGGGTTCTTTTTCCGGTTGCTTTGTTCGAAGTTACTTAAGGTTCGTAAGAATTCAAATGTGTATTTTTCTTTGGAGGTAAGTGTTGACTTGTTTCGGGTAAGGTTGATTTATATTTTTGGGTATTAGGGGATGACTCAGACGATGTAGGTATTGCGATTGTAGTGTTAACTGAAGAAGTGGTCAAATGTATGGATGTATTTTGTAGTGAGCACTGTTGGGTTTGCTTTATTGATAAATTTGGGATTGCTACTCTTTGTAATGTGGTTTGAGAAGACGTAGTAAGTGTGGAAGGAGTGGTATTTGAGATTGCGGGAGTATTTTGTAGATTATCTTGTTGAGTATGATTTATTGATGAATTTTGTCTTATTTCTGTTTGCATTGCACTATCATTGTGAGGATGGTTAGAAGGTGAAATATTTTTACAATTAGCTGCCTGGTGTCCAGTTAATTTGCATTTGAAACAATTTTCGTTTTGGGCTATAAATATGCGGTATGATGTTTGTTCCAACTCGATAATAAAAGATTCAGGTAGTACAAAGTTGTCTGGAAAAGGTGAAACGAAAATTTGTCTTCGGAAGCTTAGAATATGACTAAAGGCAGGATTGGTTGCTCTTATCCGTAGATATGATATGTCTGAGAGAGGATTTAAACCTAGTTTTATTAATTCGTCCATTATTATGTTAGAAGGTATGCTTGGACATACATTGGACAGAATTAAGCGGACTGATGGAGTTATTAATCTTCTCGCTTCTAGTATATTTCCATTTACTATTATTTTCTTTGTTTCTGCTATGAATTTATCTACTAGGTTTTTGGATGATAGATATATGCATATTCTACCGTCTGATATACGGGATGCGAAAATTATATTTTTCGGTTCTATATGCTGACTCACTCCTTCAAGATAGTCATTAATTGTACAATTCTCTAGAGTGTTAAACAAAATAGCTTGATCTCTGCTTGGGATTAATATACTATGTGGTTGACTAACTGCTTTTGAGTATGATGCATTTTGTGGCTTCCTGATTGGAAGATGACATCTTTTAAATGGATTTTAAAATCCCACTAAAACCGGTGCTGTTTTACAGCTTTCGTTGTGATACCAGTTCATGTAAATTGGATATTGCTTATAACTGATTGCAGTTGTTTACTTAAATATATAAATCCAAATAGATGAAAAAAGTATATTTTATCTACTCACGATTCCAATATTCAGTACACAAATCACTTTCACTTTTATACTTAATTACTTTTCTTAAGTTATTAAACCACTATAAAATTAACTTCTTTGCGAGCTATTTTAGATTAGACTCGAACATGATTTTGATTTTAATATAATTCACTATTTACATGTTCAGAACTGAAGAAATAATCGTTTAAATATTTAAATTTTTCTAAAATTAATTTTGAACGATGTTTACACTTAATTATGCTTCGTTGCAAAATTTTAGTGTTTTTAAGCTAATAAATAAATAAATACATTTTTTTATTTATTTATTTATTATTTACTATTTTTCCCTATTTATTATTTACTATTTTTCTCAGTAAAAACAATAAATTATAAATGAATTGAATAATGTTTTTATATTAGCATATGGTTAAAATTTTTTTTATTAAAAAAACTGATCTTTCTACGGGAACTTAAAAACAAAAATTGCTCTACGACTCTTTTTCGGTTATTTTTTTTAAATTCGACATAGTTTTACTTATCAAAGTTGTTAAAAACTACAAACGGATAGTGGATGTAAGAAGTTTGACGTCACCCAATGTGGGAAGCGATTACTATTTGGTACTTGGTTAAATTAGATTCAATGAAAGATGGAAAGATAAGCTTAAACAAACCAATGCAGAGGAAATCATAGAAATAGAAAATTTAAGAGATGACTCCATAAAATCATTGTATCAAAAAAGGCTAGAACAGAAAATACAAATGGAGAATATCGAAAATGAAAGCAATGTAGAGACTAGCTGTAGAAAACTTAAGAAAAATATTCTGGATGCTGCCCAAGAAGCCCTTGGAACGAAAATAATAAACAAAAAGTGATCAACGAAAACACCATGGTTTACACTAGAGGTTAAACAAAAATGTCACCAAAAAAAGAAATTCTTTCTTAAAATATAAGTCAGAAAAAACGAATGAATCATATGAAGAATATAAAAGAATAAGAACTGAAACTCATCAATTGGTAAGAAAAATAAAAACAGATTACTGGGAAAGATTCACAAAAGGACAACATATGGATTTCTATGGACAACAGAACAAGTATGGCGCTTCATAAGACAACAAAGAAGCGAAATGAAAGAACTAGTTGAAATAGAACACATACAAGAGGATACACTGGTGGCCTTCCTGACAGAAATGTTTAAAAAACAAAACGAAGAACCTTTACCAGAAACGCCAAATATAATAACTGAGGAAAAGACCGAAATCTCCCAAAACGATGTGAAAGAAGGAATAAAAAAATTAAAAAACAGAAAGTCAACAGGAGAAGATCAAATGCCAAATGAACTCTTAAAATATGGAGGTGATCACCTTGTACAACAACTGCAACTTCTTATTAGTAAAATAATCACCACGAACAGAATACCAGATGAATGGAGGAGAGCGATCACGGTGATGTTCTTCAAAAAAAGGAGATAAGAAAGACCCCAATAATTATCGAGCAATAAATCTATTAAATACAATACTCAAATTGACAACAAGAATAATAGAGACAAAAATAAACGAACGAATATCTCTGCAAGAATAACAGCATGGATTTCGGACAGGAAGATCATGCACGGATGCAGTTTTTGTAATAAGACAAATAAAAGAAAAAGTCGCTGGAATACAACAAACCAGCATATATGTGTCTAATAGATTTGAAGAAAGCGTTTGATAGAGAGAGAATTCGGGACGCGATACAATTATTATATGAAAAGGAAATATCACTGGATTTAGTAAAAACCATTGAGAATATATATAAACATAACATAGCTATGGTAAGATGTAAAGGAAAACTATCGCAACCTATCAAATATGAAACTGGCATTAGACAAGGAGATTCGCTGAGCCCATTAATATTTATTCTGATAATGGATGAAATCATAAAGAAAGTTAAAAAAAGAAGAGGATATAGAATGGGAGAAAAGCAAATAAGGATAATATTCTACGCCGACAACGCCATAATAACAGCCGAAAATGAAGATGACTTACAAAGATTAATTAAAGAATTCGAAGATACAACATGGAGATCTCAACAGAGAAAACTAAAACGATAGTGATATCAGCGGAACCGAGACGATGTAAACTAGTTGTAAATAACAAAATAATAGAACAGGTGATGGAAACTGAATACTTGGGAATAAAACTGTCAAGGTACGAAAAAGTGGAAGAAGAAGTACAAAAACAAGTGAACATGGCAAACAGAGCAGCAGGATGTCTCAACAACACAATCTGGAGAAACAAATACCTCACAACGGAAACGAAAACCAGAATATATAAATCAACAATAAGACCTATAATGACGTACACAGCGGAAACAAGAGCAGATATGGCGAAAACACAAAGACTACTCGAAACAACAGAAATGAAAGTCTTACGAAAAATAACAAACCAAATTCTAAAAGAAGAAAAGTGAAATGGAATCAACACATCGAAAGAATGACAGAAAATAGAATAGTACGAATAGCAAAAGACAAATCGCCAAATGGAAGAAGATCATTGGGACGACCGAGGAAAAGAGGGTCAGACAACGTCAATTGAGGCTAAAAACTGAAGTAGAACAGGCATAAAGCCTATTTATAAAGTAGGAAGAAGAAGAAGAAGAAAGTTGTTACAAAATTCTATATATAGTACAGATACAAAGGGACCTCTAAACGTGTCTTCGTAATTACTAGAGTGATATGGAAAGTAACGAAATATGTATAAATAAATAGTATCCTAATATGGAATACCTTGATTTCTCCGAAAATATAAGTTTGAAATGAAACACACGACCATCTTCTATTTCACTCGCTCTCTTTACTATCGCACTCACACCTTTGTGTCAGTTGCTCGAGTATTATCGGTTATTATGCTTGAATACAGACTTCCTATACCATCGAGTACATCCATATTACGTTTATTTGGTAATTTTGTGACCTGTAATTAAGATATTGTGATTGGAAAAATATTGATACTAGTTTCAATTAGAATAAAAATTCAAATATGGACAGTTGTTGGTGCCTAATTATGGAATATTCCATAATTAAGGTACTTGCTATTATTTCTTTTAAAAATTGTGTGTTATGTTTGTTTTTAGAATGTCAGCTTCACTATCGACCAATAAACGAAAATCCTGGGGTAAAGAAATAATCGCAGAAGCTATAAAATTCATCTGGGAGAAGAAAACGGGATATTTGAAAACAACACAGCATTTCAAATGCCTAGGACAACTTTATTTCGTTTGTACCAAGAAGATGAACAGTCTCCAGAATAAGGCGACTTACAATATAGGGCTCCAAACTCGAAGGTCAGCTGGTAGGATACATATTGATGATGAAGAGCAAATTTCACGGTTTGACAAGAACTGATCTTCGCTGTATGGTATATATGCTAGCAAAGAGAAACAGTTTGTAGAATCCCTTTACTCAATCAGATATGGCTGGAAAAAAGTGGTTGAAGTTATTTCTAAATGATCATAAAGAGAAACTTTCGATACGAAGAGCAACTGCTACCTACATCTTTTGCCAGAGTAAGTGTATTTGATAAGGAAAAAGTAGACGTTTTTTTGAACCGTTTTGAAGATATTCACACTAAAAATAACTATCCACCAAATCGTATTTACAACGTGGATTAATCTGGTCTTCGAGTAAGATACCACAAAACATCTGTCATAGAGGGAAACGCCAGATGGCTGCACTTACTTCAGCACAAAGAGAATCGATCCCTTATGACAATAGTAGTTTGCGTAAATCTTGCAGGACATTTTGTGTCACCGTTTATTATTTTGCCCAGAAAAAATATGAGTGCTCAACTAATCAGAGGCTGTCCGCCAGGATCGGTCAGAGTTGCACATCTATCAGGGTGGATTCAAATGAATATCTTCAAAGAGTGGTTCAAACACTTCATTTAACATACCAACCCGACTCCTGAATCGAAGGTTTTACTGATTCTAGATGGACACTATAGTAACACTCGATATAATAGACATTGCTAGAAAAAAAAAACGTGGATATCGTTTCTTTACCACCACATACAACTCACAAACTGCAGCCGTTAGACAAGACTTTTATGGAGCCGATAAAAACATACTACAGTAAGGAAATACGCATGTCGATTAGAAATAATAGCAGACCTCTAACTCCATATGATATCGCGGATCTGTTTGGAAATCCTATTTGACAATACATACAAACAGGCGAGATTGCAACCAACTGTTTTAAGGTCACTGCATTATGGCCTTTACACAAAGATGTATTCAGTGATATAGCCTTTATTTCTAAGCAAGATAATGCTGTACAACCAACATCACTGCACTGGAATCAGGATCTGAACCTGCTTAAGTCCTGACACAAATACATGTACCAGAAACAAGTGCTAATATACAACCTGAACCTGTACCTTCGACTTCAGGGATTAATCAGAACACTCTACGGCAAAATAAATTAGCTAAGACAAAAAATAAAGTGAAAACTGCAAAGAGAAACAAATAAACAGAGAAAAATAAAACT
The DNA here is from genome assembly GCF_040954645.1 of Diabrotica undecimpunctata. Lineage (NCBI taxonomy): Eukaryota > Metazoa > Arthropoda > Insecta > Coleoptera > Chrysomelidae > Diabrotica > Diabrotica undecimpunctata. The sequence goes on along the minus strand of NC_092803.1, from coordinate 7,833,221 downwards.
GATTCTAAAAAAGAAGACTTTGAGGAACATGACGTTATCCAGTTTGATGAAGACAGTGAGCCTGACTATAATATAGTTTATTTTTATGAACGAGAGAGTAATTAGCATAATTTTAACTGGTAGCTCCGACCACTCCATGGGCGTGCTCAAGATTAATTGAAAAATTACTTTGAATAATTGTAAAAAATAAATGAATTATTTCAGTGTTATAAAGTGTTATGTGCATATAAACAAAAGTGACCTCTTTTATCACACACTTTATTAGAACTGACTGGCCTACATTAAAAAGGGTTTTAAAAAATTCACATTTTTTTTAATTTTTAAAAATTACAAAAGAGAAAAAGAGTTTTTAAAACCGTCTAAGGTATGTTAAATAGATGAATAAAAATATTAATATAAAACTTACAGCTATTTGTTACAAATCCAAATCAGATTCAGAAGATGAACTTTCAGAACCAAGATTTATAATAACTGGCTCGATCATTTTATCAGTAATATTGTCCAGCTTCCACATTTTTTCCTCTTCTTTAATAGTGTGATTTACTGCCTTTTCCCAGTTTTCAGGTTTTACATTATTTACGGCCTCCAAAAACAACTGTTTAACATCATGAATTTTAAAAGTGGTATTTTTTCTTGAAACTTCACTCTTTATCTGTGCCCATACCAGTTCAATCGGGTTTAATTCACAATGATATGGTGGGGATCTAAATACTGTCATTCCACGATTTTTGGCAATTTCATCAATTTCGTATTTTTTAAAATTTTCTTTATGAAGGGCACACAACGAATAAAGTTCCTTTCTTATAGATCCGGGATGGTACGTAATATTTTTTGAACTCAGCCAATTCTGCAAGTCTTTTTTTAACCACTTGGTTGTGGGCAGTCCTTCTATAAGTCTGGAGTGATAACTTGCATTATCCATTACTATTACACAGTTCTTAGGAAGAAGATCTATCATTTGTTCGAACCATTCTTGAAAGACATCAGCGTTCATGTCTTCATGGTAGTCACCGGTACGAGTTGATTCAAAAGTTAATAAACCACCTTCAACAAAACCGTCAGAACTGCCAATGTGTACTATTATCAGCCTGCGTCCCTTTCCTGATGGTGGGTTTAAACCAGTAGATAAGTTATTTACAAAAGCGTGCCTTTGACTTGTAACAGTTTCATCCTGCCAAAATTTATTTGGTGTATGATCCTCGTTGATCCATGTTTCATCAAGTCATCAAGATAAAATATTTTTCTTTTTTGGTTTCTCATTTCCTTTATGGTTCTTAGAAAATGTCTTCTCCATATGACAATATCGCTTCTTTCTAATAAAATAGACTTTCTGGGATTCTTTTTCCAGCGGAAGCCTATTTCTTTTAAAAGTTTCCATAACGTACTTCAACTCATTTCTGGGTAATCCTTATCATCTCGAACTGAGACAAGAACTTTATCCAATGTTGGAAATTCTTGTCTAAAGAAGAATTCATGCACTTTCCGTCGAAGTCCTTCTTTAAAATGATATTCTATTTGAAATTTTGGTTTTCCTGGAGCATTACGTGGCATTTGAAAACTACCACATTTCTCTTCTTTAATAACTCTGTAAATCGTAGATTTCCCAACACCAAGTATACTGCTAACTAACTCAACGGTCTCATCAACACTTTCACATAAACGTTTGTCTGTAAATGATTTAAAACAATTAAATATTAATATTTTTTCATTAACTGTTAGAGGACCAATTTTTCGGCGTTTACACGGCACTTCCAAATTTTCCATAACACTAGTATACACAATAAACTGCACCTTGCAACTGAAGTACCTACTTTTAGTGAACTGTTAAGAATTTTGAATACGCCACTTGGACCTTCCTATATACAAAATGGAAAAACCCACTATCACATTTTCTGTGGAATAAGTTTAGAAGGTAATTATCTAGTCAATTACTGTCGTAGATTCCTGGAATTAAAGAATTAACTGTTTGATTGTTGAAACCCTTACTTCGTGGAATCCACTCATTTCAGATAAAATAAAACGTTTTATTTTATCTAAAGAATTAAACTTTATTTTGCAAATAGGTAGGTACTTATTAAACTTTTATTGGTTATATATAACCAATAAAATAAACATCTTACATTTCTTGCAAATTCATTAGTACCTGTTAACCTCCATCACTCCGACACTGGCAACCTTATTTAGGGATTAGTAAACCTCACAACTATTGTATTCTATTCTGCTCCAACCTTTATACCTGGTGGTCATACTCAATTTAAAATTGTTTTCCTTATACTTCTGTAAACTTGTTGACAAATATCTGTTTTTCATTGAGTCACCCGTATCAACAGTTTAGGGATTTGCATACATAATTTATTGTTTTATTACTCTCTCATACATAAAAATACACTATAACTCCATATGATATCGCGGATCTGTTTGCAAAATTCTATTTGAAAATACAAACAGGCTAAATTGCAGCCAACTGTTTTAAGGTCATTGTATTATGGCAATGAAATAAAGATGTGTTCAGTGATAAAGACTGTATTTCTGATCAAGATAATGCTGTACGCGACGGTTGTACAACCAACAACTGGAATCAAGATCTGAACCTGCTTAAGCCCTGACACAAATACATGTACCAAAAACAGTGCTAATATACAACCTGAACCTGTACCTTCAACTTCACTGATTGATCAGAACATACTGATTAGTTGTTGGGCAAAGAATCTGCTGATTGTATATTTGCCAAAGACTTTTTAACACGGAAAACAGTGGAGAAAACTGGATTAAGTGCATAATGTGTGGGCTCTGGGCTTATTATGATTGTGCTGGTCCAGAGTTTGATACATAGATCTGTGATTTCTGTAAATGAATTAACCTACTTCTTTTATTTTTCACAATTTTCTTATTTAAATTTATTTGATTTCATATATATTTATGTCTATTTTTGTTATTGATATATTGGTTTATGCTTGTATTTTATATACGGGTACTTATTCCATATTTGGTTACTAATTTGGGATTTTGTTTTTGTGTTCGATTTTATTTTTTTTTTAATTAAGATATTTGACAGAAGGCTGTTAATTACTACGTAAAAATGTATGATGATTTGTAATAACATTAAACTGTTATTTTTATTAAATTTTTTTTATATCTCCAAAACAAAATGGTATTCCATAATTGGTGACTTTCCTCTATGTTAAGAATAATCTTAGAGTATATATTACGGGAAGATCGATACACTTTTCAGTAACTAATACTAGAAGAAAGATAGGTTTAGGACTTATAATAAAAGAGGTTATTAAAGATGTCATTGCTGCGATACGCTCGACAATGGACGAAAATCCATATTGATGAGATCGAAAATTCTGACTGCTAACAATGACAAGACAATGAGAGGTGGATAACTACGCAGGTAAGCGTAAATCTTGCCAAGTTATGTAGTCCCACTTTTATATTTGTATGATATTAAAAAACATATTTTTGATAAAGTCGACAACTTTTCAAGCATTTTTAAAGAATAGTTTTTGAAATAAATATCTTTTGATCACACATTCTTCAAATGTGAGAAAGAAATATTTTTGACAAATCCACAATTTACTTAAAAACCGAAAATTACAGGTATACCAAAACCTTTGTATATAACGTCTTCCCCTACAAACGTTTTGCTACAATTATAACTTGTCACAAAGAATTGGTTACGCTTTCAAGCTTCCGACGACAAAAATGACCTGGAAACAGTGATGTCCTAAAAATGCCAAAAAAGAAAATGTTCTTCTAATATATTTTATTGTTTTTTAAAAGATACGATTTCACTCTAAATTATCAAGAAATATGATTTAAACAGATTTGTTCTAGTTATTTGTTAATTGTTTAGTTTAGTGTTACTTTATTTAGTGTAGACATTATTTCCAAAATTTCTCAAAAAACATCTTTTTTTTCCTTTTCAAAACGAAGGCTTAAAAAAACTTAATATACACGACTATGTAGCTTTTAAAATAAAATAGAAAATGGTGTATATTAAACTTTTCTCAAACTTTTTGTTTTAAAAATGGTTTTGCTGAAACGAGTTGAAGATGGTACTAAACACATGCGAATACAACATTTAAACAGTCATATCTAGTTTAGTTTTTATTATATATGTTAAAATCTTAACATATCACCAATAATCCCTCAATATTTATGATAAAATTATTATTAAACACCAAAATATATTATATTTATTTTCAATATATTTCAGCTCAAACAAAACGACTTTTTTGTCTCGTTCGTTTTCCGTTAAGACGCCTGCTAAAACAAGTTATTTCTTTTTGTATCTAAACACTTCGATATTATTTTACCGCCAATTCTCCTCTTCTCAATATAAAAAGTTATCATTTTTATGACCACAACTGGTTATAAATGTTTTTTCCTAGTACCAACCACTTCGATAATTCATTCATAAAAAAGTCTTTTGTCTATCTAGAACTGGGTCAATAATGTTTATTTGTTCTTGGAACTCGTAAAAGGACAATAAATCTTTTAGTTTTATTGTTTTATTATTATGCATTTTCCTCGTTAATGTGTAGAAAACGTGGCTTATTAGAACCCACCTATGGCACATTTAAAGTTCGTTAAAGTTAATAAGAAATTTGGCGAGTCGTTCTTTCCTATAAAATGTTGGATTGAATCGGCATTTAGAGACTTCTCTCTCGGTTTTCACACGGGATAGTTATTCCAGCGGCACAATATTCCTCTTTCGATCCTTACACGGAATTCTGTAAACTCGGAAACCTTTTTTGGATGGTGCTAGAAAAGTACCAATGGAGACACTGCAAACGGCAGCTAGATGGTTGTTATAGAGCGAGTCGGAGGTTAGAAACTAGCTTTTGTAACCAGGAAGGGATCCAATACAAGAAATCATAAAGATAAGACAAGATAACATGGATTAGAAAAGACAGAGAAATAGATAACACGAGAGATAGGTTAGATTGTAAAGATAAGGAAAACGGCGCCGCTTAACTTTTTTGGGTTACAAAGGGGAAAATTAAGAAACCTTAGAAACGAAAAGAGATTAGGAGGGGTAATTAGGTTCTGAGAGCAAATACAAGATATTAACAGATATTAAGTGTAAATGTGGTCAACACACTACATAAACACATAATATATAATATGTTCGGTGGAATTCGTCCACCTACTTACCTACAAACATATACAGCATGATCTTTATCCTGGTCGAAGATATCGTGATAGTTAAATATTTTTATTAGCAAATATTCAGAGATACTCTAATATTAGGAAACTTATTAGAAGTAGATAAATAAAATTCAGTGGGTAAATAAAACAAAATATATTCAATAACTGAATCACTAGACGGGTGAATTCTAAAAACAAGAAATACAAATAAATTTACCGTAATATGTAAAAAATGCAAAATCTTTTAATATAGTAGACATAGACACATGCACATATAAATAAAATATAACATTAATAGGAACATGATGTTTAAAAAAAATCCAAAAGAGTAGATCATATAAATATCTCTCCTTAATGTTTTGGGTAATCTGCTCGGGTGTTAGATCAAACTACTTGCGATACAATAGAAGTGTATATATACACTTATAGATAAATTACCATAGAAAGAAATACGTGCAAACTCTTAGACGACGCAACCAAAAGTCAGTCTAATCTCTCAGACTACCCAACGAAAAGTGATCCTCTATTTCGCAAATTGAACAAACTATCTACTAGAACAGGATCACCTCCATTTAAGAACATCCCTCTTACATTTTCGGCGTAAACACATAAACAACAGTATTTTTTAAAAAGGGAACCAAAAAGGCAAATAACTATACCATATTGAGAGATAAGTTTTCTTTGAATTAAAGTTATTTGTAAGTTTAACAAATTTTATTACTCTTTTCCTAGCGCTATAAAAAAAGAGCCTAAATATTCTTTGTTCCAAAAAAAATTACAATTGCTCTCAAATTTCTAACAAAGCAGCCATCAAGTAATCTGCATGTTTCGGTACTTCTTTTAAGGAATAAAAAATCTGACAGATATAGGAAGAATTAGGTCTATAAAGAAACAAAATTCTAAAGTACCGTTACCTTCTCATAAAAGACTGTATCGGCACCTCTCGTACCAAACAGATTACAATAATGGGGGCTATGATGTATCATTTACGTAAATAATTACATACTAGTGTAAAATTCAGAAAACGTACATCAGATTACAGTTCTCAAAACATAATGTGTAAAAACGGTATGATGTATCATGCCCTGCGTTGCTATGCGTAAAATGGCCAAGCCACAGCAGAAAATTACATAAAACGTTATTTTCGGATCTGTCATATCCTGAAGATCTGTCAGATAATTCAAATTAACCTAACTTTTGGCTTCTTGTTTGTTTTTGAAAAAATGGATTTTGTAAATTTGTTATTACTCAATGAATTGAATGATGTGGTAGAAAGAAATTATGTAAATGTAGAGCAACGTCAGTTACGGGACACTAGTAACCCATTTGAAATAGATTACCAGCTCTGCTTTAACTAAATTGCAATAGAATTAAAGGTTCTCTCCCTACTTAATTTTGTAGGAAATGGAAGTTATCAAAAATGTTCTGGTAACAACCTGTTATTTTCAATGAAACAAAGTACATTTAGTAAAGTATTAACAGAAATAACTGCAGGGATAGTGGAACACTTGGTGCCAAAATGGCGAAAAAGATGAAGTACAGCCTGTAGTTCTCATAGAAATGATTCCAAAGGAGGCAAATCAAAACAAATGGTTGGGTGTTGGAAGCACAGATAATAAGAAGTGTTATTGCTGCAAACTTTGTGTAGTGAAACAAAAACTTATTAATATTTTCATAATTTATTTATTTCACAATGATAAATAGTGATATAGTTTTATAATCAAATATAGTAATATAATTTTACAATTTAGTGATATAAATTATTAATATTTCAATTAATTACAAAAAGCTCAAAACAAACAATCTAAAACATATTACTAAGTGGCTCAAAATGTTCTAAAATGTTTAGATAATACGAAGACATTATATTGCTGCAAACTGTATTATAACATATTAAATTAAAAATTTTTATTAATTGTTAAAAACAAAAACATAAATCATGTATGTTACAATTAATTACAAAAATGACACAACACTAACAAAATAAAAAATATATTACAACCTGGCTCAAATGTTTTGAAAACACTTAGAGAATATAAAGAAGTGTTATCGCTGCAAATGTTATGTTATAAAATATTTAAATAAAAATGTTTATCCTCAGTTTATTTTATAATTATATGATTATATGAGATATAATCAATATATATATATATATATATATATATATATATATATATATATATATATATATATATAAACTTTGTGTTATAAAATTGTTAAATAAAAATGTTTAAAAACATAAAACCTGTATGTTAAGATTAATTGCAAAAAGTTAAAAACAAACAAATTTAAAATATATTACAAATTAGTCCAAAATTTGTTAAAACCCTTGGAAAATTAAAACATACAAGTAAAGAATACAATTTCAAAAACTAAAACAAACCTAAAATATACTACAAAGTAAACCTACAAATATACCTAAAATATACTACTACAAAGAACAAGGTTTGTGGCACAGGCATTACAACTTTGAATTGTATAGAACCTTTGTGGAACCTGACATAAAATTAATTAAGGTAGCATACCTTACATGGATAGAGCATTTCATCAGGCAAGAGGTAGGTGCAACAGTTGGAAAGGTTTTTAACAGAAGAGGGCTGATGGGACAATAAACCAGAAGAAGACCCAAGACTTAGGTATCAAGACAATTTAGAGGATGATTTAAAATATATTGGAGTTAGAATCTAGAGAAGAGTTGGTAGACACAGGGGTGAATGGAGGATTGTCCCAAAGAATTATTTGCACAAGCACAGGGTTTTACATTACAGCCCTGTTAAAGCTGGAAACATATATTCTTGTGATGCATTGATGTTGACTAATGATAATGGTAAAACAAACTAAAATATATTACAAAATGGTCCAAATGTGCTCATAACCGTTAGAGAATATGAAGAAGTATTATTGCTGCAAACATCGTGTTGTAAAATAAAAACAAATTGTTAAATAAAAGTGTTTATAATTAGTATATTTCATAATGATATGTAGGTATTTATGTTACAATTAGTTACAAAATCAAAAAGAATAACACAAAGATCAAGACAAAACAAAAAATCTGAAACATATTACAAAGCGGCTAAAAAATTGTTATAAAAGTTATAAAATTGTTAAATAAAAATGTTTATATTCAGTTTATTCCATAATTAAGATATAATTTTACAAAGGATATGTTTATAGAATATTAAATAAAACTATTGCCTTTTTAATTTTCACAGGTTGATTTCCTTTTCCTTCTGAAAAATATTATACACCATAATAAACATAATACATCAATCATTAATCTTTACCTTTAAAATTAAATGTATTTATAATCTGGAGCTCCCCAAGATGAATTTTTGAAATGAGTTGCAAAATTTTCCACACATTGAACACCTAAAAATTTAGCATTTATTAAATTTGATAGTAACAGAAATTAATTTTCTTACATGTCTTCATTGTTCTGCTGTTTTTTTAGGGCCACCATCTACTGTATTTACCATGATAGCAAATTCCTCTCACAATTGGGCTAGTTTCTTAGCCTTCCTTGACTATTTTGCCAGTAAGCACTATTTATTTTTATGAAGTCCAACATCACTTACAATTGTTTCCTTGTTGTTTTCTTTTTAATTGAAGCCATTAGTTTATTTTATTATAATTATAAAAAAATAGTAAATTGTTTCCACAAATTACATACAATAACATAACCTAACTAAGAGCGAAAACGGACGTAATTTTAGGCAGCTTAAAAATTACATTTACATATAGATAAATTACATATCAAGATAGGCAACCCGTTATACGTAGTTCTTATATCATACCGATTTGGAAATTTTTACATAAATGTGTTAAAATCGGAGTTTACACCATGTAATTATTTCACATAAATGATACATCATAGCCCTCAATATCTATATAAAATATGAGATTCTAGGTATACTTTCAAGACATCGTTAGTTTAGGCGAGGCGTAAAAGGAAGATTTTTGGATACGGCTATTGGCGTAACTGCGGTAATTGCAAAGGGTTTTTAAAATTAATCTTAAAATAAAAATAATTAATTTTTAATCCAATTATAAAAAAAATGTTACAATAGTCATCCCAGCTGCATGAGAATGCGTTCTTGGTGTCCATACCTGACAGTAGGTACAATTCGACCTCTCAAGATTTGTGTAAAAATACTCGCTCTACGTAAACTTTCATTCGCACATAGCAGAAAAGTAAAAAGTTTTAGTTTTATTAGTAAACCAAATTCGATTAAAATATAAGAAATATTAGTTTATTTTATTTATTTTCGAATTGTCTTAGATTTGGATCCCAATCGGTCAAATAAAATATTTGTTTGAGAATGTTGAACTTGTTTGACTCAATAAAACAATTTTTTTGTTGAATTAGTTCTGAATCCCCTCTCTTCCCTTATCACAGCGGCGCTGATGGTCGGCCTGTCGCGTTTACATAGGCCTTAGCCGCTGCATTGAAAAGGAAGTTTTTGGTCATTACCATATTCGTCCTACACTCGGCACTTGCTGTAGTCTGGTTTGTTATGCACCGGTTTAATTTGGGTTTCGGCTTTTATTGCATTCTCGGCAAATGAACCATACGCTGGGATTAATTTGAATATATATCTGAAGTCGAATATCTTTCCGGAGAATATATTTCAAGCGGATTTGGAGCTGCTTTAGGAATGAATAAAAGGGAAAAGATTAAATTAGAGCGGATTTTGCAAAAATAATAAATTTTAACGGCTTTTCTTGTTACTCGAAATGAGTTAAATGGGAGTTTAAAAAACTCACTATCAAATTAAAGTCGCTACTACAGCGAACAATACAAATCTTTGCTAATTTTTTTTTAATTATTGGTGTATAAGTTTTACCTTTACTGAGCACTAGAATGAGAATTTTGTGCTAATCGTAAAAAACTTTTTACTCCAGTAAATGACTGTTTTGGAGTATTATTTTAATCGTCACGACGGATCTGCTTGAAAATTTGGATTTGGGTTCCTCTTACCATCTTCTTCACTATTAGAGCTGAGCCCAGGGTTGTTTTTACGTGGGGGGTAAAAGCCAACCCTTTTCGTGGGCTAAAAACATACTGTAGTGAGATTAAATTTAACGAGCGGTTCGAATTTATATACATATATTTATTTATAACTTTACAGTTCGGTAGTATCTTAACAACTAACTCTACTTCTAACATTGTTACCTATATATACCAAAAGTATTATGTTCGAGAATATTCTGACGTAGTCCCACCTCTAATTCGCCTAAGTGACCGGTTATTCTCTCTCGCACTCGGTACACCGCGAATCTTCGAGAAGAGTATTAGAGATGCAATGCAACCGTTACCTTGGCCATGCCGAGAGCATGTTCGTAACAATACGTTTAAAATAAGTCCGGATATGGATAAATTGACCTGGATAAATTCACTAAGTCAATACTTTTTGAGTTATTTGCGAGTGAAAATAATGTTCGCCGCGCGAACAATTTATTAATCGACACTTGTTTTCGACTTTTTAAATCTCAAATCGTCCGTTTTATAACTGATTTATTTGTCTAGAAATCTCTGCCGGCTTCGATCGAAACGCTAGTGTATTATTCGATCCTCATCTCGAAACTTACAATAGCAGGTATAAACGGGTAACCGGTATGACTCACATTTAACGTAACAATAACATTATCTTTGTTTGTTCTCTCGTTTCTCATTGTTTGTAATTTTTTAGCTACATAACATCCGCGGTAGTTTGCAGGATGGTTTTCTCTACAATGAACACATTTTCGTTTATGTTCCGGTGGTTTTTGGCAATCTTTAGTAAGGTGTTTACCAATACATTTTACACATCTTGGCTCCTTTTTACAGTATTTCCACGTGTGTCCGTGAGCCTGGCATCTTTTAAATTGTGGGACTTATCTGAAACTCCTTAGTGGCTCGATTTCAACTCTCTTACTAAGTTTGTCTGTTATGCCGTAAATTCTATTTATATCTTCATCCTGTCTAAATGTTAGGATGAACAACATATCTAGTTGTTTTTTAGCTTTCCATTTGAATTTCTTGTCAGCTTTAATGGCTTTATATTGTCGTTTTTATAGGTCTTTTATTATTTCCTCTGGTGGTTTTAACAACAACTCTAATTGGCCTCTCTTGCTTATTTTCAAAAGTGTGGTACGAAATCTTCTTGAATCTGTTTAAAAAAAGTTTTTTTCCGTTTCTACCATCAAAACTAAGGAAGTTATGGTCAAAATAAAGTTGGTCCTTTTTTTTTGGTAATAACATGGTGAAAATCATCCCCTAATTAGCAGGACAAATAAAATTAATCATTACCGCTTAATAATTTACTTTATTTATGTATTGTTTTTTATGATCTGTAAGATCTGCTTATTTTGGAAAAAAATTTGTTTTAAAGTAAAAGAAAAATAAATCCGTAAAATAGTTTCGAAACACAACTCAGATTTCTGCCTTAATCTGAGCCTTCTAAAAATTGCAAGGCAAAGCAGACGTTGATAAAGATGTTATTAGAGACATGGGGAATCTAAAATTTGCATTTCACGACATGTCTCCTCAACTAAGCAGAAATCCTTAGCGAATTGGTTTTTTGTACTCATACAGAGTAGATTCGAATAAAATGAAAAAGACAGTCAAGATTTGATTTCACGTACAGTGCGTCTGTGTATCCGCTTATACGTATTTTACCCTAATAGGGATCATCAGAACAGCTATTCATAGGCTTTCTCTTTTTTTCACGTTGAGAAAGCCTATGAATATCTGTTCTGATGAGCCCTATTAGGGCGAAATACGTATAAACAGATACATAGACACTTTGTACGTGAAATCAAATCTTGACTGTCTTTTTCATTTTAAAAGAAAAATTTTTGAAATTTTGAAAAAATGCTTTTTTTCAAAATAACTTAAAAACTATTAGTGATAGTCAAAATCTTGAAAAGTAAAAAAATATAGGTTTTGCTTTTACTAGTGATTATTGTAATCCGATCCATCGTAAAGGACAATTAGTAACTGTAATAATTCGTAATGATCAAATTCGTAACGAACTGCATTTTACTATGAATTAGTCGGACTCTATCTTTGCTGGGACCCTTGTTGCTGGGTTTAAAAATATTATTTAAATTAAAATTACAGAAAACATAGTATATAAAGGCTAGTCTACAGAACCGCCTACTATACCACTATTTTTTATATGACATTATTGTTTTCGTCAAATGTAAAGGCTTTCTTCTAGGATTTGGAAAGCATTCCATATATACCAGCAGTTTCTTTGAGATGGCCTTATATCTTCAAGAGTGTGTGGACATCTTGCTTTAGTTCAACAAAGTGTTCTTCCATGTACAGTAAAAAATAACAATATGCTTTATCTGATAATGCTTAATTTAATTTTACTTATGTTTTACCTACTGCATTTTTTTAAACAACATTTTTTGACTTCATTTTATTTATATAAGGTAAGATGGGGCAAGTGCATTATCGGGGCAAGTGCAGAACATTATCATAAAAACCTATCACTTTTGAAATATGGGCTGCCATCTATTATTTGGTATCTTTAATACCCGTGACAACAGTCTTTAACAACAGCGAGCTGCTTTATTACGTTTCACTGATGTTATAGGTACGGTAGTGTCACTTGTGTTTTGCAACTTCTCGAGCAAGGTCACTGATAAAAATTAATCCATTTATATCTACCGAATCTGTGAACATCTTTATATTATTTTTGGTAGGTAAGTATTTTAGGCACAATAGTTTATGATAAACATAATATATTTTTTAAATATTTACTTTTTGACAGTTTTTATTGTTGTACCGCTCTTGTCCCACGTATTTTTAAAGTCGGGGCTACTGCGGATAAAATTGTGGGGTAAGAGCGGCACATATTACACACTTGCCCCAAATCTCACACAGTTTTTCTTTATGCTTTTAGTTCCACCATGGTGAGAAATTACATTCGCAGAAGTAGCAGGGGCAAAGGATATACGAAAGAGAGTTTAAAAATTGCACTGTCGGCAATTAAATCTGGGCAAATGACTTTATACCGAGCTACACTAAAGTGTACACAATTCCAAGAAGTACTCTCCATGATCACCTTAAAGGTAGGAGAGGACAAAAAAGTTCCAGCTATGGAAGAACTCAGGACATTCCTCAACAGGAAGAAGAAAAACTAGCAAATGGCCTTCGTACTATGGAAAAATGGGGTTTTGGCCTTTATAGAAAAGAAGTGTTGCAGGTTGTAGCTGACTTCGTCAAAGAGAATAACATTAAGACACAGTTTAAAGATGGTAAACCAGGAGAAGATTGGTTTCTTAATTTCAAGCGTAGACATAACCTCTCTATTAAAAAACCCCAGAGTGTTGAATTTGCTAGAAAAAAAAACCTTGACCCATTCCTGATCTACAACTATTTTGATTTACTTGAAAACGTTATAGAAGAACTTGGTTTACAAGAACGCCCGTCGCAAATTTGGAACTTGGATGAAAGCATTTTTTGCACAGATCCGTCAAAAACAAAAATTGTCGGACAAAGGGGAGCTCCATCCACAAGAACTATTAGTGGGCCTGGCAAACAAAATACAACTGTTCTTATGTGCTGCAGCGCAAGTGGCAAAAAAGCACCTCCGCTTATTGTCTTCAAAGGTAAACATGTTTGGGACCAGTGGACTGCTCCGCGTGGCACGGAGTTTTTAGATACTACCTACGCTGCCACTCCTAAAGGGTGGATGGAGACAACTATATTTAGAAACTATTTTGAAAACAGTTTTTTAAAGTTTATTGGTTCAGAACGACCGGTATTAGTAATTTACGACGGACACGCGAGTCATCTTGGAGCAGATGTCATAAATATAGCTGTTGAAAACCATATTACGATACTTAAGCTCCCTCCTCACACCAGTCATGTACTACAGCCCTTAGATTTGTGTGTATTTAAATCACTGGAGACCCGTTGGGATGCTAAACTTGTTGAATGGCAGAGAAGAAATGTGGGGGCCGCTGTAACAAAAAGTATGTTTTCCAAGATGATAGGAGAAATATGGCAGGAAACCAGGCCCGAAATATTAGTGAGTGGTTTCATTAAAGCAGGAATAGTTCCGCTGAATAGGAATATTATTCAGCAAGATTTATTTGACCCAGTGGCTCTCCAACGTTGGCAAAAAACCCGTAACGTGGCTAGGTTTGATGGTCCTGACTTAACTTTGCCTAGTACATCAGCAAAAAATAATGAAAATCCAATCACAGTCGAAGCACAGTCAATTTCCAGCTCGACAGATATACAAACATTTCAAGAAACTGAGAAGATTCTGGATGTTTCATTCGAAGAGTTGTTATTGAGGTCAACCAAACGTGAAAACAATTCTAATTCGAAGAAAAGAAAACGCGTGTGCTTGGGTGCAGAGGTGATAACAAGAGCCGATGTTGAAAAAATTTTAAGTTCAAATACAACAAAAAAATATAAACCAGAAAAAAAAATTAAAAAGATTTACAAAAAAAAATTGCTGAAAGCAGTTCCGAAAATGATAATAGTTCTTGGTACAGTGATTCAAGCGAAAACAGAATTGTTGAATTTGACGAGCTAAGCAAAAGTGATTTGGAAGAGTTTGATGAAAAAAACCCTACTGACAAACTTACATTTACCAAAATACAAATTGGGGATTTTGTATTAGTAAATTTTCCTGGAAAAAAGAAAATGTTCAAATATGTTTGTTTGGTGAAACAACTGATCAATGGTGATGAAGCCGAAGTAACAGGCTTGAAAAGGCTCACAAATAAGTGCCATTTTATTTTAAAACCCAACGATGTCTGCACTATTCTACTGTCGGACATAGAAACAAAACTACCTGTTCCAAAAATATCAATAACTGCTGATTACGAAAAGTATATTTTTGAGACTGCACCTGAAGTGTTTGAAGCATAGCATAAGTATTTTTTCCAATTATTATTATTTTTTGTTACTGTTAACAGGATTTATTCATTCTGGTACGTTTAGTTTATGTTTTTATTTTAAATAAATATTTTTCAGTCAAAATATCTGAAATTGTTTTGACTCTCTCCTAAAAAATATTTCGTAGCATTTTTTTCTTAATATTTTATTAAAGTTAAGCATAAAGAATAAAAATTACATATATGTAGGATTTCTGCACTAGCCCCGTATGGAACACTTATTATTATTAGCAAAAATAATGGCACATTCTGCTCTTACCCCGGATCAGTGGTGCAAGTGCGTAACATGTACTTGCGAAAAAAAAAATGTATAGGCAAATTTGGTAGGTAATGTATTTTTGTTATCTAAATAGTTTTAATTGGTCGGTTAATAATCACAATTATACGACAGAAGTTTAAAAAAATCTTAATTTGAAAGAGGCAATTTTTGTAGTTAAATGAATATTAACTATGAATTTTTTCGTTCGCACTTGCCCCATCTTACCTTAGTTTCTACAGTTATTAAATCCACTCGAACTAAAGTCACCTATTCTCCTAGTTCTGTTCAGTTTAACCAGCATTAAAACTTGAACATCTCAGCGACAGCCCTCATAAAATGTCTTCTTTACCCTAAGTAACAGCGAAGCTCGACATCTTGACCTCTATTACTCCAATGGACGTCTGCAACATTGCTGTTGATGTTAGCAACAACTACCGGGCTTAATTTAATCTGACAATGCAATTATAGCGGAGTGAGAAAATGCAGAATGTATGTTACTAGTTCTAACAAGGCGAGCGGAAATTTCTAAGTGATTTTCAAATGGAAAAACGGAATTATGTTTTTATATTCCACAGGACAGGAACAGGAGAACGTTAGACCTGGGCTCCATCTTTAAGCTATGAGTAAAACTCAGAAAAATATGATGAAACTCAAATAAATCTGTCATTAACTTTTTCTTTGTATTTATGGATTTCTGTATAATTTTAGAATATAGCGGAAAAATAAAACACAAAATAATATAAAACTTTTTATTGACGAGAGAGAGAGGGAGAGAGATTTATTCTTACAAAAATGAGTTATATTTATAAAACATAACATGGCACAGTAGAAACAAAGTACAGGATATATTAAAATACTAATTATAAAATTTCCATAATAAAAAAGCTATCAATTAGCGCAACAGTCCTCAAAAAATTCCGGTTTGGCCAAAGCGTTTATCGAGCTGGTTTTCTAGATAAGTGACACACGTAACGATTTACCGAAGCTGTTTTCCGCTTAGTTTAACCAGTTTGTCTAATCAGGACGGGAGTTTTTAGTAAATTCAGAAGAAATAGAAAGAATTCCATTGCAAAATGATTGTGATTTATTGAAATAAGTGATGAAGAAGGAGAAGAAGTATTGATGTTGACTCTTCTAAACTACCGATGGAAAAGATAAAGGAAAACTCGGAGGATGTGGGTACACCCAATTATTCAAGGAAGAAAAGAGAAAGGGCGCTTCAATAATTTGTTCTTTGAGTTGAGGAGTCATGAGGAGCAATTTTTAAATTTTACTGATGTAGTCATTCCTTGGAATGTAGAGTTGTGTTATAGAGGTAGCACCCTTTATCGGAAAGACCACATCGATTGTCATAGACGGGAGATGGTTCTTGACCAACGGCTTCCGGCGGATGAGTTGGTAAGTGGAAGGGCACTCTTATATCCTGGCGCTAAGAAACTGGCACCAAAGGCAAATGAATCAAGTAAATGGTCAACGGCATAAGGATGCAGAATACAAGAAGAAACCACTGCATTAAAGATTCAATTGGATATCTCTAGTGCAATCATCATGGCAATGAGTACTAAAAGATAAAAAGAAACTGATCAAAGAAACCCTTGTTAAACTTCGAAACAAGACAAAGTAAAATTATCAAAAGCAAAAATAGGTACGTGGAACGTCAAAAGCATGTATCGACCTGGTAAAATGCATCCTTCAAGAAATGGAAAGAATGAATATAAATATATTAAGAGTAAGCGAAACATGGTGGCCTAACTCAGAATACCTTTCGACAGGGTACCTCATATTACTCGGGAATTATTGTAATTATTGCCGATACAGAGGTCAACAAGTCAATACAGGGTTTTGTCCAAATCTCAGAAAGAGTGATGCTACTACAAATAAAGACATCACACACAAAACAAAATTTGATCCTAAAATTGGAAGCATTTGAACTGTGGATGTATAGAAGAATCCTGAAGGTATCATGGACCCAGCATGTAACAAACTACGAAGTCAAGAGAAGAGTCAACAAAAGAATGGAAATATTGGAAACCATCAAGACACGAAATCTGCAATAACTGGGGCATGTTATCCATGATGAAAGACAACATACTTCAGTTAATTATACAAGGGAAAATCCAGAACAAGAGAAGTGTAGGAAGAAGAAGTATCTCATGGTTGCGTGACTTAAGGGAATGGTACGGATGCACATCAATCGAACTATTCAGAGCAGTGCCTTCTAAGATCAGAATAGCCATGATGATTCCCAACCTTCGTCGCGGAGATGGCACGTAAAGAAGAAGTCATCCCTTCAGAAGCAAACATGTCGCAAATTTTCTTTCATTTTTTTTTTTTGATAATTCTATCACTGTATTCTGATGTTCTCATGTCCTACAAAGCAGGACGCTTTTCTACATTTCCAATCTATTTTTGACATTTTCAGATAAAAATATTGAAGAAAAAACAAACAAAAATCTAATAATTGTTAACAAATCGCTTTAAGAAAACCGTAAGATACGTGTGGCACAAGTGATGCTATAAATCACAACTACTACTAGTCAGGCTGTTTTTAAAAACAAGATGGGGAGTTGTCCCAACCATCAACCGACTCGGTTTCAAAACCGCCAGGCACCGCTCGGTTTGTTACTATCCATTCACTCAACATAGACAACCTCTCAATTCGATTTTACCTTGGGTAAACGCTTCGGTCAAAACTGCCGCGTTTGTCATGGCACTAACACTTAGATGATACAAACTTCTTGATCTTGATTGCTCTACGGAATTCAAAGATATTGCTTAATAATCTTATATCGAGTGGTAGGTGATTAAAGACTTTATTTCCAGTGTAAATAAATGATTTTTTAATTAATGCAGAATAATAGTATAATAAAATGAATCTGTCCGAATATTCTCTTTATATTTTTTAAAAATTAAGCATGCTATTCTAAGGATATAGATACAATGAAGAGTCAAGATACCATGTTTCCGGATCAAAGAGTGCTCTCTTTTGTAGCATAAAAAGTCTGCTGAAATGATGAAGAGAACAACCACCCCAAAAGGCCATACCTTATCTTAAATTAAATTCAATCAAGGTCACATAAATACTTGCAGTCTTGAAATCTAAGTGGTGAGCAACTGATTTGACCACAAAGCAACCCGATGATCTATTTGCTTAACACGTTCACTGCCGGTGTAAAATCTGAATGGACCCTCAGGTGCTAGCATATTTTTAGTATTTAAGCTTCTTTTGAATAATAGTTTTTTAATTGAGTAGTATCTAGTTGATAATTGAGGTATAACTATCAAATTAGGTCATCACGCATACGTGGCGTGGTCGGCACCGAACAAAGAATTGCATGTTAGGTGCCGGCTACGCCACAGTGGTGTTTTAGTTACTTCTGCTGTATTTTAGGGTAGAATAATTCAAGTCAGACAGAAATGTTTAATCAAAAAGAAAACAGTTAAACAAAACAAAATTTGAACATAAAAACTAAATTGTACATAAAATAAAATCAAAAATATAAAATATAAGATTATTTTGAATGCCACATTCTAAAACAAGGGTTTAAACATAATCTTGGTTGACCAACGCATAGATTACAAAAGGTAAGGAGTCACCTGTCTCTTGTTTTGAGTTTTACACACTCTACAGTCTTTTCTTCGAGCCCGTTTATGGTCATCCGTTCGTTCAAATTTTGACGTCAAATGGTGTGATTCGTTTGCTTTTATAGTTTTTTTGGGACAATTTTTAGTTTGGGCTCCCTCCAAAAGTTCCTCAATAATGGCCAAACGAAAATCATATAAATTTTTTCTTTGACCAGAATACGCATTGAATAAAAAATGAGAATTTATAAGCATTACTTGAAAAAAGTGGATAAATATTTTTTGTACCACCTTAAGCTTTTACGCTCACATGGGTTGTAAGCCAACATTTGATCTTTACGATCTACACCCGACATATTTTTATTATATTGTGCAATGGCCTCAGGCTTTTCTTTTTCAATACCTCTTCTGTTCGAAACCGTCACGAAATCAGCAGAATACTCTGTAGTAATAAATGAAACATCCCTTTTATCACGCCACTTTCCCATAAGAACACCAGAATTGTTATTACACTTTAGAATTATTTCACCTCTCTTGAGTTTAGAACTTACAACTTCATGAGAATTTCCTTTACGATTCAGTCGTAATGTTCCTGTGCAGTAAGTCTTCCGCTCGAGAAGGGCAACCTTTATCCAGGTATGTCTCCATTAGTTGAAAAACAACGTCTGAGGTATGCCCCCTTTTACTAGATTGAACTTTTGCTCCAGTATACACAGCTATTTTTAGAGTAAGTCCGTTAGGATCAGCCAGAGCATAAAGTTTCACCCCGTACTTATGACGTTTGCTCTTTATATACTGCCTGAACTGCAGTCGGCCTCTCCACAAAACCATTGATTCATCAATGCATAAATTTTTAGACGGATAATATATTTGAGACATTTTTTGGTTGAAGTAATCGACAATCGGTCTCAATTTATATAATCGATCTTGAGGAAATGTATCTCCAATACCTGGATTTTTTACAAAATGTAGGCAACGTAAGATTAACAGGAAACGATTTCTTCCCATATAGTTACTGAAGCAAGTAAGATTGAACAATTTGTATTTCTTCCAGTAATCATTTATTCGGTTAATTTTAATTGTTCCCATATGTAAAACCAAACCAAAAAATATACGCAATTCCCCTATAGTAATTGGTTTCCACTCCGTTATTCTAGATTTCTCTTTTCCAGCAGAACTTAAGAAAATTTCTTCAGCATACCTATTTGTTTCATCAACGACAAGTTGAAAAAATGTGTCTTCTGCTAAAAGATTAAAATAATCTATCGGATTATTGCCTTCAGGTTGAACTAATAATCCACAATTTTCCGTAAAAATGATATTTTGTTTGATCATAGGTGGATCGTCCCATATATAATTATTTTGATTAGTAAATATCGGTATCTGTACCTCAGCAGCGATGCCAGTATCTTCATGGTTAGAATGGTGTGATTCACAATCTGAATCCGTCAAATCTATTAAATCTTCATCGTCGGCGTATTCGCTTCCACTCGACTCATAATCATCAAAACTGTCATCATCGGATTCTTCCAGTATTTGTCGTAATTCTTCATCCGTTAAAGGCTTCTTCAATTTGAATTCTGTTCTTCTTTTTTTAACGCCAGATGAACCAGGGTTATTGCCAGAAGCCATAATCAAACACTTTTAATTACTTACAAAACAAAATCCTGACTTTCGAACCGATATGAAATTTGAGACACAATAAACCTTCTCGAAGTGCCGATGAAGTCTGATAGCTATAAAGCAAGTGCCGACTACTTAAAAACTTTGTTATTAGCAGACATGTACACCACGCACCTATGGCGTGGTCGGCACAGGGCGCATATAGCCGAGCACGCCACAGTGGCGTGACCGGCAGTGAATGAGTTAAATATACAGAGCGTTGCTCAAATTTAAGTTTATCAATATAGGGACCTAAAAATTTGTTTGCGGTGTCAAAACAAATGCGTTGTACACACTTAACATACAGACTCACATACACACACGATACACACGTACACACATTCAGAGAATACTTGTCTTCCATTTCTTTTTTAAAATTAATCAGGGATTTTAAAAATCTGGAAGCCATGATTCCGGTCCTGCGTCTCGGAGTTGCTATTCTTAAAAGATAATACGAAAAGTGTAATTCGCTTAAACGTTAAATAAAACGGTATTTTTGTTGCTGCGTTGCTTTACAGACAAGCTGCTCCTGGCAAAGAAGAAAATGTTGCATTATCGGAAACTCATCTGGAAATTGGAGCAATAAAAAGTTTGAAGGCGCATTAGGTGCTCTCCTGTTTTGTTTTATTTCACTATAAAAATAGGACGACGACGCTTCCGATGACGGAGAACGTTTGATGCCACGACGGCAGAAGTGACGTGACGTCTGACAGTCTAAATGAATTAGACGGGAATTTTTTCGGGTAAATACTTTTAAATTTCAGCTTTTACAAATTACACGAAAAATGATATGAGGAAAAAGAGACATGCATATAAAAACAAAGAAATAACAGAAATACGTTGGAAACCAATGACATAACCATATTCGATAAGTTGTTGGTTAATTCGTAATAATTTATTGGATTACACATTTTAAGAAAAGTATAAAGGAATTATAGAGAATCCCCATGTACGTTTACCTTATTTGTTACGGATTATCAAAAAGTGCAATAAAATACAGGATGTTTGATAATAAATAGTATAATTTTGAGACTGCACAATTGTTTGAGACAACCTGTATATTTTAAGATAAACCTTTTATTAACAATCTACTTAAGCGAATGATAGTGGTTAAATGAGAATATTTTAAATGAGTATTGCAGAGTAGTACAACTTCCTACGACTTATAATGGAAGCGAAAGTGGAAGGAAGAAGAGGTCCAGGAAGAAGAAAATGCTCCTGGTTGAAGAATGTAAGAAACTGGACAGGCATAGACACACATTCGATACTAAGAAAAGCTCAAGATAGAGAGCAATTTGCTGTAGTTATAGCCAACCTTCATTAATGGAGGGGACACCTTAAGAAGAAGAAGTGCAGAACTATTTAGAGCGACATTCAATAGGATCCCAATAGCCATGATGATTTAAAAAATGAACTTAAAGAAGAAGAAGAATCTACTGAAGAGTTTTTACCCGTTTCCTATAAAATGTCCGTTCCATTGGTCGTGAAGCACCCTCTTTCAAATATATGTTAATGCATCGGAGACTTCTCTTCGATAATAGACAGAATGTTGTCTCATAGAAAATATTTGTTAGTATTTTGTAAGCTGTTGTTAACAGGGTTATACCTCTGTAGTTGTCACACTGGAGCTAATCAGCTTTTTTTATAACGGGCACATCACGCCTTGAGACCATTCATAGGGCATGGTCTTGTACCGAGTTTATTAGTCTTATTTATTAACTTTATTTATTATAAAAATGTTCTAACACTAAGTTTATTTAAAGTCTATATTTGTACAATATTACTAATTTATTTCACACTAATAATTATATAATTTATTTTGATTTTTACAATACGCGCGTTACATTTTAAAAACTCGACGCGATATTATCTGCAGACTGTCCCACACAATGAAAGTCCCGCTATTATACCAAAACAGCCATTACCATGGAATCTCTCGAAGTCCATGGATGTTGACCTGAATTGCCTCGAATGAACGGGAACCCAGACTGGTTTTTATAGCGGCTCGGAGAAAATACTAGAACAGAAGTGAGAATAAACAACATGTTTACAGGTTTTTAATATGACTCATATTTTATCGTCACAGTTTCGTTTTGCCAGACAAGAAAGATAAGTTCATGCAGCGCTTGTAGCAGGGCGTCGCCACCATTCCTGCAGAGCTCACTACAAATTTGATCACTTTCTGGTGCTTTATTATTTTTAAATATTTTTAATAGCTTGGGCAACCTCTTCAGTGGTAGGTGGTTTTTCGTTTGGGTTGAATAGATTCCAACGTTGATTGAATAACCCAAATTGGATTGGATTATTCAATCAACGATTCCAATGATTTAGATCTGCTCGAAACCAAGGGATATCAGCAACTATAGAGGAATCATGCTACTGAATGCAACTTTGGGTGGATAGAGCGACGAATGTCGAGGTTTTGAGAAGAATGGGAAAAGAAAAAGTGGTTTTAAATACTATTAGAATTGGATAAATGCAATATCTGGGACTTGTTATGATAGCCGAGCGTTATAACTTACTGCAATTAATATTAGAGGCAAGAATACAGAGTAGAAAGAGTCGTGGAAGAGGAAGCATCTTCTGGTTGAACAATTTGAGAGTTTGGCTTAACTGCATTGCTTCTGATTTCTTTAGAGCAGCGGTATCAAAAGTGGATATGAAGTTTCGGTTCATTTTTTACTCTGCATAGTATGCACATAGTTGTCACTCTTTCGATCTATCTTATTTATTAAAATGTCTGTAGTTATTATATCTTTTTACATGCTAATGATAAACAGGCTTGAAATAAAAACAGATAAAACAACATATAACATATAATATCATTATAACCTAGAGCTGTTAGAACATATATCAGATGAGCTTTAAATAGAGTTACGAGCAAAAGGACGATTCACAAATTAGAGCATATTCTCATAACACATGAATGCGTTCCACTTCTGTCCGAAACATTTTCCCCGTTTGGCAAAAACATTTCAATTAAATTCGTATAAAGAGCGAAATATGAAACACTGCATTTTCTGCACATTATACACGCTGAATTTACGACAAACATTAGAAAATATTACTTAATTTTCCAAACTGTAATTTTGCCAAAAGTGTGTTTTGTCGGCAGCCGGATGCCAAGTTGTTACTTTTATCCATGCAAATGCTGCTGCAGACGTTATTTACAGTGCCAGAATTTGTATTTAATCCGCTTTCCACCTCGCTACGTTTTATTTATATTCACGGGGCGATTTTCGCCGTTAGTTTGCAGTTCGGTTTTCCCTGCATCTTAATACGTTTTATTTGATTAATGAAATTTCAGCAGTTATTGGAGTGATCACGAAGAAAGAATATTTCATATTCTAAATCAACAGCACAATTATGTTTTTTTGTGGCAATTATTATGCCAAATATAGCAAAAATACATAATAATATAGTGTAGAGACTCCGGTTATGGTCACCATATGCAATTTCTTTCAAGGTAATGAATAAAACACTAAACAAATTTTAAAATTAAACGATGAAAAAATTTCTATACTTATTGGGAAGTCTTATCAATTAACCTTCAAAGTTTTAGCCTGCTAAATATAATCCAGTTACAAAAAAAAATTAAAAACGAAATGGACACTTTTGTCACATATGACAAAGTCCCTACTTATAGCCATTACTTTTCCCTATTTATGGCCACTAAAAACTTAATCATGATCTATAAAAAAAGAACAATATAACTGTCTATTGCATCATTGTTTTATTTTTTAATTATTAGCTTAATACGAAATAAAGCCATTATTTTTTTTAATAGGTATGGAACATGATTTTTTCTCGTGTATATCCACCTTAGTTATAAAATAGTTATAAAACAGAATAAAAACCAACCCAAGCAATCCGTAATCAGTTACAACTCAAAATAAAGAACATTAACTCTGACCTACAACCAGAAATCAGTAAAAATGAAATGAAAAAGGCACTCAAAGAAATGAAGAATAACAACTCTCCTGGAAAAGATGGAATACCTGTGGAAATGCTAAAAAATGGGGGTAAAACTACAGTGGAAGTCCTTTATGTACTAATGAATAAAATATTAAACATAAAACAAATACCCACCACATGGAACGAGGCAATAACACTATTACTATTTAAGAAAGGCGATAGAAAAAATCTGAAAAACTATAGGCCCATAACGCTATTGAATGTAATGTACAAACTGTTAACTAAACTACTAACAAACAGATTAACAACTAAGTTAGATAATTACCAGTCAAGAGAGCAAACCGGTTTTAGAAAAGGATTCAGTACAAGCGACCATCTGCTTACGATAAAAATATTAATTGAAAAGGCCAACGAATATCAAATCCCCATGTATATGGCATTTGTAGACTTTGAAAAAGCATTCGATAAGGTGGAACATTGGGCATTAAAGAAATCTTTACAAAATGAGAGAATAGACTATAGATATACGGACTTAATTTCTAATATATATGATCAAGCAACAACATCCATCAAAATAGTTGAACAAACGGAGCCCATTAAGAGACGGGGAGGAGTCAGACAGGGTGACACTATATCACTATAACTATTCAATCAAGCTTTGGAAGACGTTATGAGGAAATTAAAATGAGAAAAACGGGGTATTAACATAAATGGCCAATACTTGAATCACTTGAGATATGCAGACGACATTGTATTAATAACAGATAAAAGGGAACAATTACAAAATATGATAGATGAATTAAATAGCGAATCAACAGAAATAGGTCTACAAATCATCATCATCACGTAGCTCTACAACCCTGGGTGGGTCTTGGCTGACTGTACAACTTTTTTCTAATTTGTTCGGTCTTGCATCAACCTAGGGTCAAATGGAATGTTCATTTTCCGGAGATCTGCTTGGATGTTATCTCTCCATCGCATTCTGGGACGTCCGAGTGGTCTTTTGCCTGTGGGAATCTCTTCCCATACCAGTTTTACAAGTCTATCGTTATGCATTCTGTGCACGGGGCCTGCCCATCTAAGTCGCTGTGATTTAATTTATTGGACAATATCGGCGTCATTGTAGAGTGCATTGTTTGTGGTGATGTCATGGCGAGGTCCGAAAATTTTTGTAAGTATTTTTCGTTCAACAGGTCTGACGATGGATTTATAGATTTTGATCTTTGAACTTATTGTAGATTTTTTGATTTTTTTTTAATAAAACGAAAGTTATGATCAACCAACCAGAAGAATTAATAATTACAATTGCACAAACAACTATAGAACAAGTAAAAGAATATGTATATTTGGGACAACTAGTTAAATTAAATAAAGAAAATCAGACCGAAGAAATACAGAGAAGGATACAGTTGGCTTGGATATCCTTCGGAAAACTTTCCTATATACTAAAAAATAGAAAATACCCCCAATTTTTAAAAACAAGAGTCTTCAACCAATGTATACTTCCTGTTCTCACTTACGGTTCTCAAACTTGGACGTTTACAATGAAAAACATGGAAAAAATAGCAAAAACCCAATGAGCCATGGAAAGGTAAATGCTGAACATCAGGCTATCAGAAAAGAAAAGAAATACTTGGATCCGCAACAAAACAGAAGTGACCGATGTATTAACGCAGATAGCAAAACTTAAGTGGAAGTTCGCTGGACATACCATAAGACAGAAAGACGACGGATGGAATAAGATAATTATACACTAGAGACCATATAGTTACAAACGAAAAAGAGGAAGGCCACAAATGAGATGATCAGATGACTTGAAGACACATACAGGCCCGAAGTGGATACAAACTGTCTACAATAGAGAGATGTGGAAAAAGGAAGAGGAGGCCTATGTCCAGAATTGGACAGCAAGGGCTGTATAGATAGATAGATCCACTAAGTTGGAAAAACTATCTTTATTATCCTTCCGTCTTGAATAATTTGTGGATCTGGTAGTTTAGTGACAATATCAATTTTGTTGATGACAGATATGTCAGTGTGCATAAGTTTAAAATTTAACTTTCATCCAAACTCCGCAAGCCTTGAATTTCGTATACATTCTCGGGCAAGATATTAATGATTTTGTTAACATATTTGAAAGTAACAGTTACTCTCTTGCTGATTGATTCAAATGATGCCAGAATATAATCACCAGGACTTAATTCAATTTAACATTTTTGTCATCTTCAGTATTATTATCGATGGTATCTTTATTTTCAGTATCATTATCGATGCTATCTTCATTTTGAGTATTATTGTCGATAATATCTTTATTTACATCATCAATGTCATCTATGCTACTTCCACTTTCCAATCATTCTACTTCTTCTTCTTCTCCTGAGCTAGACACCACATTTTTTTTAAATTTTTTTTACTTTTAGTCTTCTTGTTTTGTTCGTCTTTTTTTAGTTCTCGTTCTCTTTTCCGTTATTCTTTTAATTTTAGCTGTTCTAGTTTTGTTTGTTCTTTTAATTCATGATAAAGACCTCATTTGTCAGATGTTATGACACTTGGAGTGTACTCTTTTTTTCTTTTTCTAGATGTAGGTGTTTGACTCGGCCATGGAACAATGTCATTAAATATGGATGCTAAATTTTTCTTGGGTATCTCAATGATATTCGATATTGAGGGATGGACACCGATCTCATGATGAGGTGAATTATTGTAGCATATTGAATCTTCCACTATATTTGATAAAGAATTTTGTTCGAAAGTGTTTGCTTCAGGTGTTAAGGGTGTTAAGGTGTGATTCGAGATTGATGACTGCAAGTGACGAACTTTGCAATATTATTGGAGTATTTGCGGTGACATGAAAACCATTTGTAGGATTATCTTTTGATTTTTCAAACTTATTAGTGTAGCTTTTAGTTTTTGCATCTTTGAATTGTGCTAGAATCGATGATTCTTACTTTCCCAATAACGGTATTGTTTGACGTTAGAGTTTGTCTCTAAATAATTTTAGAATAATCCACTTTATTTGCATGGAATGGATTTACACCACAAGTCTTAAATCCCGAAATTATATTATGTGCCATGGTTGGTTCATTTATCAATCCTGACAAAATCTTTGAAACATCAACTGTGGTAATTTCCTTTCCATCGTTATCAATACGCCATTTTCTAACCTGTCCAGTTATGAGGATGTGCCAGAAATCACCAGAAACATTCAACTGATTCAATATTTTTAAAGTTCCAAAACTCCCAAGTTTTAAAGTGTATGCTGAATGCTTCATGATACGTGAGAAATTGAACCTGATTTTGATCTAAACATTGATTTGGAATTTACCGCCAACATTCATCAGAAGAGACTCCAACATCGTACTAACAACGAAGCGTCTAAACTTCTTAACGTGCAGAATAATAATAGAAGAGTCAATAGATAAAACCATTTGAACTTGACTACAACTACATGGTAAAACACTAAATCAAATCACTAAATGAAAAATATGCTTTTGCTCAAATGCAGGATTATACATTGACTTTATTCAAGCAATTAACTTAGTTTTGCTAGCTAATAATATAACTTTCACAATTATATTTAATTTAATTCACCTCATTAACTTAATTTTGTTTTTTATCATTTTAAAGTGAAAATAGTTTTATAAAATAAAAATGATTACTTTAAAACTACTTATTTTATTTACAAAAGATTTGTATCCATCGTACCCAATTCCTTAAAGAATATTAGTAGGTGAAAGAAAAGTTCTTTTTGTATAAATTCAGTAAGCGAAATAGGAATGTATGCGATGCATAACCCGTAGCAAAACTTTTGTGGACAATAACAATTTTCCAATTGCATTTTCCGAACAAATGCCTTCCGATGACGCACTGGTATTCGCTCCAATTTCATTCCCGAATTCCGAATTTGTTTCTCTCCGCTTCCTGCCCCCATCGCTCCTTTTAATCATCATAAATTCCAGAAGTACATTAGCGCTACACCCGTTTCTAGGTTTCCACCGCTGTAACATTAGCCACGGCCAAAACCGGAAGTAATGGGGTAAAGGGGGTACACATACTTCCGCTTTTGGTGTCTCTGAACCGGCGGCCTGCATGGCTTTTGTTGTCGCTCGGCCTTGCGCTCCATTTTCTTTCGCTTTTTCTTATTGCTTGGCCCAAATTCCACTTGATTAATTCGTCGCTTTGTTTTCATTCACTTTTTTCTTAGGAGGATCGATAGGTGAAAAAATTTTTCTCGGCTCATACGTGACAGTCTTTTCCAATACGGATTTTATGAAAAGAGAGTTATGTGACTTGGAGTATAATAAAAATTTATTGCTTTCACTCTGTACGAACTTTTCATCTTTTAGCACTAATTACGGCATTTTTGATAATTTTTGTTTGTTAAACTATACAGATGTATCACGAAGAAGCTGTATCAAAATGAAATGCGATGAAAATGACATTTTTATCGTGTTCTATTATTTATTAATTTTACATTAAATGCGTTATTTTAGGTCAATAACTAATCTTTTTATTAATCATAATATCAACAAATCATTTTATTAATTCGACAGTTTTCCTAATTACTTTAAACATAATCGAAAACGATTTAATTAAATGCACTGCCGGAGTTATAATGGATCACATTAAAAATGAGATTTAAAAAGCATCCTTGTTTGAATTGAATTTGATGAAACAACAGATGCAACTAATTTTTGTCAGTTATCGACAGATAACAGATTATATAACAGATCGACATTACAAAGTTAGAGTTGGCGAATCTTTCTAACAGGACAAGTTAGTGGAAAATGGAGTGCCTCAGGGTTCTGTCCTGCTTTGTTTCAAGTAAAATATCGCTCTACGCTGATGACACAAAAATATATGCCAATCCAATCACAAACCACACTTTCCAAATGGATTTTAATTCTATTTTAACTTAGTGTTCCCAGTGGTTACTACCCTTAAATGCGGAAAAATGTGTAGTGCTTCGAATTGGTAAAAATAACCCACTTGTGCCTTACTTTGTTAACGGGCACCCATTAGATTCTGTGTTCTCGTATAACGTAAACAGCAGCCTAACTTGGTCCGACCATATTACCTCTGTTTGTAAACGTGCGAACTCCAGACTGTATCTTATTTGGGGAAACGCACTTGAGAAAGGCACTCTGCCGAAACAGCTGTAGTAATAAGATTTTATAATAAATTTTGTAGAAGTTTTGAGTGTTTTATTGTTACATTACCAATCATCTTGTTAGTTTTTCGTTTATTTGCTGAATTTCTATCTTTTTGTAGCAAACTCTTTCTTTGAAGTCTCCTTAAAATCTTTTTCGTTAATTGGTCAAATTCTTGGTGTTTTTTCTTCGGATTGAGACTATTTTTAATTCCTTCAGCACCTTTCTTAAAGGTAACCAATAACCTACTTATAGGTTATAATAAGTACTAGTGTACTTTTTGGGATAAATTTAAATAATGCATTAGAAACTCCCATAGATCGAAATCCTGTTTCATGATATTTTACAAAATATTTGCTTTTCCTAGATTGTTATCACTCGATTTTTTATCAAGGGGAACCTGAGCTATTGGACGTTAAAGATATTTAATAACTTCACTTCAGTGGGTACTGAAGTGAGTCTTCAGTACTATAATCTGCATCAAGTATGGGGAACTTGCTAGACGATCCTTGTTTAATATTTTTAATTTCATTAGTTAATATTTTGGTAGTCCTATTGAGCAGAGTTTTGTCATAGAGCTTCTTGATTGTTGCCATCTTCTTATTTCAATAACAGCTTTTTAGCATATGTCTTTTGTATAATTGTAGACGATATATCTTCGTTTTCTAATCTGCTATTGTTAGTATATTCTTGCTGTTGACTTCTTCTACTAGTATTGGTAACCATAACATGTTACATTCTGCTGATGTTGTATTTACTAAATCTCTGTATATTTTACAAATATGTATTATTTAAAAGGACTACAAACCGACACTTTAAACCTCTGTAATTTAGAAACAATTATTTCTGAGTCAGAAGAGTCTGAATCAGTGGACGTCTCTGCATCTCTGGAATAAGACTTGTACTGAGAACAAAGCCTCTCTAGTACCAACAGCATGTGTGAACCCGAACTGGTTGGGGAAAATTTTTACTTTCACACAGCTTGTAAATTCTCTTATGAATTATCTTTAGGAACAATTTTAACAGATGAATCTTTGCATTTTTTGTCTCCTGGTTTTTTTGGAAGTGCAATAAACTCAGATTTCAGCCATTCTGTTGGTATTTCTCCAGAGTTGTATATGTTGTTGAATATCTTTGCGATTACTGCTATTAATTCGTTGTCCATTAGTTTGAGTAGTTCTGCTTGTATATTATCAGGGCTTGCCGCTTTGTCATCCTTTAACTATGTTATTGCGGAATAAACTTCCTGCTGTAATGTTCTTGGTCCATAATTTACCTCTTCTTCTAGCTCAAAGGTGTTATCTCTTTGGTTTACTAGTACTAGTTTACTCTGTTTGATGTTTCCGTCAGAATCAGTTATACTTCCTTTCTGCCTTCGTTTTAGTCCCCCTGTGAGTTCTTTTACTTTCCTATATACATTGCGACTATCGTACTTTGACTACATAGTTTCAATTTCTTCTCATCTTTGCCTTGCTTCTTTTCTTTTCTAGTGAGTTGGTAATATTTGAATTAATTTGATTAATGTTTTTATTATTTTAGTCAATAATTATTATTACACCTATAATTTTAAATCTAAATTACAAGTGTAACAGTTTTATGTAATTCGAAATTTACCAATAAGTAGCTTTCGTCATACAGTGTGACCCATTTAGATTGGAAACACCTCTATAAAATTTGAAGTTGTTAACCGATTTTAACCAAATTTTTTTTTAATGTCATGTAATAAATGGTCTATTGCGGGACAAAATATGAAATATTTAGTTAAATTTTCAGGGCATTCTACGATACTTTTTCTTCGTCGAAAATGGAGAATTTGTATTAGCGATTTTTTTATTAAAAAATTTCTACGCCACTGGATTTAGAGAGGCTTGAAATAGCTATGACAAAAATTTCATTAAGATATATTTATTAATAAAAAACTTATGACATTTTAAAGTTTTAAAACTAACTAAGAAAAAAAAACACTCTGTATTAACGTTAAAAAAACACTATGTATTAACAGAAACATGTAAACATAATTTTAGTTTAAATCCTAGTTGCCTCTACCAATCCACCATCTAATTGGATACATTTGTCGTAGCGTTTATGAATATTTCTAATTACATTTCTTAGTTGTTGCGGAGTAATTTCTGCACATCCCTGTCGAATTCTTGCACGAAGTTCGTTTACGTCTCTTGCACGGGTTTGATAAACTTTTTGTTTGATAACTCCCCAGAGAAAGAAGTCTAAAATTGTGAGATCTGGAGATCTGGGTGGCCAATCTATCAACGGACTACCCCGGCCTATCCAACGGTTCGGAAAATTTTTATTTAGCCATTGCTTCACCGTTCTGGCGTAATGAACAGAACATCCATCTAACTGGATATACAAATTTAATCGTTCATTAATTGGGAGCTCATAAATAGCATCCCACAAGTCGGTGTTTAAAAATTCTAAAAAGTTCTGTGAGTTCAAGTTTTCTTCAAAAAAGAAAGGACCAATAACTCGCTCGTTCAGTATACCAGACCAGACATTGATTTTTTGAGAATACTGGCTTTTACAGTTTATTACCCAATGGGGATTATCTGCTGTCCAATAGCGACAATTCTGTGATGATACTACTCCGTTTGTAGTGAAAGTGGCTTCGTCGGTAAACAACACGTTTTTTAGAAAATTTTTATTGTTTAAATATTTCCCTTGGGCCCATAAACAACATTCTAAACGTTTTGCTTCGTCGCCTTCTTGTAATGGGTGTAAGAATTTTGGTTTGAAAGGTTTAATATTATTTACTTTAGGACATCGCCGAATACTCTCTTGAGGCACATTCAAATATAAACTGGCATTCCTTAAACTGGCATTAGGGTTATTTCTGAAAAGATCTAAAATGATTTGATCATTTCCTCTTCGTCTTTGTAAGCGGTTATTTTTTATAATTAGTTTTGATACTGCACCATATTCATTAAATATTCTATTTATTTTGTTTACCGTACCGCAGCTAATATTAGGACGATCCACATGTCTGTCGTTAAATATTGTACAAACTTCCCTGGCACTTCTATCGTTATCTTCCAAAAGACGTATGATTTCAATTTTTTCTCTTAAACTTAATCTTGCAGCCATGACACAAAATATTATTAAAAGAATTTGAAGTAAATATTGTTGCAGATATTATGCATAAATTTATGCTAGCACTGAAATTTGTATGACACAAATAATGTCAAACAGTAATGGTGTTGTCATGGCAACTGAGATTTAAGTTGTAGCATGTAAAGTTAATAATAATGTAAGGACATTACTTGCATTAAATTTTTATGCTATTTTAAACATTTTTTTGTCTAGTAGTGGTTTATTATTAAAATTATTTGAAAAATAATTAGTTTTATGTTTATCTGTTGATACAGGGTGTTCTTTTTTGACTCGTATCTTAAAATTTTAAGTTGTCATAACTTCGTTATTAATAAATATATTTTAATGAAATTTTGTCATAGCTATTTGAAGCCACTCTAAATCCAGTGGCGTAGAAATTTTTTTAATAAAAAAATCGCTAATACAAATTCTCCATTTTCGACGAAGAAAAAGTATCGTATACTGCACTGAAAATTTAACTAAATATTTCATATTTTGTCCCGCAATAGACCTTTTATTACATGACATTAAAAAAAAATTGGTTAAAATCGGTAACAACTTTAAATTTTATAGAGGTGTTTCCAATCTAAATGGGTCACACTGTAAATAGTTTTTAAAAAGCTCTATCTCAAATCGATTTATTGACAATTACCCCGACATGCATGCGCTAAAAACTTTCCGAACTCCTCAAGAAAATCTAAAACTTCCAAACTGATTTTACAAAGACCGAGAACTGTCCAGTCTCCGAAATTGATTTTTTACCGGAACACCGTGACAAAAGTAAACCAATTCCCGTGACTGCTGCCTGCCGGAAGGCGGCACTTGGAATTCGCAAAGTTTCCAGGATTTTCTACTAACAACTCTATCTGCAAAGATTTTCTTAATCAAATGTTCCTCGACAAATCAACCTTCCAGCATCCACGACACACATAAAATCAGGGAGGACAGAGTCGGTGTTTTAACAGCCGTGTTCTCTGCTAGCGACAAAGATTTAAGAGGATTTTTTGCTGGACGTGCAGTTAATGGAATGACGATCCTTAAAATCTGATGATAAAAAGAGTGTCTCGATGGTAAAGCAGTAAAATTTTTGATCTAGAGGAGTGATTGGATAAGCAGATAAGGCTGTAAAAAGCATGTAATAATTGGATGTGGTTTTTATGTAATTCTATTTTAAATTGAGAGCCAATTACACAGATTAGCAGAATGATTTTGTAAGGTAATAATCCAAAAATATCTTGGTATTTATTAGTTTTGTTACTACAATTTACGGTTTTTTGATCGACTTTAGTTATAAACTTAAATTTATATAAAATAATACTTCTGCAGGCTGTCAATATAACATTGACAACATGATTCCATATTACTTCCTTATAAATAAATATTGGTAATGAATCTAACATAAAAATCGATCTCTTAGCGTATTTTCTGCAATTCTTCTCAGTACTTTCATATCTGCCGTTTCCAGTAGCACTTGTGTTTCTGAGGCATATGTCATTATTGGTCTTACACTAGCTTTATAAATTCTTGACTTCATCTTAGTGTTAATATGTCTGTTTCGCCATACAGTGTTATTAAGGTATCCCTGCCCGTCTATTTGATTTTTATACTTGATCTCTCACTTCTTTTTCCATGTCTCCACAGCTGCACAGTGTAATTACAAGGTATTTTATTTCCATTACTTGTTCATATTAAATTCTTTTGCTTTTAGGTTAAATCTGTGGACCCAGCTGTGGACTATCTTCATCTTGGGCTATCAAATTTGCATCGTCTGCGTAACAAAGTATTTTTATTTGTTTGTTTCCCATTCTGTATCCTGTTCCTAACGCAACAAAAGCGTTAAGCTTTTGATGATTTCATCCATGATTGAATTGAAGAGCATAGGCCTCAATGAGTCCCCTTGTCTTATTCCGCTGCCTATTTCTATAGGTTCTCTAAGTTGTTCATCTATTCTGACTTCCATTTTGTTGTTTTGGTAAATATTTTCGTTAGTTTTTATAATAATTAGGTTAGGTTAGGTTAGATATTTAGGGGAACTTCTCTATTATACAGAAGATGGATTACATCTTTGAGTCTTACTCTGTCAAATGCTTTCTTTAAGTCAATGAGACACAGAAATTCTGGTCTATTGTACTCTATTGATTTCTCAGTACTAATAAACTAATATTGCATTTGTACACGATCTTCCACTACGAAAACCCTGTTCTTTATCTGCTAAACTTATTCTCTGATTTATTAGTACTTGCACTTCCATATATAATGAAGGTAATTAAAAATTGCCATACAGATAAAGACTAAAAAATTAACATTTTTAGTTTAATGTTAATATATTTAGTATTATATAACAATCAATTTTTCTATTACGAAATATCAAATACTAAATAATATAAGGTATGCATGTGACCTGAAAATATAAATGTTTTTGATGGGTTATGATGTTCCCTCTAGAAGATCTGTTGAAATTTTTTGGAGGACAGTTTAACAATGGGTATTCTCAAATTGAAATTTTATAAAAAAACTATTGAAATTAAAGAATGATATTGAGAAAAATAGATTGGCAGCGAACCCATTTGTGAGTTATTGAAATTCCGAAATGTCTGTGGGGGATGTAGGAAATGTATTGCAGTTATAGAGTTTCTTTTATAAGAAACGATCACATTAAGTCTCATAGACGGAAACTGTTTCTTGATAACTAGTCTTCACAAGAATAATTTTCACTTATATCTTCACATTCCACACCTAGGGTATTTGCCTTGGTCTGGTCTGGTCAACCAGATATGGTGAAAGTGAGCGGCAGTAGCTGCCCGTCTTAAAACTGATCACAGCCAGTATTCCAACGAACAAAATGGCTGTGGATTCAGATAGTAAACGGCGTAGTGGTACTCACCGAACCGGTGTTTACACATCAATGAAGAAGGCAAGGCAAATTATTTTGTCGCTAATAATTATTATTACAGCAAAAGGATACGAAATCATTGCTCTCAGTTTCCAAGATATCTTAATTGGTCAGAGAGTGTAAAGAGTCCCTGGGAGTAAAATGAAAATGGATAGTCAACATGGAATGTGAAAAGTATGAATCAGACAGAAAAATACACAATTAAATAGAAACAATAAAGAGATTAAAAATATAGATCAGGAGCGTCAGTATTACACAAGAATAACTAAATGAACTGCTTTTCAAGACTGGTTTTTGACTGAAATTGCCATAGGACACCATCGAATTGAGAGACACTATGTCAGCTCGACATTTTTTAGATCAATATAACAAGAGATAAATCAGAAATTAAGAAAGTCATAATATAGCTCCATTAAAAATAAAAGCATAAAAACTCCTAAAAAACACGTATGTCAACAAATGTGGGCTTAAGCAAGTAAACAGTCGCTCGCATTACCGCCCTGATCAGAATTCTATCAGACCTTCCATCCCGACTGTCAAATGGAAAGTGAAGTCCCTTAGGTTTCTTTCAAACGCTTCAAAAGCTTCAAACGCTTTTTTTCCAGTGACTAGTGCCTAATTCCGCAATCTTCTACAAGGGAGGAAGAAACAAACCTTCTTGGACAGTTTTTTTAAACAATCTGTAGATAAAAATGAGCAAAGTGTGACGAAAAAAGAGCACTGACGAAAATTAAGCGCTTCCGTAAGCACTTCACTTTTTCTTATGTTTTTACAGAATATGTATGTATTTTTGTTACTTATAAATAAATGTTTCTTCTTTTAAATACACTTTTCTTATTTAAAAACACTTAAAAGTAACTAATGTGTTTTTTTGGGGACTGGAACGGATTAATGACATTTCAGTTAATTTCAATGGGGAAAATTGCTTTGACATACGAGCAATTTGACATGCGTGCAAGATTACTGAACGAATTACACTCGAATGTCGAGATACCACTGTACTGAAAAAGTATAAAGCGCTAGAAATATGATGATATTGTGTAGTGTTCCACATTTGCAGATTATTAGATTATATGCAGTATAATATGTTCAAAACATTTAGTTATAGAAATAAAGAAGTAATTAAAGAAATAATCAACAAAAATAATCTAAACCAACCCTGAAAACGTAAATCCCAAATTATACCTCTACATTCGCGTTACATTGATTGAAAACCTTTGAAGAAAACATATTTGGATATGAAATTTATGAAGTGATCGAACCGAATCAAAGTCTTTATGGAAATGCGACAACGTTGATTTATATTTACGACAGAACTTTTCCGAACTGGGACGATTTTCCTCTAAGAGAATTTTTATTTTTGAAACAAAGTCGGATTTGTCTTATTGTAGAATTAAATGAGCCGGATGAGAAAGTTTTTAAATTATCTCTGGAAAATAAACGGAATAGATGTTTAGATAGAGATCGAAATGGGGATGAAGCATGTTGGCTAGAAGAGCGTTTCTTGTTGGATTATTTTTGATAATGTAATGAAATTGTAGCGAGATTGTAAGTAGCAAAATTGCGTTGCTCTAATACTATTTAACAGAGCTTTCATCGAACAATCTGTTGGAAGTTTTGTCATAATTGTCAATAGATGTGAAAACAAATTGGAAATATGAATTAGAGTTGTATATTTAAATCAAAACATACTTTTTTTGTGTGTAATCATTCATTCATCGCTTAACTTCTTCTTTATTCAGTCAGTTTCTCTTTTTAAATTTTTTAACTTGCTTCGTTTGTTTAATATAAAAATCAACTTTCTTTGTTATCTTCTCCAAATGCGTTTCTCCTCTAATATCCTTTCTAGGGATTCGATAATCGACAAATTTCCATACAGTAAATAAATCTTTGTCCCCTTAACCTTTTTCCTTTTTAAAAAGAAGGTTTACAAATTTCTTCTGTTGTTCTTCTGTAAAAAAAAACATTTTTTTTTATAGTTACTACATTAAATTATTTCTAATCCCTTTACCTCTGTTGCTGATACGCCCATGGTCGTATTCGCAAATAGATTGTTAAATTTTGTTGGAAACTACCGAAATATTACGGAAGAATCTACCTACTTATTTAAAGACCTTGGTTTGGTTAATCCTTAGTTAAGCTCTTTCCGGTTTTGCGTCTGTTCCTTTGATAGATTTGTTAAATATCGTCGAAAGCACGTCTATAGTAATTTTTCTGTAAAAACCCAATTCCGAAGATTTTATTTTCGTCACGTTCAAGTTACTATTATCTTTGTTTACCTCGAACCCTTCGGACTTTGTACCTTCTTAGAAATGGATACTGTTCTATCGTTTTTGAGTGGGAGATATCCCACCTTTCTTAGGTAGTTTCAAAAATTTTTAGAGAAGGAAGAGACTTCTAGTTGGACGATCTTTGAGTACAGACGCTCGTTACCTTACCGTCTCTGTGCATTTTCTTTCTAAGTGTGTATACACTTATATATTTGAGTTCTTTTAATCTAATATCATATTAGATTAAATATTGGTATAAAGTACCTTTTAATAAAAATAATTTCAGTGCTTATTTTTTTTTCAGTGTAATTTTTCAGTGTAATCTTTTTGTTTATTTCGATATCTTTTCTAATACGTCTGATCCTGTCATATCTTTACTTATTTCGTCCGTTGGACCCATTCCCGGTTCCAAAAGCTAGTTTCGAACCCACAACTCGCTCTCCACCAACCATCTGACTGCCGTCCGCAGTGTCTCCATTGGTGACCTTTCTAGCACCATCCAAAAAAGGTTTCCGAGGTTACACTGTTAATAGCTTTATAAAATTTAATTGTAAAAATTATCGAAAAGGATTAATAGAATCAAATGTTTTTAACCTTTTAGGCCATCATCAATAAATCCTAAAAATTATATAATTTCACTTTAAATGTAATGTAAAGGGGTAATATGTTGACGGTAACTATTTTTGTTGTACTATTGTTGTGATTAGTGACTTGATTAACACGTGTATATAGGCACTTACAAAGAGGCTTGAAAGTTTTTGCTTTCATGTTAAAAGAAATTTACAAGTTCATTTTAAGTATTGGACTTTATTGTATGGATGAATTTGAAATGTCTTTTAGGGAGTCTGCGTAACTCTATATATATTACATTCATATTAGTAGAAGATCCCACTGCAGGATCACTACGTCCATATCGTAGCTCATCAAACTCAGATCAAACAAAGTTAGGGCGCAGCGACACTGGTTTGACCAGCTCTAATATGTACTTACTATAATACTTTTTGACTGGCAACCTGTTATCAATGTATTAGTGACTTTGCCTGTCGCATGTGACGGGGGATCCAATCCAATCCAGTATTGGTGATCACTTTGCATTTCCGACTTGTCATGTTATATCCTCCCCTTTCATTTGCTATGTCGCATGTTAGGATTCGATCAGTTGTTAATTTTGTACTTAGCCTGAGGCCTTCTTTAACTCAATAAATCAAAATTTGTCTTATGGTAAATCTATTTTTTACCATAGTGCCCTATCATATCTCGTATGCCGCTATACGTTCATTAATATTGGAGATACTGTATGGTGCCCTTTTAGTAGTCGCCTTGTTTAATTTTTTCTATCTGAATATATTCGTTAAATCCTCCCCTTTCATTTTTTATGTCGCGGGTTAGAATTCGATCAGTTGTTTATTTTGTACTTGGTATTCACGCCACTATCTATTTTAAGTTTAATTTATGCATTTTTTCCGATGCGGCAACGCAGCATTGTAAGCAGATGCAGATGTGTGTCATATATGCGAAGATTATAAGGAGCGTCACTAAAAGAATCTCAAGGCGACAGCACACAAAATACGAACGAGATCGGTGATCCAGTAAGTGCGACGCGAAACATAATATATACATTAGCGGGCGGACGCCAACCGTCTTATATTCATGTATTTATATCTTATTGTGTTAATTCAAATAAAGTCTTTTTTCACACGGAGTATGACTATTTACCAGCGGCACATTCGAAGTGCAAATCAAGTTACATCCACGTAGCCAGAGGCCTTCTTTAAGTCAATAAATCAAAATTTATCTTATAGTAAATATTTGTATTCATAGTGCTCTATGATATCTTGTATGTCGCTATACGTTCAATAATAATAAATATACTGTGTAGTGCCCTTTTGGTAGTCGCCTTGTTTGTTTTTTCTCTCCTAATATATTCTTTATATCCCTCCCTTTCATTTAACGCATCACACGCTCCAATGCCGAAATGTGTATTTTTTTCTATCTCAACAGCATTTTTACGGCTTTTACTTAATTATATTTAATTTTGGTAGATGTTGGTAGGTCAGATTTCTTTCCTAGGTGGCGTAGTTACCTGACTGGACAAACAGTGTCACTTGTCATTCTAGCCTTTTATATAGATAGATTCTCCGAATTTTAAATGTATCTAAAAATATGAGTTTCAGTAACTACGTTATGAACGAAGTGATCCTACAGTGGGATATTAGGCTATATGACATTTTTTTATTTCATTATTTTGTTATTAATACGTTGTGATTGTGGAAATATATATATTCTATTCTAACTTGTATTCATAGTTCGCTACTTGTGCTTTTTATAATCCTATTTTTATTATAACTGATGTTGTTAAATTGAAATCCTCAAAATATAATTTATAATTCGAATGTATTATTTTTTCATCTATAGAAATTAGTTTCCTCATTAGATATTTCGACATCAATTCTTCGTTTTAAGAGATTTCTCACCAGTAACAGTGAATACAGCGTGATTTTCTAATGAAGACAAAAAATTAAATATTCGATTAATCCAATCTGTTGGATTCAACATAATACATTTTGAAAAACAATCAGTAGTAATTATTTGGGAAAGTATTGATAAATTGTCGAGAGCTTCGTAAACGCTAAATTTAGGAAAGTATTCATTATTCCGAAAATCTAATTCAACTTTAGGTCGCCACGAGTCACAATTTTCCTATTTATTTTCGAGCAGTGTATTAAAAGTTATATTGAGCATTGTAACAAACGCTGAAATTTATCTGCGCGTGAAAAAAATGGAACATGAAGAACAAAGGACCGGCGGCAGAGTGAACCTACTGATTCTTTAGCAATATACTGTGACTTAGTTGCACGCCCATTATGATAAAACTTTTCAGTTTAAACATTTAACTACAGCGTTTAGTACCGGTTTTTTACAAAATGAAATTGTTCCAAAATAAGTTACTGCCAATGTGATATGCCCCACCAGTTAGTTATAAATCGACAATACCCAAAACTTGCTATTAGTCAAATAAATTTAGAACAGGTTTTTTACTCGACCTATCAGTAATAAAACTAGTTTTAAGTTCTCATATTTTTATTGGTAAACCAATAATTCCACTGTGTGTTATTAGTCATACCACTAACGAATGCTGCTGAACGTAATGTTTTTTTGTTGGTGTGTGAGTAAAGCTAAAATATTATTTGATAAAACGGCAAACCAATTAAAAAGGAACGTACCTTCATTAAGGCGTGAACTTTTTTTTTTTTGTTTTTGGCTTGGACAATTGTCATTCAGCCAGTCGCAATCAGCATGAGCTTTATTATCGAAGGCGTGAACTTAGTTGTACTTATGTAAAATGATCAGAAATAATTTTATTATTTAAGATCAAGTGATAGGAATGCTGAACTTTGATTTTGTTTATGAAAGAGATTGTATGCGAATTAATAATATAGTGTGACAACTTGAAAACATCATCTCATCGCTGACATCCTCACATTCCCGTAAATAATTTGAAAAACCGGAAAGACAATTAATTTTTTTTAAGGAGAGACATTACAAGCACATTAATATTGTTGTTTGTTTGGATAATCAATAGATATTCTGAGTGGGATTAGGTACTTCTCTTTCTCTCTGTTTTGGATATAATTTATTATGTCTAAACTGATTTCGATTCCTATCTCCATTTCTTCCTATTTCTGCATTTCTTTTTCCATTGTTTTATTTTTATAATTTTTATGTCGTTTCGTTTATGTCATATCACCCAATCATCTTTTTCTCGGTCTACCTTCGTTTCTTCGTTTTTACGTTTTCTGATAATGTATTCTATGTACTCCAAGCATTGTGACTTAATTACTTTCACTATATTATCATTTCCTCTTTTTATCTCTTTGTTTCTTACTAATCTTCTTTTTCTGTATGGAGTGATGCTAGGTCCTAGGATTATTCCCAATATTTTCATAGTTTTTGTTTTTCCTATGACTATAAAATGCGCGTATGCATTGATAGGAATATATTTTCTTCTTTTATGCATTTATTTTCTGTAGTATTTTTATTATAATAGTAGTGTTGGGCTTATTCATCATCATCATCAATAGCACGACAACCTTCTATGGATTATGGCGTTTTCTAATATCTTCCGCCATTCTTATCTACTATAGGCTTTATGCTTCCGCTTAGTTATTATTAAGAACTTATGTATCGTTCTACGTGCTCAATATAGACATTGAAGGTCCTGGGTCTTCATTTTGGTCTTCTTTCCGTTGGTGTCTGCCACATGATTTTCTTGAGGCTAGATATTCCTGCATCCGTTCTACTTGACCCATCCAGAGCAGTCTTTCTTCTTCTTCTTCTTCTTCTTCCTCTTTATAAGCAATTCTGCTTGTTCATTGGCATAATACCTCTATGGGAGGTTGTGACTCCATCTTTTGGTGACCATAATTGGTGACTTATCTCTTGCTTTTTTGACGACACGGGTCTCCTCCATTTTTCTTATGTGGTTATTCCATTCTTTTTTTTATTTTGTGTCCATTCATTTATACACAGTACGTTACATTTTCTTCTGTCTTCACTTCCCTTTCGAGCTCTTATCGTATTTTCTGTAAGTCTTC
The DNA here is from genome assembly GCF_040954645.1 of Diabrotica undecimpunctata. NCBI lineage: Eukaryota > Metazoa > Arthropoda > Insecta > Coleoptera > Chrysomelidae > Diabrotica > Diabrotica undecimpunctata. The sequence goes on along the minus strand of NC_092803.1, from coordinate 7,790,727 downwards.
TCAGTACTCTCCTCTCTACCGTTTTCAGTAGCCTTTGCGTTGTGTGTGTTTTGAGTCTTGATTCTGGGGCATATGTCATTATTGGTCTTACACTGGATTTATAAATTATTGATTTCATCTCAGTGTTAATATGTCTCTTTCGCCATATAGTGTTATTAAGGCATCCTGCCAGGCTATTTGATTTTGCGATAGCTGGACAGTGTAATTGCCAGGTAGATTATTTCCATTACTTATCCAATACTGATGCCATTAATTTCTATTTTACATCTGGTTGGTTCTTTGCTGACTAGTATTGTTTTACTTTCCTGAGAGGAGATTGTCATATTAAATCCTTTTGCTCTTATGTTAAATCTGTAGACCAGTCTTTGCAGACTATCTTCATCTTGGGCTATCAATATTGCGTCGTCTGCGTAACAAAGTATTTTGATTTCTTTGTTTCCCATTCTGTATCCTCTTTCTTTGTTAATGCTTTTGATGATTTTATCCATGATCAAATTGAAGAGCATGGGGCTCAATTAATCTCCTTGTTTTATTCTGCTGCCTATTTCTATAGGTTCTGTAAGTTGTCCATCTATTCTGACTTCCATTTTGTTGTTTTGGTAGATGTTTTTGATAGTTTTTATAATATTTAGGGTAACTTCTCTATTATACAGAAGATGGATTACATGTTTGAGTCTTACTCTGTCCAACGCTTTCTTTGGGTCAATCAGGCACAGAAATGCTGGTCTATTATACTCTAGTGATTTCTCAGTAATTTGCTTTATAGCTTTCACTGCAAAAACCCTGTTATTCATTTGCTAAACTTATCCTCTGATTTATTGGCACTTGTAAAATTTTAATTGTAAGTTTTACAAGTTTTACAGATTTACATAAACAAGTTTATACCTCTGTAGTTTTCTGGCTGTTTTTTATCTCCTTTTTTGAATAGTAGAATTAGTTCGCTCGTTCTCCAATCTTCTGGTATTTTATTGTATTTTATAATTTGATTAATTATTGTTGGTCATTAGTCTGTCATTGCTGCTCCACAATATTTCAATAATTCGTTTATTATCCCGTTTTTACCTGCTGCTTTTCGGTTCTTCAGGTTTTCAAGTATTTTCCGAACTTCCTGTACATTTATATTAAGTTCTTCATTTGTGGTAATTTCTGGCATTTCCGGTTCTAGCGTAGTTTGTTTTTCCTCTGCATAGAGCTCTTTTAGGTAGCCAATCCACGTATCCTTTTTTATGTGTTTTGGTTCTATTAGTTCCTTTACCTCCGTTTTTTGACCTCTTATGAAGCGCCATATTTCCTTTTGCAGACCCTAAAAATCATGTTCCATTTTTTATTTTTCTTACAAGTACATATGTTTCGTTTCCAATTGTCTTGTAATTATGGTATGCCACTTGTGTTTTGGTTGACATGTATTTCAGGTAAGTTTTTTTCTTTTCTTTAATTTAAATTTTACCTACACTTCTCTAATGAGATTCTTTGACTTGGGAGCGATTTATTTTTATTCATATTTCTTTCACCAACAACTTCCTTGGCCAAGGCTAAAATATTAGACCTACTTTTTGCCCAGCTTTCTTCGATTCCTGACGAAAAGAAGTATTTCAATTTTTATAAATGTAATTATGTCTAGTTCTTTCATGCATTCTATAATTGAAAGTTGTATCATCTTCAAAATACGTTGTTTTCTCGCCATTCCTTGTATATATGCCTTAAAATTTTCCATCCGAACGTTACTAGCAGTTTATCATCACTTTTTAACAAGTCTGTTACATGTTTTATATTGTGATGTATATTTTCCCTTGATATCTTTATTAATATTATTCTATGAAGTCTAACAAATATTAAATGAACATATAAATCAGAAATCATAAGCCGTAAGTAGGCAAATGTAGCTGAAATCACGTGCTCATCATGAATTCTAGGAAATTCGATAATGGGCGGCGCCTAAGAAAATATGTTTCTTTGCGGTCAGCTTAAATTGTAATGGTAGAATATTACATTTCTGCTTGTAATAATAAAAATAATACATTAGATCTAGTTTAGAAAATAAGTTCTTATTCGCATTGATAATATGTCGAGTGAAAAATTATTACATTTTTTTTATTTCAGAAGGATATTCAATTACATAAAATCTCTGAATCCATACATATTTTACTAAATAACAGATATAGTTACTTCAATGTCATCTTGATCACGATACACAAATTTTGTATTTATGTATGTGATCTTGATGAGTAAAGTAAAACTTTCTGTCAGTTGCTGTTGCGTGGAGTAAATTTCCGACTTATTTCGTAAGCTTTAAATGATGACGCACGGGTAAAGAACCATGGACTCAACTGTATATCTAGTTGTTTTTTCATTTTCTTTAATAATTATATTTCTGATTTTTGGTCCGATTCACTGACTCTTTTTAATTCTTGGAACAGTTCCAAAAGACTAACGATTTTATATGATTCACTTACCTTGAAATTTTACAGCTTTCCCAACTCATTACCCTTAGGGTATTTTTGGATTTTATGTTTATTTCCCTATTCATAGTTCCGTTTATCACATGAAATCAAACAAATAGTAAGTAATTATTTGTAATACTTCTGCGTGACTCGGAATTGTGAAAAATACCGCAAGTTGTAGTTATATATACTCGTGCACAACGGAAATAATTGCAAGTTTGTCTGCCTGAGAGTCTGCACGCACCCCTCAATAAAGAAAATATCAATGTTTTGACATACCTAACCCAGAAATTCGTTTCGTGTCGACGTTGTTAATGCATATTGAATAAGATGAAATGTTATGTGGTTGTCAGTTAAGGCAGGCAACTGCAGATTGTTAATAATTAAAAATAAAAGCCAACTATTTCAAATAAAGGAAAATTGTATGCCATAATGGGAATAAAAATTGTGCATACAATCGACTATTCTACTTCTTTTGCAGTTATGTATAATATTCTTGCAATAAAATCATATTGGAATTAAATTTCTGCACAGCTAAATATATTTAGGAAGAGAAGTCAACTCCCAGTCGAGAGAGCAAGAGTGGAGTTCATCAATATTGGAAAACCGTTCTGCAGCCCAAAATTAGAAGTTCATATAGGAGTTTAAACATTAAATGTTACCTTTGGCCGCTAGTATTTTACGTAGACTTTAAAAAAGCTACAGGTATTTGAAAGGGCTATGTAGATAAATAAATCCGCCTGTGGTGACAAATGGGTGAATTAAGTAGCTCAGGAGTCACCACTGCCGGTCCTAAGCCCAGGTAAAAGAGGAAGGTTGGGCAGTGGGCTGACAACCCACTCCCAGAAAAAATACAATGTTACAAAACGTGAATATTTGCCTCGGAATACATGACGGAACTTTCAGAAACGATTCAAGCTACGAAACATGGACTATATTTTTGGAAACTGGGATGTGAGGACCCTAAATAAACCAGGAGCTCAAACCGCACTTCTGCAAGGACTAAAAAGATATAAGCTCATGATTACTGCTCTTCAGGAGACAAGATGGCTGGGAAAAGGTGTCAGGGACACTAAAACGCACACAATTTTATGTATAGGGAAGGAACAAGGAAGCAAAAAGTGTGGAGTTGCATTTGTAGTGGATAATTATTTTAAGCGAAAAATCATAGACTTTCAGGCAGACTGTAAAAGAATATGCAAGTTAAGAATTTGCAGACACTTCTTCAACCTAACAATGATAAACATTCATTGCCCAACAGAAGAACAAGAACAATAATGACATCAAGATTATAATGGGTGATATGAATGCTAAAATAGGTAAGGAGCCGCAGTTCTATGACAGAACTGGAAAACACTCACTGCACAATGAAACAAGCGAGAATGGGGAGTTTGTGATAAATTTTGCCACCAGTAAAACATGGTTATAAGTTCCACGTGCTTCCCACATAAAGACATACACAAAATGACTTGGATTTCACCAGATGAAACCACGACCAATCAAATCGATCATGTTCTGATAGACAAACGGGCAGCCAGTAGTATCTCAGATATGAGAACACGACGAGGAGCATGCTGTGGATCAGACTTTTACTCCAAACCAAATTTAGATGCAGAATTAACAAAGAAAGAAACGAAAGACAACAAAGAACAAACAAACCGAACCTGGAAAAACTGAAGATTCAGGAATGTAAAGAGAAGTTCGAAGAAGAAGTCGCAAATGAGTTAAGGACGCTAGAACTGCACTGAAGAGGAGCATGGTTCGATGACGAGTGCAGATAAGCAATAGAGGAAAGAAATGAAGCACAAAAAAATGTATATAACAAGAAGAACACGGGAGGCGAAGAAGGGAAGACGAACATTATTTGAAGTCGCAAGATGGAAAGAAGACAAGATATGTAAAACTAAAAAAAAAATATGAAAATGGATAAATAGAAAAATGGAAGAAAATTTCAAAAACAACGAAATTAAAGTGGCTTACGAATACGAAGATGAAATACGAAGATAAAATAGGTACAAACTACGTAGAAGAGAATGAAGTAGAGAATGGAGTAGCAGCTTCAACCATAGAGAAAGTTCTCGAAGCTACTAAGGGCCAGAAAAACAATAAAGCTCCGGGGGTTGACGAAATACCAGCAGAATTGTATAAGGTAGGTGGTGACCACCTAGCAAGTCACATCCACGTGCTCATCAAAGACATATGGCAAGAAGAGAAAATACCCGACGAGTGGAAGAAAAGTATAGTCTGCCCGATTATTAAAAAAGGAGACAAACTCCAGTGCAAAAACAACCGTGGAATTTCTCTAATATAATAATAATAAACACATAGAAGACGTGATAGCTTCCCTACGAGAAGACGAATTGACAGTTGACAGACGAAAAGAAGACGAATTGATATGACAGCGGCCCAAAAAGAAGACGAGAAGAAAGTTCCCACGCTCACCTGTCACACCTGCCACGTGCCACACTTGGCTGCACATCAAAGGATGCAGCTTTTTCCCACGGTCAGAAAAATTTTCCCAGGCTCAAGTGTCCCAATCCCTGCTAATGAACATTTCTATAAGACCATGCAGAAAGCTGTACCGCTCTCAACATCAAAAGGCGTAATAAAATTTTACGAAGATATACCGGCCTGCTCAATCCATTTGATACTATAGGTTTACAGCATGAGTAAATTTTCCGCTTAGACACAGTGAGACCTGTATAACTTCAAGCTGAATAAATGATTTAAAAACAGTTAATTGGGAACAGTTTTTTCTGTTCCACCAAAAGCCAGTTAGAATTGCTTCGGTCATTCGAAAAATGTTAAGAATAAATCCATATTAATCCATTAAATTTTTCACTCTTTCCTTATCATTCTCCTCAACATTTCTATATAAATTACTTTCTCTTATGAGAACTAAAAGAGCTATGTTCTGAGTGATGAACTTCATTTAAATTATTTTTAGAACTTGCTGGGCTTTAAATATGTCTCTTATTTCACTAATTCGTTATTTTGTACGCCCCTTTTATATTTCTTTAACTGTCCCTTGCAGTTTTTTCTGCCCGATTAACCATCGATAATTGAATGGCGATCGAATTCCTAACAAAAATAATGCCACGTCAGAATCCTCGAAATTAATATCAAATAGCACATGTCTTGGTTTAAAACCTTCACATTCAGTATAACACACCCTGTCAGAACTTCAACGTCTTGTTCTTCTCCAAAATTTATATTCCGAGCACATATCCGGGCGATATTAATTCCCCTTGTACCACACAACTTTCTTCAACACAAAGTATTTAGTGGAGTTCTTTATCGAGGGGTTAGAGGTGGGAGTTATGAATGGGCTAAGTAACGATTTACGGAAAATAAATATGAAAACTAGATAAGAACAGATTGTTATTTATCGTAAATGTGTAAAGTTTTAGTTAATCTAATATTCTTAAGGAGGGTGTAGAAAATGTAGTAGATGAAAGACTAACCAGTACATCAACAATTAATGTTTAAGAAAAAAGTCAACCACGAGAAGAGCAGTAAAAATTGTCCTTAAATTAATGACTTATCACCGAAAGTTTCTTTAGGCTAATATACATCTTGTGACTACAAAACAAGATTTCTAAAACAAAATGGCTCAAATCACAGTAGGTGCCTTCACTTATTATACTGATGGTTCAAAAATACACGAAGAGTATATTATCAATATCCAATTCGCTGACTGAACCTTACTTTTCCGAAAATTAAACTATAATGTGTAGTTTTAACAAGATACAAGCGGGAAGGTTATCGATTAATCGATGATCATCCTTATTCTACCGGCTTGTCGACTTGTGTATATAGCCGTGATCCAACGGCACCTGGAATGGTAGGCCTCTCGCCAAACTTGACGATCTTCGGTCCATACGGTGAGTCCTGTCGTTTGTCAATAAATGAACGCGATTCAAAGGAGCTCGGACGCAGGCACGCAACAAGTATAAATACTACGCGCCATGGGAATTGCCAACCCAAGATTGGCATTCCCCTCGCATTTGTATTCTGACTTAATATGGGCATAAAAAGAAGAAATAGATCTTTTTTTTATTCGGGATTTGTTAATATTTCTTTTTTCAAATTGTTTATTTTCTGTTTAACTTTTTTGTTTTTTGTTCATTGTTTACTAGACACCATTGATTACTTTCCATTTTTTATTTTATGAAACAAGCATCAGAGCAACACATGGTATTCTACGAACGAGCACAGATTCACTGATTAAGGTATTTTTTCCACATGTGTAGTGAGGCCCAACAAGTTTTACTATCGAACCAGATATTAGATATTTTTTAAAATATTACAGTACATGTCCTTAACTGCAAGTGTCTGTCTTATAATTAATTGGTTTTTTGTTTTTTTTATGTCGTACATTTCGAGAAATAAACATTTTTTATAGTTATTTTTTATATCCAAGATCTTGACATTTGATAAATTAAATATGTGGCCTGTTGTGGTGGAATGGTGTCCTACTGCACAAGAATTTTTCTCTGGTTTGCAATTACTTTTGTGTTGCGTTATTCTTTGTTTTGGCCACTGCGATTTTTGCCCTATATACTGTTCATCACATTCGAGACAAAATTGTTAAATGAGATGACTCTGTAGCATTTCTGTTTTACCCCGTAGATATTAAAACAGAAAAGGAAAACGAAAAGGTCCAAATACAATACATATAAAAAAAAGAGTGGGAAGACTTCTATAAAGAACTACTCACAGAAAACCGCCCAGATTTCATAGAGACAGACACAGAACAGGAACAACAACAAAATCAGAATGAAGAACAGATTGACATAACATTAATCGAGGTAAAGAATGCCATAAAGACTTTAAAGAACAAAAAATCAGGGGGACCAGGAGGAATCGTTAATGAGCTAATTAAGTACGGAACGGACAAACTACACAGAATTATACACGAAATGTTCAGTAACGCTATAAACCTGAACGAAATACCAGATGAATGGTCCAAAGCATATATATCCTCGATACATAAAAAGGGAGATAAGAAGAAATGCGGGAACTACAGAGGCATCAGTGTGATAGCATGTATGGGCAGGTTATATGAAAAAATACTGAAAGAAAAACTGGAAAAATCTATCTCAAATAAAATCGGAGAAGATCAGGCAGGGTTCACGGCAGGAAGATCTTGCATAGACCACATATATACACTCCAACAATTAATTGAAAAAAAATTGGCAAAAAATAAACCAGTACACATGGCATTCATAGATTTAAAAAAGGCATATGACACGGTCCCCAGAAAACAACTATGGAACACGATGAAGGAAATCGGAATAACTCAGAGGTTAATAGAAGCCGTAAAAAACCTTTACAACAACAAGAAGGTAAGAGTTAAAACCAGCAATAAATACTACAACGAATTTAAGACCACAAAAGGCTTATTGCAGGGATGCTCTACATCTCCGACACTGTTCAACATATTCCTCGAACAAATATTAAAACCATGGAAAAGGAAATGTGAATGGATGGGAATACCAATCCGGGACAACTTCTTGTACACATTAAGCTTTGCAGATAACCAAGTGGTAACGGCTCAAGATGAAGAAGATCTGTGCTATGTGCTCCGAAAATTAGAAAAGGAATACACAAAAAATAGACTGGAAATAAATCTAGAAAAGACCGAATATTTAACAACAGAGCAAGAACCAGTGAGAAACTTGGAAATGGACGATAATAGGGAAATTAACGGTACTGACAAATTCAAATATTTAGGATTCATACTCTCAAAAAATGGAACCACCGAGCAAGACTGACAAATTCAAATATTTAGGATTCATACTCTCAAAAAATGGAACCACCGAGCAAGAGATAACCAGCAGATTAGCACAGACAAGAACATGTATTAAACAAATGAACGGGGTACTGTGGAATAGACAGATTACCAGAAATACAAAGAAGAGAATTTATAACACCTTAGTACGCAGTATAATGACCTATGGAGCAGAGAATTGGGTAATAAATAAACGAAACAGGTCCAAAATCACGGCGACTGAAATGGAGTTCATGAGAAGAAGCTGCAGAGTGACAAAAATGGATCGCATCAGAAATGTGGAGATAAAACGAAGAATGGCAGTAGAACAAGACATACTCAGCTACATCGAAGAAAAACGTTTAATTTGGTATGGACATGTGAGAAGAACAGATCATACGAGGTGGATAGCATAGATTTCGGATTGGAGCCCAATAGGAAGGAGGAAAAGAGGTAGACCCCGAAGATCATGGAGGGATGAAGTGAACGAGGCCATGGAAAGACGAGACCTTACAAATGGAGAATGGCAGAACAGAAATGACTGGAGACGTTGGCTGAAAGAAGGGAGGCGGCGACAGCTGTAAAAATCCTTATATATTATTATTATTAAATAATAATAAATATAGATATTAAAACACCGAAAAATATTCTTAATATTTTTGCGTCTCTGAGAATGGTAATTAAGCATTTTTGAGTTTGTTTATAATAATTATAATAGCTATATAAACTTGCGTACTTAAGAAAATAAAAAAACCTTTTTAACATGTGCATTTTGGACAGTAATAACCCGACAAATGGCACAATGCTGAGTTAATGCTATTGTACAAAAAAGGAGATCCCCATGAATTAGAAAACTACAGACCTATAAGTCTTCTTAGTCACCTATAAAAATTCCTTACAAAAATAGTAACGAATCGTTTGATTTCTACCAGCCAATAGAGCCAGCGGGATTTCGTACCGGATTTGGAACAAATGATCATCTACAGAGCAATAAAACGGTAATAGAAAAGACTGTCGAATACAATCGACCACTCGTTCTGGGTTTTGTAGATTTCCATAAAGCCTTTGACACAGTAGCATTTGACAAAATCCTGGAAGCGCTACAAGGATGCCTAATTTACTACCGATATACAAGTTTAATTTACAATGCAGGAGTCCGACAGGGTCGTACCTTATCGCCTAAACTGTTTACCGCAGTACTAGAATATGCTTGTAAAAAAAACTGAACTGGGAAGAGAAAGGCCTGAACATTGACGGTAGAAGATTAACACATTTGAAATTCGCAGACGATATAGTTTTGATCTCGGACAACCTCAAGGAGAAATGTACAATGCTACATGAACTTCATTTAGTGTGTGTCAGTTTGGCTCTTAAAATAAACATCTCCAAAACAAAATTCATAACAAACCTAGTACCCAGCCGAAATATCAATATTGGAGACAACGAAGTAGAGCTGGTGGGAAAATACATATATCTTGGACACGAAATAAGGATCACAAGAGACAACCAAACATGCGAACTACGAAGAAAAATAAACCTCGTATGGGCAGCCTATGGAAAACTCAAAGACATCCTTAAAAGCGATGTACCAATTTCTTTAAAACCTAAAACATTTGACCAACGTGTGTTGTCTGTGATGACCTATGGTGCCGAGACTTTGACATTGACAGCTACAACTTTTAAAACGCTGCAAATAGCTAAGAGGAAAATGGAACGGTTAATGCTGAGTATATCGCTTCGTGACCGAGTTAGAAATGAAGACTTACCTTTAATAATAGTTACCGATGTAATTTCCCGAATTGCCACACTGAAATGGAACTGGGCCGGATACGTCGCGCGAATCAGTGATGAAAGGTGGACGAAGAGATTGCTTGAGTGAAGGCCGAGGTTAGACAAAAGAAGTAGAGGAAGACTCCCTACTCGTTGGACTGACGATGTCAAGAAAATGTCAAGAAATTGGATACATAATGCTCAAGATCATTATTTGAGCACAGTGGACAAAAATGAGGGAGGCCTATGTCCAGCAGTGAACGCAAAGGGCTGGGCGATGATGATGATATTGATAGTGTTCTTTTCTTTGACACGTAGCCAACACGCTAAAATAATTTACTAATCAATATCTCGTTTCTTTTATTATTTATTATATTCTCATGCGTATAAACTATTATACAGAAAAAAAAGTCGACATTTTAAATGTGGAGTTAAACATAGACTTTTTTATCTCTTAAGTTGAATGTAACTTTCAAATAACTTTTTCACTAACATTCCGTTCCAAAATCACGTTACTCAAACACTCTTTAAGCCCATCGAATACCAATTCGACCATTAGTCGATTCCCGCCTCACAGCATTCGCTGGACGCATCGCTGGTCCCGGCGGGGGTTCCGAAGACCGTTCGTGCGGACGTTCGCCAGATTCTACGCTGCCACCGAGTTTTTTCGGGAGGATTTCGACCAGCACCAGCAGAGAAACTATTACTTGGGGAGAAGTTGTCGCATTTGTCTCTGACAAGAATGTACGGGGCCTTAAGAAAGAGAATTAATTACCTGCATGACAGCAATGAGTTAGTGCTCTATGGTCGGTTGGACGATCTGGTCTGCTTGTTTCGGTGTGTGCTAACGGGTCAGGAGATTTTCGGGTGTAAAAAGTTCGGTGTTTGCTGTTTAAAGTTTCGAGTGACTTTGTGATTTAGATTGTGAGCTTCGATCTGACTAGGTATATGTAATACAAGAAAAACGGCAGCATTAGAGCCAAATATAAAAAATATACGTATAACTCTAGATCTAATCTAAATAAAGACACTGACGTGATAGATATACCAAATTTTGTACTAAAGGAGCAACAAAATATTGGATGAGATAATGTTCTGTAATAAGAACACATTATATTCAAATCTTGTAGTGATTAGTCTTAAGATATGGATTATGTCATGCACAATAAGATAAATAAGGGAAAGTAGCCTAATTTCGGATACCATTTACAATTAGTGTCATATTTTTCACCTAATAACACATTTTAAACTTTTATCTACTCAAGAGTACTTGCAGAGTAATATAGAAACTAATTTTATTATCATAGACAATTTATTGAAAATCTTTTTTACAAAAAATATTGTTCAATAAAATTAGTGCTTTTGTATGTCAAAAATTTTAGGGCTCCTAATTTCGGATACCCTATCCGAAATTAAGACACCATTTTGTTCATCATAAGAATAGTTACACATCTTGACAAAAGTCGCAAATATAGGTTTTCTTCTTATCAGCATTGGCGCACATCTCATGACACCACTTGAAGCACTTTATACACCTTATCCACTTCTCACCGTGTGTATCTTCGGAATATAAACTGTCACAAAACATACATTCTGTGTCTCCATCTTCATCGTCTACATCCATATCAGAATCATCATCCAAAATAAGGTCATCACCAGGATGTGAAGTGTCACTACTACTCGATTCAATTTTTTTCTTTTGCTTTTTTTGGCGTGGAGTTTTTTTTCTGTTGACTTGATTTAATTCGTTAAGTTATGTTTTGGAGGTGTTCTTTCGATAATGCTTTGTGGTTCTGGTCTTGACTGACCTCTTGTTGGTAATACTTCCCCATGATTTTGATTTATGGGTGGTGGTGTTCTTTCTCTTTGTCTCTCCATTATAAAATCGTGATCAGAAAAGTTATTTTTATTAAAAGGATATATTCCAGATTTGCGAAAACCATTCGCGGAAATTTCTGCAGTAGCACTTTTCAAATATGCCGGGCACATAAGCTTACAAATTTGATACGAGTTTATGGTGCGTCCAGGATTTTGCCTTAACCACATCTCAATTTGTTGCGAATAATATGTTTTAAATGGTGACATAAAAGACAAATCTAGAGGTTGTAGTTTGTGTGAACTGTGCGGCGGGATACACAAAATTGTAACGAAATTTGCACGTCCTGCTTCTATCACATCTATATTTCTTGTGTGGCTGTAGTGACCATCAAGAATAAGCAGCACTGGGTCTTCACGGGATGGTTTCACGTGAGCTACGAAATGCTGTAGCCATTGGGAAAAAATGTGCTGCTGAATCCAACCTGATGGATGGCAAGCTGCAATAGAGCCAGGCGGCGATCCATCTAATAATTCCACTTTCATGTTCTTTCTTGGAAACACGAATAATGGAGGGACAAACCCACCAGCAGCATTCATACAAAATACAACAGTAACTAATGCGCCTCTTTCAGTCGCGGTAACAGATCCAACCTGTTTTTTTCCTTTTAATGTTATAACACGAGTATTCTTGGACTGAACCGTTGTTATGCCGCTTTCATCAACGTTATAAACTCTTGCGGGGTTGAAGTTAACTTTTTCCATTGACGTTTCTAAAAGATCATAGAATCTGCTGACATTTTCTGGGGTAAATCCCTTAATTCGGGCTTTCGAGATTCCTTGTGGTTTTCTAAGGGACAAAACTGCGTTTCGCCTCATAAATCCCCTTAACCATTTTTTACCGGCAGATTCGGCATGGGCAAATGGATGACGAAGACCATTTCGTAAAGCTATTTGATATGCAAGTCTCTTGATATCAGCGGTCCCAATTCCGTAAAATCGCCGGTCCATTTCTAGGCAATACGAGACTAAATCTGCTTCCATTTCTGCAGAAAGTACTGGTCTTCTTCCAATTTTAACAGCAACCAACTGCTCCGGAGTTTTATTTTCTTGCTTAACATAATCTTCCAGAGTTGATTTCGGAACAGCAAATAACTTCGAGGCTTTAAGATACCCCATTTCCTTTCCCCTGACGGCACGGATAGCACGTATCATTCGGTCTGGATCCCATTGTTTATGTTTTTTACTTGTTTTTGGCATTTTCTTCTGAAAAGAAACAAAAGTTTTTATGCTAACATGATCATCAATTTAAGGTTCCTAATTTCGGATATCCGAAATTATGGGACTTGTACTATCCGAAATTAGGAATTTTTTATTTTTAAGGTTAGGGCCTTCTAATTTATATGTGATTAAAATCTGCTTTAAATTAGTAGCAAAAATCAAATAAAACAGGTTTCTAGCTTACCCCTGCCAAAAGATCAAACTTCAAACAGGAATAAAAACACGAAAAAATAGGCTTTGAAATACGACCGAAAAAAAAACTGCACAATAACGTTTGGTGGTTTCGGCACTGCCATCTAACGGGGAGCAGCTCTACTACCTAAACAATTTAAGATAATGTTCTCTGTGGTATTCAGCGTGACATACGTATAGGTTTCTGTTCGCAAATAAAGAAACTTTTTTAGATACACCGCTATCCGAAATTAAGACACTATCCGAAATTAGGCTACTTTCCTCTACCAAATTTTGTACTAAAGGAGCAAAATCAGCAAAAAAATATTGAATTAGATAATGTTCTGTAATAAGAACACATTACATTCAAATCTTGTAGTGATTAGTCTTAAGATATGGATTATGTCATGCACAATAAGATAAATACATTAAAAAACAGCCATGACTAATATGACGTTACTAAATTAATTTATTAGGATTACTGTTATTTGCAAATATTTATCATTTTCCTTGCATTTATGCCCTATGTTGAATAAAATTGAATTTTAAATATTAAAATCGGTATTCGTAAAAAAATATATTTTCTCGGCTTCCAATAAAGCAATTTTTTCATTTTCGAATAGAGCCAGCCATCTAAAAAACGCATTCCCAAATGCCAGAGATGCTTTAGTTTTGTTATAAATAAATTTTAAATAAAATTTGTATCAATTCGATGGTAAAAATTCAATATTTTTTTTGATCAGAGTATACTATCGAAAAAGCATTTCAAGATTTTTGTATTTTGTAATTAAAGTCAGTTTCCATAAAAAGCTGTTGTAAAAATAAATAAACGTTGCGCGATGTTTGCCATTTTTTACGATTCTCATGAGATCATTAGAATGTATTTTACCATTTACCGGTCACTATGGAATTTACATTGTTAAAGCCCAATCTTCAAAACCTATGGCATGAAATTTCGGTTTTGATTTTTGGCAACATGCATGGTACATTGGAGAAAAGCGTTGCTTAGCGATGTCCGAACGAGCTTCACAGTAAGGCAACATCGGCAGAACTTTCTCTTTCTACAAGAAGGTTAGATGTGGCCTTGATACAAGAGCTCTTGATATGACAGTGCCTAATAAAGGGTCTCTTGAAGTTCCGAGCACTTATGTAATAGTTAATGGTAGACGTACAAATAGTCGTTTCCTCATTACTAAGTGTCGTGATTTCCTACCATACTATACCATACATTTCCTAGCATACAAACTATCTCTCTCCATCAGCTTCTACCGGTAGCTACCCTCAAGGACTTAGAGAATGTCCACTGGTTTTCTGCACTTGGTTACTTGATCAAGTGTGTATTGAGTGGGTAAGCGACCTCTACCTTTGAGACCTTTCCCGAAATTCCAAGTCTCTTAATAATTATTTTTTCTTACAATATGCCCAAATAGTTTTAAGACGTAAGGTAAACCTAGGATAGTCTGCGCGCTAGGAGAGATTACGCACTATTCAGAACTCGCTTAGGAGAGTGAGGATAACACCACATTCGGTGTTATTTATATACGTTAGGCAAACAACCTTCAGTCGAAATCATCCATCGTTAAGCAGAACTGCGTATATTTTTGTAGCCAAGACTTTTATCAAATTTAGGACTAACGATACATTTTTATTATGTATTGTTTGTATGAATAAACTTATCCTAGCTATTGAAAAGTATTTTTATAACATTCATGATTTAAAATGGCGGTGCGCAATCTCCCCTACCTATTTAGGATACTTCGCGCATTTTTTTTGTAGGAGAGATTGCACACATACGCATGGAAATGGATATAAGGGGAGTTTGCGCGCTGAAATAAAAAAGCATTAATAAGTTAACAGCTTAATCTGCCCATTAATAGTTTTATTTTTTGTTTTAGAGTCAAAATGCCAAACTTCTATACTCGAAAATCAAACAAATGTTCGTGGAGGGAAGATGACCTACTTCGAGCTGTAACTGCAATTAACGATGAAAATGTTTCTGTTCGTGCAGCAATCAGGACGTTTTCTGTTCCCGAGTCGACAATAAGATACAGAATGAAGAAAAATGATTTTTCTAAGCATGCATTGGGTCCAGACTCACAATTGGGTAGAGATACTGAACATAAATTAGTGAATCATGTAAAGAAGTTGCAAGGTGTTGGATTTGCTCCTACTCAACGAGAACTCAGAAAACTTGCATACCAACTAGCTGAGAAATTGGGTAAAAGACATATTTTCAATACAGATAAAAAGATAGCTGGAAAGGTTTGGTTGTCTTCCTTTATGAGGAGATATCTAGAGCTAATGGTTCGAAAAGCTCAGGGAATAAGTAGAGCTAGAACCGAAAGAATGAGTCGTGAGGAAGTAAAAAATTATTTTACTCTTTTGGCTGACATTTTAACCAGTAATGATCTTTTAAACAAACCAATATATATTTGGAATTGTGATGAAATTGGAGTTCAACTTAATAATGAACCAAAAAAAGTTGTTGCATCTAAAGGCAGTAAAGATGTTCATGTTGTCACCAGTGCCGAGAAAGGAGAAACTATCAGTATATTAGCATGTTGCAATGCCGAGGAGCAATTTTTACCTCCTTACTGCATTTTTAAAGGAGTTTATGCAAACCTCAATATGCAAAAGGTGCTCCATCTTCGTAAACCCCCAGGTAAAAACCTACTCATACTTGATGGACATGCCTCGCACATGAGCAACGCCGACATGCTTCAGATTGCTTCAGACAATGATATAATTCTTCTGTGTCTCCCCAGCCATACAATACATTACCTTCAGCCTTTAGATCGAGTAGTATTTAAGCCTTTCAAAACTTATTTTAAAGACGCCTGTCAGCAGTTAGTAACTAGACGAAGTGGGACTGGAAGAATTACAAGAGAGGATTTTGGTGAACTTTTACAGTCAGCTTGGTCTCGTTCTGCTACTGTTAGACTTGCAACTACAGCATTCCAGGCTACAGGTATCCATCCTTTAGACATAAATGCTATTCCAGAGCATGTTTAGCTATTGGCTTGCGACCAAAACACATATGAGAACGCTATTGAACTAACAGACTCATCCATTTCAGTAACTGAATTGTCTACTACGCTCGCTTCTTCGACCTCTAAAATGACTTCTCAAGTGACTCAGTCTACTCCGCCCGATTCTTCAGCTGCGTCAATATCTAAAAATACTTCTCAAGTGGCCCATTCTTCTCCGGAATCAATTTTCTATCAACCTTCAACTTCCAAGCTTACAACTCCAAAAACTGATGACATAACACCAAACAAACTTTTGACCTAAATATCACCAATTCCATGCAGTTTAACACCATCACGAGTCGAAAGAAAAATAAGTGCAATGGATATCACTGATCCAAATTATATCGAATCTAAAAGAAATAAAAAATTTGGCAATCGCGCAAAACAAAAAAAGTCACTGAGAATAAAAATAAAGAGATAACTTGCAAATATAATAAACTTAAAGGGAAAAGGAAAAAGATTGAACTAAAAATTCAAATGAAATGTCCATGTCATGTCAAATGAAATAAATAACTTTTTTTTGAATAAGCGCAAGCTCTCCTACCCTTGCGCGTAATCTCATCTACCCGGTTAGGAGAGATTGCAAAAACACTTTTTTTTTAGATCTCATGTTTTTTTTAATATAAGAGTTTTGCATTTGAGGTATTTTAATTAGTATAGCTAACATACCAAATGACCCCACGTAACACATTTTCACGTTCAACTTTGGTAAACTAAAATTTGTGCTATTTTTTCGAAATCTGCGCAGACTATCCTAGATTTATTTTATGTGAGACAAATAGAAAATAATCGAGTCTACATGTGAAGCTCTTGGATAATTGAGGATTTGTTCTGTGTTATGTCCATGAGATCCGAAGCAGTATTCTCCAGCACCACATCTCTAAGGAAGAAGAAGTAAATTTTTTTTGTCCAAATTTCGGAGCCGTAACTGAATATATGAAATATTAGGCACGCACCAATTTTCTTTTGGTTTTCTTCGACAAAGACCGATCTTTCCATAGTTTTGATGATCGACTCATACCATTTTTGGCCATTACTATTATCTATAGTTTATTTTTATGAACGAGAGAGTAATTAGCATAATTTTAACTGGTAGCTCCGACCACTCCATGGGCTTGCTCAAGATTAATTGAAAAATTACTTTGAATAATTGTAAAAAATAAATGAATTATTTCAGTGTTATAAAGTGTTATGTGTATGTAAACAAAAGTGACCTCTTTTATCACACACTATATTAGAACTGACTGGCCTACATTAAAAAGGGTTTTAAAAAATTCACATTTTTTTTAATTTTTAAAAATTACAAAAGAGAAAAAGAGTTTTTAAAACCGTCTAAGGTATGTTAAATAGATGAATAAAAATATTAATATAAAACTTACAGCTACTTGTTACAAATCCAAATCAGATTCAGAAGATGAACTTTCAGAACCAAGATTTATAATAACTGGCTCGATCATTTTATCAGTAATATTGTCCAGCTTCCACATTTTTTCCTCTTCTTTAATAGTGTGATTTACTGCCTTTTCCCAGTTTTCAGGTTTTACATTATTTACGGCCTCCAAAAACAACTGTTTAACATCATGAATTTTAATTCCCGTCCCTTTCCTGATGGTGGGTTTAAACCAGTAGATAAGTTATTTACAAAAGCGTGCCTTTGACTTGTAACAGTTTCATCCTGCCAAAATTTATTTGGTGTATGACCCTCGTTGATCCATGTTTCATCAAGATAAAATATTTTTCTTTTTTGGTTTCTCATTTCCTTTATGGTTCTTAGAAAATGTCTTCTCCATATGACAATATCGCTTCTTTCTAATAAAATAGACTTTCTGGGATTCTTTTTCCAGCGGAAGCCTATTTCTTTTAAAAGTTTCCATAACGTACTTCGACTCATTTCTGGGTAATCCTTATCATCTCGAACTGAGACAAGAACTTTATCCAATGTTGGAAATTCTTGTCTAAAGAAGAATTCATGCACTTTCCGTCGAAGTCCTTCTTTAAAATGATATTCTATTTGAAATTTTGGTTTCCCTGGAGCATTACGTGGCATTTGAAAACTACCACATTTCTCTTCTTTAATAACTCTGTAAATCGTAGATTTCCCAACACCAAGTGTACTGCTAACTAACTCAACGGTCTCATCAACACTTTCACATAAACGTTTGTCTGTAAATGATTTAAAACAATTAAATATTAATGTTTTTTCATTAACTGTTAGAGGACCAATTTTTCGGCGTTTACGCGGCACTTCCAAATTTTCCATAACACTAGTATACACAATAAACTGCACCTTGCAACTGAAGTACCTACTTTTAGTGACTTTTAAGAATTTTGAAGACGCCACTTGGACCTTCCTATATACAAAATGGAAAAACCCACTATCACATTTTCTGTGGAATAAGTTTAGAAGGTAATTATCTAGTCAATTACTGTCGTAGATTCCTGGAATTAAAGAATTAAATGTTTGATTGTTGAAACCCTTACTTCGTGGAAAGCACTCATTTCAGATAAAATAAAACGTTTTATTTTATCTAAAGAATTAAACTTTATTTTGCAAATAGATAAAATAAAACGTTTTATTTTATCTAAAGAATTAAACTTTATTTTGCAAATAGGTAGGTACTTATTAAACTTTTATTGGTTATATATAACCAATAAAATAAACATCTTACATTTCTTGCAAATTCATTAGTACCTGTTAACCTCCATCACTCCGACACTGGCAACCTTATTTAGGGATTAGTAAACCTCACAACTATTGTATTCTATTCTGCTCCAACCTTTATACCTGGTGGTCATACTCAATTTAAAATTGTTTTCCTATATACTTCTGTAAACTTGTTGACAAATATCTGTTTTTCATTGAGTCACCCGTATCAACAGTTTAGGGATTTGCATACATAATTTATTGTTTTATTACTCTCTCATACATAAAAATACACTATAGAAAAAAATATATTTTTATTTTGAATTTTTTGTCACGCGGAACTGATTAAAAAAATGTTAAACAAAAGATTAGGATTAGTAAATCTAATATTGAAAATATAAAAAGGTTAAAAATAAGGAATTTTAATAAAAATAACTGATGTTAAACACATGATTATATCTTGATGAAGTTCTTCATTCCTTTTTAACAGCATTAGCGAATATGCTTGCACTGATGGTTGCGACAACTGGAAATACTCCAACAGAGGAAAATAAAGGACAAAAATAAAATAGTAAAACGTAAATTAAATTCAGTAAAGTTGAATCTTAATCTGAAACTCTCAATGCTGAGAACGGTAACCAAAACTTACCAAACAGGAAATAGCTGTAGCTGTTGTCTTACCTGAAATAAAAAAAATTGGATTACAATCATTATTTGTTTATATGAATTATTATATCTATACTAAATTTCAAGAAGCGATGCAGGAGACGTAAATATTAGCACGATAATACGAAATGTATTATGTAAAGTTCTTGTAAAATTTGAAATTTATATTTTAATAAAGGAACAAGGAGACAAGGAACCTGATTGTTTTTAGGTGATATCCGACAATAGGAACCATTTATACAAAACTGAAAAAACCAAGAAATTATTTTCTTGGTTTTATTTATCTCAAAAACGGTCAAAAAATTTTAAATACAGGATGTGTTAAAAAAATATAAGTTTCATTTAGAATTTTTGCTACACATAGTTGTTTGAACAATTCCAAAAAGTTTAAATATTGCAAAACGTTTAGTTTTTTGGAATAAAAATACAAAGTGATTCATAATTCGTATGAATTTGTCGTAAATATATGGCAGAGATCGAGATCTCGGCTACTTTAAAACATTATTCTGATGATCTGAACTAAAATAGAATTATGGCATCTGAGAATATTGGAAGGTGGTGTTTTTTCTGCACTATTACTTGCTCAGATGAGTTCTAAGACAAAATATGACCATCAAAATGACAAAAACAATACTTACAAATCCATTCAAAATACACTTCAATACCAAAATAGTAAATATGGCCCGAACCTGTATCAGTTTCTCAAGAATCAAGAAAAACAGAAAACATCGATTTCTCAAGAATCTGTACACCACAGAGAAAAAAATATTTATAATAATTTTAAACAAAGTGTTAAACACTTTTTTTAATGAGCCGTTCTCTCAGAAACAACGTTTGAAGCGACCGGCGATTTTGAATTACGAGCGCGAAATTCATTATTTAAATAAAATATGTAGCAACTGGAATGAAGATAGCATTGGGTGGAATTTGTAGCTGAGTTTGTGTGGTTTCGAAAAACGTACTTGTATAATTTGTACAATCGAAAAGAAGCAGCTTTAAATGTTTTAGATCGTTTGTAATGAGAAAGTTTAAAATTACCGTTTTTTAGGCATATTTCAAATGCCTGATATTTGATGCCAAAACTCAAAAATTGAAATTTAATGTTATAGGTTTTGAAGGTTACGCTCTAGCAGTATAAATTTAAAAGTGACCGTTCAATGGAAATGATAAATTTTTTGATTACATAAGCATCGTAAAATCTGATCAAACGAGATCGAATTTTTACCGCCGTGTTAACTTTTTGGCAACTTTTCTCAGTCAATCCAGTAGTCTCTGACGACTGCGTTCAAGCGATCATTTCGTATTTCGTATGACATGTTCATCATAATTGGATGACAACGGCATCGACAAAACGATGACTAATGTGTCTGTGTGCTTAAGTATCTGGACAAGATTGTAGCTGCTGCTTTACAGCGCGGGTCAGTGGTGTAGTATAAAAGATAAATTTCTACTGAGTATGATGAAAACATTAAAATGTTCTATTTTCGCTCTCGCGTCAATGGACCGTGGAAGTGATGACGTAGATTTTATTGACATCTGTCAGTTTCACTTTCCAAACAAACATTATTTAGTGTGGAAAATTTGTATTTTTCGTTATTTTTTCATTTTTTTACAAAATCTTTCCGCTTTTTGCAATATCTAAGTATTCTAATAGTTACTACAACAATTTTACAAGGTTGTGTAAATAATAAAGCATGTTGTTTTATAAAAATATTAATAAAATGCATGTATCAATAAAGTAAGGTTAGAATGTCTTTAATTTAAACTTTTAAACTATATTTCATAGAAATAGAACACTGAATTATGATGGTATTATCGTAAAAAACACTATACTTAAAAGAAAAAGCAGCAGAGGAAGCAAAATGTTAACTTTATAGAAATTAAAAAGTCTTGAATTGAGCATTTCAACTTTTGTTTGGAAAGTAATTGACAGTTGTGACGTCACACTTCCACTGTCTATTCTCATGTCATATCTAGGACTCCATGGAACCGAACCGTGAGTTGGCTACCTGTGCTGTAGAGATAAAACAACTGAAAACTAAAACCAGTCCAACATCCATTGGGGTGAAATCGATTGTTTAAAGCCGAGAATTAAATTCTGTTTTAAACAACAAAACGACAACTACTTGGACGAAGCCTGAACTTTGTCAGAGGTATTTATCAAGAAGCTTGAGGTTTTTAAAATGTGGTGATAAGAATTATAAGAAATAATGAAAGAGGTTGTCTATCTAAAATATTGTAAACTTCATTGAAAGTTTGAATGCAAGAGATACGCGTAATCGAAGTATTAACAAATGTTTCTCGCAAAATTGTATTCTTCAAAAAGTAATTACTATTTTAATGGGAATAAGTCACAATTGAAGTTTAAAATAAGTGTATTGACGTTTCAATTTCCACTTCGGAAATCGTTCTCAAAATACAAACATTAGTAAATTGAATAAATTTTGTTTTTTGTTACTTGGTGAAAAATTCTTCTAATAATTTAATTTTATCTGAGTCATATATTGACAATTCAGATATATATTATACATTTTAAGTGGAAGACTTTAAAATAATATTGCCAATATTGCCAAGTTGCGTTTCTGGGACGACTTTATTGTAAGATAGTTCATTCAATTACATGAAATCAACTTTAACTTCCTCCTGTTAGTGATTCCATAGTCCTAAATCATAAGGAAAAAACCAGGAAAAAAAAGCCTCATAGTACTATCCCGAAATGGTAAGTATTTGGTCTTATCTTTAGTTTGCTGTCAATAAACACCAAATGCTTTATATGTATGTTATTTTTAGAAAACATAAATGATCATCATACTTGAAAAACCGATAGTTTAGAATAAAACTAAATAGAGAAATATCCAAAATGCATTCCATTAAGGCGGAAATACGACAGGGCAAAGTCTTGGGACCTTTATTATATATATTATATACGTCTGATCTACAAACTTCACATAACGTAACAATCGACAGATTTGCAGATGACACAGTAGCACTTACAAGTCACAAATACATTAACATAGCTACACAACAACTCCAAGACTATTTGTATGAGCTTGAAAACTGGCTAAAATAATGGAAAATAAAAATAAATAAAACAAGTCAACCCACGTAACTTTCAATTTACGACGAAAAACACCACCACCAATATATATCAACAATGAGGAAATACCCAGGACTAAAACAACCAAATACCTAGGGCTAAACCTGAACCAAACCCTGTGTTGGAAAGAACACATCACCAAAAAAAGAAAAAAAATACAACTAAGACAAAAAGAAATCAATTGGTTAATTGGAAAAAACTCCAAGCTGTGAATAAATAATAAAATTCTAATTTATAAAACAGTTATCAAACCAATATGGACATATGGCATAGAGCTGTGGGGCTGTAGTAGTAAATCTAATATTGCTATTACGGAAAGATGCCAGTCAAAAATCTTAAGAGCAATTGTTGATGCACCCTGGTACATAACCAACCAAAGAATCTATAAGGATCTCAATATCTCAACAGTGACAGAAGTATACTAGCAAAAGAAATTACAATACATTCAAAAAGTGAACACACACTCCAATCCATTAATTTCCGCAATACCTCAACATCGAGTTATCAGAAGACTAAAGCGACGTTGACCAACAGACCAGTAACATCGACCAGTGATTCCCTCACTAGAGGGGACCACATCACGCCAGAACCAAGGGACAGGAAATAAACTCATAACATTATCTTATAGAATACATTGTTTTATTCTGATTGTTAATTTATTAGTTATAAAAAAAAATATCTGTTGGTGTGTGTTGGTTTTCTATACACCTGAGTCCCATATCCAGTATCGCTCTTAGAGATTAAAACATCCAGAACAGGTCGTGTGTCATTATATTTCTTTTCCATTGTACATGTTACTGTCTATTCTTTATCGTTTATATCATTCAGGAATGTATCCAACAACTCTGATCCTTGAGGCAGGCCCATATTGAGAATAAATCATCTACATATCTCTATGTGGGTTTTAAATTTTGTTTAGTAACAATATTTCTTTCAAAATCTTCCATAAATATTTTGGCTAATAATAAAGATAAACCGGAGCCCATTGCTAAACAAAAATTTTGTTTGTAATTTAGCTGAAAATAGGTATTTATCAGTACATAATGTTAATAATTCAATTATAGCTGATATATTTATTCTTGTTCTAAATAAATTTCTTCAAAAAGTGTTTCACTAATTTTTCATTTATGATCAAATCAAATAAAAGTCTCCTCAATTATATATCTGTTACAACTAGTTGTTTGACATATTATAAACAGTTATCTATGTCCTTTGACGGCCTAGAAGAGATCTTTGGTGACATAAAATCATATAAAAGATAAAATATAGAAAAACATAATTAATTTCGATTTTTTTTCTTACTGTATGAGCAATTTACACATATTTAGTGAGTGAACAGTACATCAATTTTGTTAAAACAAATTAATGCATTATACTCTACTAATAAACCACAGCATGTTGTCTAATAACTTATAGATATATCGATATAGTGAATAGAGAATTTAGTTGATTTAAAACACAACTCTATAAAATTTTAAAGCACAAAAATGGATAAAACTGCAGAATACACCACACGAATAATAAATAATTTAGCGGCAGGATTAAATCTCGGGGGTATAGACTCTCGGATAGAGATGTGCGGATCTCGGATCTCAATAAATTGAAAAATGTTTACCATGTGGAGGGTTGCCATTCTTAAGTTAAGCAAAAATGTATCCCTATGAAAAATCTCAGTGGGCAGAAGTATGAGAGATATGGTGCAGTATTTTACAAAGCTTGCGGACGCTGCCAGTGAATTAGGACTTGTGGTAAACAAGGAAAAAACTGGTGAAATAACCCCTTGAAATATCCAATAGAGAATTTAAATTAACAACCATACCTTTGAGCAAGTCAAAGAATTCATATATCTTGGATCGCTAGTAAACGCAACAAACACAACAAGCGACGAAATAAAAAGAAGCATAGCAATAGCAACCAGAACTGTTCACGGTCTCCTTCTTCTTCTTAACATGCCATACACCAAAGTGTGTAGGCGACTATCTCATTACTAGAATTCGGTTCTTGGCGGCGTGACACAGCTCGCCTGTATTGTGTATTCCTGTCCATTCTTTAATATTCCTTAACCAGGATAATTGTTTGCGGCCGGCTCCTCTCCTACCTTCGACCTTCCCTTGTAGGATTAACTGTGGTATTTCATATTTTGCTCCTCTCAATATGTGCCAAGGTAACCAATCTTGCGTTTTTTAATTAATTCAAAGAGTTCTCTTTTCACGGTCTCCAGAAAAATTTAAAAAATAAAAATATAAAACGTGCTGTAAAGCTCAATATACATAAGACAATAATAAGACCGGTTTTGATACTTCTTCTTCTTCTTCTCGTAGCACTACAACCCAGGATGGGTTTTGGCTGCAAAGATTCTTCTGAGGATTTTCCTCTCAAAACATCTAAGTTTTCTTTTAGTTTCTTTGGTCAGGGTCCACGTCTCACATCCATACATGAGTACCGGTCTAATCACCGTTTTATATATTCTAATCTTTGATGTTCGTGTTAGGCTTTTAGATTTAATAGTATTGTGGAGGCTATACATACATCTGTTTGCTGCCTGAATTCTTCCTTTATTCTCTTCCGCGATATCGTTATCTGCAGTGATTGTTGCTCCGAGATATTTAAAACTCTCCACTCTTTCAAAGTTATATGGGTCTATTGTCACATTTTGCCCTATTCTATCTCGTCCCTTTTGACTGTTAATGCACATATATTTGGTTTTCTCTTCGTTTACCCTTAAACCAGTTTTCTTTGCCTCTACCTCCAATTTATTAAAAGTCTCCTTCACATTGGTGACAGTGTTTCCCACAATGTCAATGTCATCTGCGTGTGCTAGTTGTAATTTTGGTCCATTTACTGTCAGTAATTCTGTTTTAAGGTGTGCTGCTCTTACTACTTTCTCCAGGGTGATATTAAAGAGGAGAGGTGACAGCGCATCTCCTTGTTTCAGGCCATTGCTTATTTCGAAAGATTCTGAGAGTTTGTTACCTATCCGTACTCTGGATCTACAGCTATTCACACATAACTTAACAAGCTGGATAAGTTTTTTTGGAACTGAAAGTTCTGCCACTGCATTCCACATCTGATCGCTTTTAATGCTGTCGTACGCTTGCCGGAAATCTATGAAGAGATTATGGATAGTTCTATTGAATTACCATCCTTTTTCAAGCAGCTGTCTTAGAGTAAAGATCTAATCTATGGTCGATCTATGTTTTCTAAAACCGGCTTGGTATTCCCCCATGAAATTTTCTACAAACGGTGTCAGCCTACTTAATAGGATGTTTGATAAGATTTTATATGCCGTATTAAGTGAGATGCCTCTATAATTAGAGCACTTGGTTTTGTCTTTCTTTTTATGTATGGGGATTATTACACTTTCGTGTTATTTGGAATTCAGCAAGTATATTGTCAGAGGTTTTGATACATGGTACTGAAACGTAGATTTTATCTCAAAGTGATAAAAGACTTCTTGGTATTTTTGAGAGAAAAATTCTTAGTAAGATTTTTGGAGCAGTAAATGAAAATGGGCTATGGCGTCGAAGATACAACTTTGAACTATATCAGTTATACACCGATCCAGATATTGTGCAATTCGTTTATAGAATTAGAGGAGGACGTAGAAGTAGAGGACGATCACGAAGGAGATGGATTGACGATGTGGAAAAAGACCTACAGATTCTAATGGTCAGAAGATGGAGAGAAATCGACAGGAGTGGTGACTTCTTTGTGAGCAGACCAAAATCCTCAACGGATTGTCAAGCAACTTATGATGAAGATGATGAATAATCTCTTGTAATTTCCGCAGTAAAAATATTAAATTTGGACGTAAATAGTGCATTCTAGTTTGTCTTTATAATTTCTTTTTACTATTTTTCTTCACTCAAGCCTTCACTTTATTTCAAGCCAATTTTCCACTCTCGCTAAACTTTCACTTCGTGTTCTAAAGGAAGAAGAAGGTTACAAGTGGAAAAGCAAATAGAATAGTAAAAGGCCATAATTATAAAACAATAAAAAACATCTACAATTAGAAACTAAAAGGTGCATGGCTTGTATTGCAATGGGCAAGTTGAAAAATAGGCAATATGCTTAGTTAAAATTAATCGAGGAAACAAAAGTATAATATTAATAAATATTAGTCTTGACTTCTGTATTTGAGATCCACTTCATTGCTGATATTTGGATCCATATTCGATTCTGATCTCTCCCATCTCTAAATCTAGAGTTTTCGTTAAAAATTGTGATTGGATAAACCGTCAATGAAGCGTCACGTTGCATGTGTCTAAAATAAAAACCAAATTCCGTTAACAGCTTGCTCAAATTTGCATTTTTTACTGAGAGGTTTTCAGCGTCTCGAAACTCAATTTTTAACATGGATGTTACGTGATGACGCTAGAGGTACTTGATTTGCAACTGATGTAGGCAAAATTATATATATACATATATATATATATATATATATATATATATATATATATATATATATTTATATATATATATATATATATATATATATAATATAATATAATAAAGAAACGCAAGCTGGAATACTTCGGTCACATTATGAGACACCCTGAAAAATATGATCTTTTACATCTGATCATTCAGGGAAAGATCCAAGGTAATCGTGGTCCTAGTAGAAGAAGAACATCATGGCTGAAAAATCTAAGGCAATGGTATGGAAAATCAACTACATCGTTATTTAGAGCTGCTGTCAATAAAGTCACGATAGCGAATATGGTAGCCAACATGATATCCAACGATCGCTAACGGTCATGAAACTAGAAGAAGAATATATATATAAATATATATATATAAATATATATATATATATAATATATATATATATATATATATATATATATATATATATATATATATATATATATATATATATATTGAAATGATATTGAACATGGGAGAAGGACAAATAGTGTTTAAATGTAAAAGGGAGAAAAAATAATTTATAAGTTATATAGTAGATAATATTGGATGTAGGGGGTGTTTGGTTGTTTTAATAAGTTATATACTAGAGAATTTAATAAAAATTATTTATATGAGGGTATTCTTAAGAAATTAGCATATAATAAGTGTAAAAAGTTTTATTTTAATAATTATAATATTGTAAATATATTTAAGTAAGCCATGTGAATAGGCAACCAAATATACCTACTCGGAATAAGTGACAGTTACAGAAATTAATAATTGCGAATGTGAAATAGGGTTATATGTTAGTTTAAAATGTTTAGTTTACATATATGTAGTTACTGATTTAAGTTTATATTCTGATCTGAAAAGCCTAAATGTCGATAAAATTCTCGATAGAAAAGTAAAGAATTCTCTAGATCACAGAAGATGGCCTGTTTGCGAAATGGACTATTCCAGAAAATTCAGATATGTAGGAAATATAGCAAATCGAATATGATTTCTTGCCAGATGGTTCTGGAACATTGAAAAGGTATAAATGTTCGGTGATTAGGATTCAAGGGGCCAGTCAGTTAGTAAGAAAGTTAGATAGAGTTAGTAAGAAGTCAGACAGTTACAGTATAAAGTCAGTCGGTCTTATTTTCAATATAGTTCAATATAGAATACAGTCAGTCAGTTGGTGAAATGTTTAATATAGTAAGTTCAATGAAGATGAAGAAACAGAATAAAGAAAATATGATTGGAAGAAATTAAAAATTATATTATGATTGGAGATTAGTAGAAATAAAATTATATAATATATTTGGTGATTGGATATTGGTGTCTTAAAAAGAAGAATAAATATAAATGCAGTTAAGAAGAAAAATATTTTAAATTGGTGGAAGCTGATAATTGGAAAACGTAATTTCACAAAAACAAGGATAACCGAAGCTGAGAAAGAAGACATTGAGTGATGATTAAAATCTATATAGTGGAAAACAGTTCATTTAGGCATTCAGTGACAGAAAGGTACAAAATTTTGTTAATATAATTTAGTTAGTGTCATAAGAATTTCAATTTTAAAGATAGTTTGTTTAAAATTTACATTGTCTATATAATTTAATTAGTTTCATAAGAATTTTAATTTAAAGATAGTTTATTTTAAATTTTACATTGGTTATGTTAGATATATATGTGTGTTTCATAATAGATATAATAAAGATAATTTCAAAAAGTGCTTACAAACTAATTCTTTGAGAACCGCGATAAAAACCCTATATATGTTATTAAAAAACACTCATTGCTCATTAAAACATCATTCACAAATAATACATCATCACAATATATATATATATATACATATATATATATATATATATATATATATATATATATATATATATATATATATATATATATAAATCGAAAATAAGTGGGAAAGATGAATGCTTATGATCGGTTAAAAAAGAATGTTGGAAATGAGAGAGTTGAGAAGGTTGTCTGGAGAGATTGAAAAGATTATGATGTTACCGGCAGACCAGAAGAGAAGACGTGTTTTCGTGTAGTCAATCTGAGTACAAGTGTTTTCGTTTGTTAGTGAAAAAGGTGGAAGCTGAGAGCAGATCAAAATCGAGAAGATTAATACCTCTTTTGAGTCTGCATAGTCCACGAGACATAATTGAGAAAGAAAGGAGAATTTGTGAATAAAGAGTACCGGTCAAAAGAGGCTTGGGCTTGGTTTTCGGAGGAGTAGTTTGCTGGTATGCGGTTTGGATCGATGCTGAGAACGGGAAAGATTTGATGGTAGCCGGACATAATCAATCAAGGAAGGAACTGTGGTTTGATCGAGAGGAGACATCATTGGTGAAAAAAAATAGAGGTCAGTCAAATAATTTGAATGAAAGAAAACTTTAAGATATTTCAAAGAGTTTCAAAGAGTTATTTTTTTAGTAGTGGTCAATTTTTTAGTAGATATTATTATAAAACAGATCAATAGATAGTTTGTAATTAAAATTAAATTTACAGTATAGGAGTTTGTTGGGAAAGATAAATGCCCACAAAAGTTACTTATTAATATTCATCGTATTGCTTATTGAAAATAAATAATAATTTGTGTGCATATTTATGTTGTTTTAATGTTAGTTCCGTTTCCTGTTCTATCCCGATTATGAGCAACTAGTCCCGATACTGAACCCACTAGAAGAGATATATAAAGTAAACTGATTAAAGTAAAATTAAGAAGGCACCCTGAGAATTTTTAATAGTAATTGATTTGTATGACTCTGCATAAATTAGTGAATTAATTAATTAAATAATTGGATTAATTAAATTAGTGTTAATTAATAATAAAACATCATAAAGCAGATCACAACAATATATATATTATTGTTTGTATTGGTCTTGTGATCTGATGTATTTTTGACTTTTTCTTTAATACTGTTTTCCATGTTGTTGGAAGCCTTTGAGCATCATCTCTTTGGTTTAGACTGTTGGGATTTTTTTCTATTTCTATCGATTCTCTGATTTCGCCTTTTCTTTTAATTTCAATGTTAGCTAGCATCGTAGTTTGGGTTCAGGTTTATTGTATGTCTTGTGTTTGAGACATGTTGGGCAAGGTACAACGTTTTTTCTCTCCTGTAGATGGCATTTCGATGTTCTTCTCGTCTAACATTGATTCTTCGGTTGGTCTATCCGATGTACGATTTGTAACAGTCCACACATGGAATCTCGTAAACTCCCTGATTTTCTACCGATATTTTTGTTTTGTCGGATGGTAAGATGGTTGAGATTTTTGAGATGGTATAATTTTATAATTATATTATTTCTTTATAATTTATATATAAAACTTGAAAAATATCACATTTTTATTTAATTTTCCATATATCTGTTACATTATTTCAGACATCTATCAATGGTGAATAAATCTTCTTTTTTTTTTGTTACTAAACAAAAAAGAACTTTTAAACAAAATTTTATTTTTGACAATATAATTGTCAAAGGTAAACATTTTAAGTTGGCATTTATGACATTGAGGCTTATTTGTAATTGGTTGCTACTTTAAACTATTTATAAATTCAATTATTTTTTTGTTAAGAAAATGTTTTCAAAATTATTAAAATTTCAGGGAGGAATTTATTAGATAAGGGCATTTTAGTATTAATTCTTTTTGACATGTATTTGCAGCAATTTTTATTAACGAAACTAATTTTATTTGGTGAGTTAACAAAAAAATGTTTTTCTTTATAGTTCAATTTTGTAAGATATTTTGTCTTTTTTAGCAGCTCTTGATAAGAATTGTAAACACAATTGAAAGCTCGAGATATTAAATAGTTAACCAATAGCACCTTTTGTTGACTCCAACCCATCAAAAACATTTATATATATATATATATATGTATATATATATATATATATATAATATATATATATATATATATATATATATATATATATATATATATATATATATATATATATGTTCCGAAAGGTTTCCGCGGTTATAACAATTGAACCTAGAGCTAATAATAAACTCAACAGTATTCCGGGTTAAACCGTGTCTATTATCATTGCGCCGAGCTTTCAACATCCTCTTCGATGTCTTCTTCAGGGCTTTCGAGGTCTCAGGCGACGGACGTATGTATTGTCAGTGCATGCAACTGCCCCACACAACCATTAGCCAAGTACTTGTCCAAAACTCTACAACCTCTCGCCGCAAATGCTTCGTCCTTCGTCAAAACTTCTTTTCATTTCATCGAATTTCTTAAACAATTCCCTATCTTACCGTCAGATATTCTAGTAAGTTTAGATATCGTTTCACTCTTCACAAACATTCCTATAGACGAAACTCTAAATATTCTGAAAACTAAATACGGTATCCAGCAAGACCACTTATCTCTCATCAAACATTAGCCATTAAGATCAAGATGTAAAGAAAGCCTGAAAGTTTTCAACGCTTGTAACTAGTTTAATTCTCATCAAGTAGCTGTCGACTTGGGTCGAAACTAAAGAAATATCAATTTAGATGAAACTTTTTATTATCTACAGCAGAAACGAAATATACGTAAATTAAAGAAAACAAAATATTCGTGCAAAAAGTGAATTTATTTTATGTTCCAACAGCAAATAAACATTTATTTCACGATTTTTCTGAAACCTTTTTAATCTGTATCTCTTAAATAACTAGTTTTCCGCCCCTCATCTCTACCGCCCTCCGAGTAATCCTCGCCGCCCCGCGAGAAACGCCACCTCATCGCGCTGGGAATCGCTGTACTGAACAATAATTGCATATTTACTTCTTTTTGTAAACTGCTTTCGGAT
Organism: Diabrotica undecimpunctata; assembly: GCF_040954645.1. Classification (NCBI taxonomy): domain Eukaryota; kingdom Metazoa; phylum Arthropoda; class Insecta; order Coleoptera; family Chrysomelidae; genus Diabrotica; species Diabrotica undecimpunctata. The sequence goes on along the minus strand of NC_092803.1, from coordinate 7,758,836 downwards.
TAAACATGCTAAAAGGTTGAAAAGGCGTTTTAGAGAAATTCAATTTTCATGCTTTAACATTTTTAACATCAAAGGTAGGAAGACCCTATCTATACCCCTTCTAGGGCTCCCTCTATGAAATACGTTTTAGGGGGTTATGCAGTTTCGATGTTGCCGTTGTCATATCGGCGTGGAGAAATTGAATATTTTCCACGGTTCGGGCCTCGAGAGCGTACACAAATACGTAACTTTGATGAGTTTATTATACGAGAATGAGACGAACTCTAAAGAGATTAAAAATTTCTCAAGGATTCGACGAAAAATTTATTTTGGTGAAGAGGTTGCTGTATTTACATATATGGCTTCTTTAATAACCAGAATCAGTATTTCACAAAAATCTGTTTGCATTGCTTGTTTCAAATTGGTTTAAACAGCGTTGAATTTGATACTTGTAATGTAGTAATTTTATAATAATTGTGAAGCAATAAATAATGGATATCAGATGATACATGGTGCAAAATACGGGAGAGTAAGCAACAACTTAGCAGTCTGCAGTCACTTGTCTCCAGGGTGGCAGAAGTAAGTAGCAGGTTTGGGCTTGGTTTTAACATAAAACAAAAACGGGTGTGGCAGTCCAGTGGGACTGCCGGTAGAAGTTATACTTCTCTACACGCTTTCGCCGTTAAAAATTTATATATGAGTCAATCTGCACAATCATTACATATGTAATGATATAGGCAAAGAGAGAGCAGAAAGAGAAACATAATTAGCTATATAGCTATATGGTGCATCGTTTACTGTATATAAACATTTGATCTGTAATAGGAGTATAGTAAATGAAGGATTGTATCAATATTTTAATGAAAATATATATTTTTATTTTTATACATGTATAAAAGAAGTTGCATGCAAAAAAAATATACACATACTTTGCAGTAAAATTCATTGTTTATTTTGTTATTACTATAAAAATTACAATACAATAAATACACTACAACATAATTCAATATAATAATACAATATAAATTAAAATGTAATATTCATAAGTATTTAAAACTGCCAATATACATAACTTACTTTATGAAGATAAAAATAAAAAACCAACAACTCGGATTATGTTGTAAATTTTTATTTTAATTTAAAATTTATGTTTTTTGCGTATATTAGGTATATTTGATAAGATTAACGTGAGGTTTTTAAATATTTCAAAAATAAAAAAGGAAATTCATAATTGGGATTCGAACTCACAACCACTATCGTATGAACCAAATACGTAAAGGATTTGCCAATTAGACATGACACTAACGGATTTCAAAATTGACAGTTCTCAGTAAAACAGTGATTATTTTGAAATACAAAAGCCTAAAATAATTATAAACGTTTAATTTTAAATAATACAAAACATATCACATAAATAATAATATTAATACATATTATATTATATATACACAATATTATATATATAATATTAAATATATATATAAAAGGAACATTTTTATTCTCGAGAGAGGAAGAGAGAGAAAATATAGCTTCTGTCTCTCTCTTACTCATTATCTTATATATGTAATGGTTTCACAGATTCACTCTCATGCAAATTTCCAACGCCGACCGTGCGTATATAAGTATAACTTCAAAAACCAAATACATGGTTATAAGCAAAAATAGGATACCACCTGGTCAATTACTAGTTAACCAACAACCTATAACACAAATCACCAACTTTTGTTATCTGGGTGCAAACTTAAATGAACAGTGAGACCAATCGACGGAAATTAAGATAAGGATCGAAAAGGCAAGATCAGCTTTCGTCAAAATGAAAAAAATCTTTAACAGCCACGATATAAAATTGGAAATAAATGCGGGAAATAAATAGATGCGGGAATTTGATTGCTGAAGCTGATGTAGAGAAGTCACCGACATAAGAGAAATCTAATTTTAAGAAAGAACCTGACATACTCGTAGTCAAATGATTTATAAATTGAAAGTTGAAATGGAAATTAAAAGAAAAAATCCATAAAGGTTCTGGTATAAATATTGTACATATGGAAGTAATATGGATCCCAGATAATATTGCAGTGGATAAAATGCATTAACTATATCCACTGGAAATAATTTTGAATATGGAAAACTTGCATGTGGCCAGAGGACTCGATAATGCCAACATATAATTCTCTTCTTAAAAAAAGATCCAAAGACTCATATAGCAACTATCGTCCAATAGCACTAATAATATATTGTAGCAAAACCATGCTACACATACATATCAGCGAGGATAAAATTATTTCTATTACTAGAAATTCCTTCAAATCGATAGCTTCGTTCCAAATGTGGCTAACTACAATTTTTCCATTTTTGAGCTATTTACACACTAAACTACATAAGTATTTTAAGTTTTGTTCCAAATGTGGAGAATTGCATTAATTTAAAAATTGGCGCCAGAATATATAGAACTATTAGTATTTATGTACACAATGAACGTAGTTCGCAATTCCATATGTAGCTTTGTAACACATAGCCACGTTTGGAATGGACATCTTTCGATGTAGGTGAAGTTAGCGCCATTTGTTTTATTATAACCCATGGTACAATAAATATACCATAGGTTGTTCTGTAGAAAGGAATATTCAAAACATTGTGGTAACGTAGAGCTTGATGGGGAACATTAAAGTTAATCTGGCTTAACAGGTTTGGACAATCAATCCATGTATGATCTTATATATAAATATAGCTCCTGACATATCACGACGGTTCTTGAGTGAGAGTGAAGATAATTGTTGTTCAAGACAGAAATAATCATGATGTTCAATAGTAGTGTGGACACAGTAAGCACAATATCTCAAAAATTTATGGTGGACTCTTTCTATGGTGTCAATATTGTTCTGAAAATAGGGTGACCAAATAACTGAACAGTATTCCAAAATAGTTCTACCTAAGCATTAATACACTACTTTTGTTGAATCACTGGAGAAATACTTGCAATTCCTAGCAACTAAAGCAAAAAGTTTAAATGTTTTTATTGAAATAGAGTTTATGTGGCCACAGAAAGTAAGCTTCTCATCGAAAATAACACCCAAATCCCGAATAGAAGAAACATAATTCAGTGGCTGATTATTAATAGTAAATATTGTTCCAGTTCTGTTAACTTTACGAGAAAAACTTATAAAACAACATTTTTTTACATTTAAGTGGATTTTGTTCTGATTGCACCAATTTTGTAGTCGGTCTAAGTCATCTTATAGCAAGGCTTGATCTTTTAAGTTATCTATAACTTTCCAAAATTTTAAGTCATCTGCCAACATTAGACATTTGCTATTTACGAAGCAGAAAGTGATGTCGTTAACGAATATATTAAAAAGAAGTGGAGAAGTGTGGCCTCCTTGAGGAACTCCAAATGTTATACTGTCAGATAGATGACAACCTATCTTGACTCTTTGACTCTAAACGAACTAATTAAAAATAGTTCACCAAGAAAAGCACCTGGTCTAGATAAAATTTCAAATAGAGCTCTGAAGTATCTACCAGCAAAAGCAATAGTACTTTTAACCAATATAACGAACGCAATCCTTAGATACAGGCTCTTCCGAAATCGATATAAGAAAGCCCACGAGGAAAGAATACCATGTTTTCGCAAAACTATAGGCCTATAAGCTGCCAGCAGTCATCAAGCTCGTAGAAAGAGTAATACTAAGCAGACTACAAGCTGAAACATACGAAGTAATATTATTCCCAGAATCTCAGTTATAGCTGGATATAAGCAGAGCGTTTGGCAGAGTCTGGCATAAAGGCCTAATATACCTAAGTCCATGACGAGACTGATCTCTTCATACTTGAGCAACCGAAGCTTGAGGAATAGGACAAGTACTATCCGAACATGGAGCTTCAAAGGCTAAAGGGCCACAGGGAGCAATCCTGTTACCCCTACTGTACACAATATACACCGCAAATACTCCAAGAACATCAGGAACACCACTCGACCTTTATGCAGACGACACAGCGATTGCGGCTAAACACAGAAACTTGGAAGTAGCGGTGAACAATCTACAGACAATATTGGATAACATTGAAGAACAGTGTATCCAATAAAAAATAGGATTAAGTTCAGAGAAAACACAAGCAATCAAATGCAAAAGGAAAAGAGAATCCCCAGAGGAATAGCTATTAGTGCAAAATTATCCCATCGAATGGAAAAGAAAGGCGAACTACCTAGAAGTCATTATGAACCAAGGCTAACATTCACGTAATACGTGGAGATAACCATCCAGAAAACAGCAACAGCCAGAGCAGTAATAAAATGACTCACTGGAAGAAAAAGCAAACTGCGCATAAAGACGAAAATGAGACTGATAAACATCATCACGCTTTTCGTCAAACAGACGACGTCAAACAGGCGACACACACTCACCTTCTTGAAAGTGACCTTTAAATACGACTTTTAACTTCGTTGATTTATTGATATATTCAAATATATCGATACTTTTATTTATTTGAAAAAATTCTCGTGTAAACATAGAAATATTAGCAATTCGTATTAATATAATTGCACACTGTATAATTAGTTATTTATGACAATTTACTCATAAAACAAATGAAATAACCGTCAAAAAGAAAGCTTTCCAACAGCCAATTACCGTCATACCAACGAATTATTTTCTAATTAGTGGAAATGGGTTTTTCCTCTGATCCGGACGGACAACGATCCCCGAGGTTTTCTAACCTCAAATTTAATTATAACATATTTTCCGTATGCCGAATAGTTCTCCGGTGCGGTGGTATTGGTTGATGTTGCGATTTCGAGCTTCAAATTTATATTTATGTTTGTAAAACGGCAGTAATCAAATACCGTTGGTTATTCAATTATTGCGTGATAGGCTACATTCATATACATATATATAATATCTGGGAATTTATTTGGTAGTTTGGGTTGGCCTTTTTATTATTAAGAGATTTTTATAATATATTTATTGCAATTTGTATATTTATTCAATAAATAAATCGAATATTTTATGAATGCATCCTTATTCAAGGGTGATAAGACTGATAAGTACTATATCCACCGTAATCTCGGTTTTGTCTGTATTGGATGACTGCATAACTCTTTGCATATGGAATGTTTCACTATGTAAAGTTTGGTTTAATACATAAGACATTTAGGCTACACCGTTATTTTGTTTTTGTAGCTGTACATATTTGCTGAAAATCTCGTTTCACACAAGTACGTTGTTAAATCATGAAGAACTTGATGCTGCCATATCACCTTGATTTGAATTTGACACATCATTCAAGCGTACCACTTATGTAACCTCCGTGGATGATTTTATTTTTATTGCAACACCTTTAAACCAACACTCCATTTTTATTTACCATTAATTTAATTCTCCAAATAAAAATTCTCCAAAAACTTTGCGCAGCCGAATGATTTACTTCGAACTACGCTTCAACGAGAAGCGGCGCGACGAGCCAAGGTTATTTGATTGTTTATAGTCCGGTAGTGAATGGTGACTTTGTGTCACATTTAGAGTAATAGGCCAGGCGCATACTTAACAATGTTTTAATTTTCTAAATTTACGTATATGTTCCCGTTAAACCAACGAGCAGGCTTTTCGTTTTGGTAGTTTATTAATTTCTTGCGGAGCACAAGAGCTCTGCGGAGAACAATGGATTAGACGGGGGGTAAACAAGGGCAACTGCTGCATTTTATAAGGAGCTTAGAAGGTAGAAAAACATAAGAGAAACAAAAGGAAATATTTAAAAGTAAACATATCCTAAGAACAGTTTTTAAATATCCTAAGATACTATAATCTGTCCAGAAAGTATCCGGAAAAAAGAAAGCAGAATTATAATTTTACGGTATTTATTTTTATCACTTGAAATATAAAATTTCAACAAATAAGTAATTGATCTCATTTACTTATACAACCTCCATTTAAATCTAAACACTTAACTAAACGTCCAGATACACCCGAAACTAGGCCAAGGCCATAATTTTCGGTAATGGTGTTCCAGGCCTGTAAAACTAACCGAATCAATCCTTCTTTATCTCGTGGCGCTGCTCGTTCCACTTCAATCTTCATCAGTCCCTATATGTTTTCAATGGAGCTAAGATCTGGAGATGCTGTTGGCCACAAAATTGTTGCCAATTCGTGTTCTTGCATCCAAGCTTGAGTATAAGCAGAAGTATGGTATCTTGCATTATCTTGCTGAAAACGCAACTCCTCTGGATATAAAACATGAGCCGTTTCAAGAAGAAAACCATTTAGGATGTCACAATATTTCGCACTATCAACAGTACCATTAACTATACAGAGAGGTGTAGCACCACGCTAAGACATTGCTCCCCAAAATATTATTTTAGTGGAAAATTTGAACGGTAATATTTTCTCTTGATAGGACTTTTAGATGATTTGCACCAAGTTGGAAACAAAATCTATTCTTCGTTGCCTTTGCAGAGGTGTCATTGTAGGGATTTTTTTTAATTCCTTGATATGTAGCCTTGCTTTTTCAGTGACATGCGGATAGTTTCTGGGCACACTTTTATTCTTCGTTAATTTCCAAATCTGTTCGCTAATTTTCGAAACCCTAGGCGCGGATTTTGTCGTCCTAAAACCACTAAAGCGTTTAAATTGTTTCCGAATCTTACGCGGTCTACCCGAAACTGGTCTATGTCTCATAGCAATGCCATTTTTTATCCTCTTTATTGTCTCATACACTGCACTTTTTCCGAGTTCAGTCAATTGCAGTTATTTTTTAACGTTTTGGAAACCCTTTCTATACAAATATTCCACCACTTTTCTTTTTTCTACTTGCGACATTATTCCACAAATCTTTATAATCTGTTTACAAACAACAATATTTGACAGATGGTGTTGTCATGCGATTTTGTCCATAACCTATTATCGGCACATCCTACTTGATGCATTACTTTTGTCTTAAAATGTTACGAAAAGAAAATCTATTAAAATTAGGAAAAATATAAAATTCCGGATACCTTCTAGACGGACTATACATATTCCAAGTAAAAGGAATAATTCAAAATTATCTCATAATAATAACTTGCGATTTTATGAAATATGTTACTACTCCATCCCCTTAAAAAGTTGCTGCTTTTAATTTTTGCTTTATTTTGTATTAAACAAAAAGAATAAAATAGAGTCTAAACTAGAGTCAAACTATTCTTTCAACAATATTATGTCAAACCTTTCAAAGTGAAAACTTCCTTCACGGCAAATGGCTTAATCGGCGTTACCACCGCCCTTCAAATCCAACTGGTCTCCGATAAAGAAATGCAGAAATCAAAGAAGTATAAAATGCAGGTTTTCTACCCCCACGAAGCAATAACAATTGAAAAACGTGATCGGAAAGTGGAATGAGTCGGAAAACCGGTTTTTCTTGGCTGTCGTAAATCATTTTTACAATTAGCGAATTGAAACGTGGTGGCGAATGTTAGCCGCGGAAGTGTTCTTTCTGGAAGGAAAGTGAAAAAGTTGGAATGGAAATGCAGATGGTAGTTGTTATTTATGGGCCATATAAATCAAGGTGATTAAATCTGGATAATAAGGTGGTATTTTTGTGAAGTTTTATGACTTTCTTTGATTAAAAAATATCTAGTTTTTACCGTAAAAATTGCTACATAGAAATATAACTAGAGATCGCCAAAATACGACATTAGTATAAGAAAACAAGGATAATAATTCTGTACATAGTAGTAAATTCTGTAAATAATAGTAAATATAAGGTTATCATTGTAATCGTAAATTTTAGGGGAGAGTGGGGTACATATTACATCTTTATACATCTTATAGTTCTCGCATCGATATCGATATATATTGTAGCGTGATTAAATAAAACGAGCGGTTCGAATTTATATACATACATTTATTTATAACTTTACAGTTCGGTAGTATCTTAACAACTAACTCTACTTCTAACATTGTTACCTATATATACTACAGTTACTAGGTTCGAGAATATTCTGGCGTTGTCCCACCTCTAATTCGCCTACGTGACCGGTTATTCTCTCTCGCACTCGATACACGGAGAAGCTTCTGGAAGGGTATTAGAGATGCAATGCAACCGTTACCTGGGCCATCTCGAAAGCATGTTCGTAACAATATATATATATATATATATTCTTGGGTTTAAGTTCAATAAATTATATTGTATGTGGAACTAGATTTTATTTTCCATAAAAATCAACGTTTCGGCAGGAAACCCTTGCCTTTGTCAAGATTCAAAACGTAAAAACGGACACTGACATTAATCATTAAACAGATTAATGTCAGTGTCTGTTTTTACATTCGAAGGTCATTGTATTGTAATTGTTTTGCTTTGAGGACGTCCATTAGCTCTTTGTGGTGGACTTAATCGAAAGCCTTGTTTTAATCTACGAAATAAACGTACATATCTTGGTTCACATCCAAGCATCTCTGGATTAGTACGTTGAATGCAAAGAGAGCTTCACGAATACCTACGCCTCTACGGAATTCTAATTGGGTTTCTTGAATATCTTAATAGCTTAATATAAAAGACGAGAACCATGGAACTATTGGTAGTTGAAAGAATGATAGAAGGCCAAATATCAACAATAAGATCTTCAACACGATGGGCAGACCAAATGAAGACTGGTGAGAATATCCCTACATAACGCTCTCCCTCTGGCATAGGATCGCAGCAAATGGAGAAAGCAAGCTAACAATATATGTAATGCAGGAGAATATCGTTAAAAGATGTCCTCTTTGGAATAAAAATTTACTTATTTTAAAAAAAATAAAGACAGTTAAGATTTGATTTTACGTACAGGGCGCTTGCGCATCCGCTTATACGTATTTCGGCCTAATAGGCCTCATCAGAACGGCTTTCGCAATCGCTCTTAATAGCGACCTATTTTAATATTTTTACAGAATCCAATGAATATTGCCAAATATCAAGATCGACTCTATTAAGCAACCAACACTGTATATAGAAAATCAATAAAAATAAAAGCATTGTAACATTTATTATATTTTTTCTAAGTTCTGATTTTATCTTGAATTTTTTCTTTAAATGTAGGTAGTAATATTATTTTTAGCTACTCCATAATTATTAGTTTTTAAGCTAAGAATGATACAAATATTTTATTTAACGTCATAAAATATGAATGTAGTTCTAATTGCATATAAATTGTAAGTCATTTTTTAAATAGGACTAAACTTGAATTATTAATTTATTTCAGAGCATACATTATTTAATACGTTATTAAATATGCCTGATAATTATATCATTTTTATTATATAACGATTGTAAAATTACAAAAAAAAGCATATAAAACGTTGGCCTACAGATTTTAAAAGCTGTAAAACTTTCTGTATTCTGAATCTTCAATAAATTATACACTTAAAATCAATTCTATAAGAATCCTAGACGCAAGCGAGTCCATTTATATCACACACAACCAAAATAAACCGTTTCTTATTTTTTCTGAATTCCAAATTATACCGAAATAACTTATATTATTGCTATTTACTTCATCATTATCTATCCTCAAAAGTTAACTGCTGAAGATAGGCCTCTTCCTTGTGTTTCCAAGCCCGTCTCTCATCCAGTTTTTATTTTGTCTTCTTCAATCGTCATCCCATCGTGTAGGTGGTCTACCGACGTTTCACTTGTCTTCCCTTGGTCTCCATTCCAATATCGTCTTTGTCCATCGCCCATCAGTTATTCTAGCTATGTGTCCTGCCTATCTCCATTTTAGTCTGGCTATCCTTTTGATGACATCAGTCACCTTTGTTCATCTCCTGATCTCTTCGTTTTTTATTTTGTCTCGCTTAGTTATTCCTAACTTGGATCGCTCCATTCTTCTCTGTGTGGCTTTTAGTTGGGTAGCCGATGCTTCTGTTAAGGTAAGTGTTTCTGCTCCGTATGCCAACACTTTTCTCTTCAAGCATGTGGGCAGCTCACTTTCAAAAATTTCTCTCAGTTTTCCATATGCTGCCCACCCAAGACGGATTCTTCTCTTCAGCTCATGGGTCTGATTATCCCTGCCAATCATAATTTCATGTTCCAGATATTTGTATTTATCTATGAGTTCTACTTCTTGCCCGCGAATACTGATTTTCAGGTTGGGTACCAAATTTGTCATTATTTTTGTTTTAGAGATGGATATATTTAAACCTACAGTTTCTGTAGACACAAGGAGTTCCTGTACCAGCTTTCTTGCTATTTCTAGATCTTCAAGCTACTATGACTATGTCATCGAGGAAACGTAAGTTGTTTAGATATTCTTCATCTATATTTATTCCCTTTGTTAGTAAATCCAAATTCTTAAAAGCATCAAGTATTAAAAAGTTTAGGTGACATTAGGTCTCCTTGTCTAAGGATTGTATATATATATATAATTTCGGTTTACAACGTTCTTCGACGTCTTCCGATTTCCAATCTCCATCTCATTCTATCGTTCCATAGATCGTCTTCCAGTTCTCTTTCTCTGATTTCTTTATCAACTCCTTCTCTCCAACTTCTTCTAGGCCTTCCTGGTCTTCGCCTACCTCTTGGTTGCCATTCAAGAATTTGTCTTGGTATTCTATTCTCCGGCATTCTCCTTACGTGTCCGTATCATCTGAGTTGTGTCGTTTTGATGTCATCAACAATATTATGTGTAACCTCCATGATTTCTCGGACTCTCTCGTTTGTTATTCTGTCGCGTCTGGAGATTCCCGCCGAGCGGCGCCAGAAGTCCATTTCTGTTGCTCTAAGCATTTTCTCTGTTCTGTCTTTTAGGGGCCACACTTCGCATCCATATGTTGTGATACTTTTTATTATGGTGTTGTATATTCTTCTTTTGTTGTCTTTAGAGATGTTTTTATCCCACAGTACGCTGTTTAGTAAGGCTATGCCTTTCCTTCCCTGTGTATTTAGTTCCTTAATGGCTGCATCTAATTTTCCGTCTTGAGTGATTTTTACTCCTAGGTATTTGTAGTTATCACATATTTTGATCTCTTGATTTTCCTCTACGAGAAGGTTATCCTCCTCCGATACTCATGTAATCAGTTTTTTCCATATTCACTTCCAAACCCCACTCTGTAAACTCTTCTAATAGTTTTCGCATCATGTAACTAAGGTCTTCAGAGTCCTGTGCGATGATGACCTGGTCATCTGCAAAGCACAGAGTGTACAAAGTTAAGTCTATTAGTGGTATGCCCATATTCGTACATTTTTTCTTCCATTTGTTGAGTGCTGCTTCGAGGTATATTTTGAATAATGTTGGGGATATACAGCATCCTTGTCTTAGTCCTTTAGTCACTTTGAATCCCGGTGTTATCAGATTTCCTGTTTTAATTCTTGTTGTTTGTTGGTAGTACAACGTTTTTACTGCTTCAATCAATTCTATATTTATATTTGTTTTCCCCAGTGCCTCCCATAATTTATCAAGCGGGATGCTTTCCTAAGGTCTACGAACGTCAGATGGACTTCTTGGCCACGAGCAACTTTCTTTTCAATTATCTGAGTAATAGAGAAGACATGGTCTATTGTAGATCGACCTGCACGAAAACCAGCCTGTTCTTCGGCTTCCATATCTTGGTATTCTTCTTCTATTCGATTTTTTATTATTTTCCCATATATTCTGCTAATACTACTAGTAACTACAATTCCTCTGCAATTTAGACAAGGATTGTATCCTTGTCTAAATTACACTGTGTGCATATATTGGGCTGAACTATACTTTCTAAACAGTATACCTATTACAGAGCTCAATTAAGAGAGAATTGTTCAGATTTGAGGCATTATCACAAATCACATATTGTTCCTCAATACATAAGGAAAACATAATTTTCCAAAAACTCAACAATATTCTTAGCCGTAGCCTTTCTCAAAGGATGGACTAAAGTATATTTACTAAGCCAATCGGCAACTACCAAGAACCACGCATAACTTTCCTTTAAATGAACAAAGGGACCTATAAGATCTATCGCAACTATCTGCCAAGGAAACTTGGCCTCTCTCTGCTTACCCATTTTACTTTACCTAATGGAGCATTTTTGAGCACCACAAACTTTACATAATCTGACAAACAAGTACATCACAATGCACCTTAGGCCAATAATATCTTAGGTTTATCTTCAACGGTCTTATTTGGGACATCACAGCCTTTTATGAAAAGCTCATAAGATAACTCTCCTGATTTCAAATGATTAACTTGAGTTGATTTCATTTTTTAAAATTGGACGAAAGCAACACACAAAACAACTAAAATCTGGCTCAAAAATAGTAGAAAATATGACAAGTTTATGATTAAAAGAACGTACAGAGGTAAATCAATTAATGTGTTAATGCACCTCGGTGGGCAATAAACTTTTGGATGCGCCTGGTTTGGTTTCCGATTAGGTCGTCAATACCATCCTGAAGTATCTCGTTCTATGCCATAATTTACTATTCCCGAAGTGCTCCCAAAGTTTAAGTCGGTTTCCAACCACTCATGCCCTACATGTGTTCAATTGGGGGTAAATCTGGGGATTTCAAAAGCTAGGCCAAAATATTGACTCCAGCCTGTTCAAAGAAGTCCATGGTGACGCTCGCAATGTAAGGCCTTGCATTATCCTGCTCAAAAATTAGATGATGGAGCGTTTGAATGTAGGGTATGAGATAAGGTCGCGATATTTTTTTAAGTATCGCTAAGCAGTCATGTTCCCTCTAACACAGATTAAAGGTGACCTCGAAACGTCGTCTTCTGACCTTGCCTCGGCTATCAAGCATCCCTAAACTAAATCAAAATTCATTACTAAAGACAATTTTAATCAATTTATGGTCCTAAGCCAATCGTTCTTTGCACCATTTAAGAAGATTACGTTGCTGTTTCGGGGGTAAGAGTTAGTACCCAGTGTGAGCCATCAACCTTCGGCGACGATCTTCTAGGGGAACTTCTCTTCTATACAGAAGATGGATTACATCTTTGAATAGAATTAGACCATAACCAGATATCCACCAAAACTCAAGACTTCATCGGATCAAGGCTTCGGTCCACAAAGCCGATTACGGATCACCTAGACATACCATAAACCACTGTGTCTTAGACTGCCCAAATCGTGCCTACCGTGGAAACCTCCAGGACTTTGTGGAATGTTCTCCAAAAACAATTGAGTGGCTGTGTATTATATTTATTTAGTTTATTTATTGTATTTATATGCAACTGTCTTAAACTGTAAATCACAATTTTTCTAAAATTTGTGTCCCTTTGTCATTCAACGTTAATTATGAATAAGCTTTTACTGCTTGTAATGACTTATTCACATTTTGTAACTAGATATACAGCTATAATATCAATTACTAAATTTATAACTTTGATTTTAAGATTAAACAATTTATACAGTCCTGTTTGCAGTTAAAAAAGCAAAGTTACTGCTTAAGCCATGCTTCTTTAGCCTTTCAGATGTCTCTTTTTATCTCTCTGAGTATTATATATGCTAATTTATTGTTTTTATTTTCTTTCTTTATCCTTATTTAGTAATAATAACATTCAAAAGAACATAGGTAGCAAATCATATCAGTCAGAGTTACTTTTCTTTCACGCTACTTACCCTAACACCGCTTTTATAAAATATGAATAATATTTTTTAATATTGGTCCTTTATCCAGCCATATTGTAACTATTCATGACCCCATTATACTTTTACGAACCTTAACGCCCCCATAACTTCCCACAATTGAAAAGTTAGAATCCATATTCCAGCCATCGGATTCTTAAAAACTCACTTCTCTCTATACACCCTCCCATTCTGGCACACTTACCGAACTATTATGACAAACAGCTCATCGGAAAGCCATTTCCAGTTCCCACATGTAGAAATTCTGTTATTCCATAAATTCGCCCCAACTCCCCGCGAAAATCTTTTGAGCATCTATCATGCTAACGAAATTTTCTTGTAAAAAGCTTGACTTTTGCCCTGTCGGAAATTGAACCACTTTTAACGGAGTTATAACTTAAAAAACGATTTTATAAGGTTGATGGTTTCTATAGATGATAATGTAGTTATTAAATAAATCGTTAAAAACTATTTTCTCAATTGTCGAATGTCATAGATAGTTAAACTTTGGATACAGTTACACAAATTAGTTAATTGTAGATTCAGTCAAACCCGTCTCTTAAGTTTAACAACCGTGAAATTGTTCTGTCCACTATTTTCTGGCTAATAAGGAAGAAGTCCTCAAAATTGAATTCGGGCATGCAAGCAAATTATTTGGACGTGTACGAACTCATCAGTTTATAGCCCCCCATAAAATTATTAAACCCTCCGGGAAATAGTATACTGATCACCGGCATCCTTTGGAGATAGGTAAACTCATCACCGCAGATAGGTAAATTTATCACCAGCATTTTTGCTCCAAGGCGCTGGTTTCTAATGCGGAAGATTGCATGTTACCTGTTACACTTCTCGTTTATGTGGTAATTTATGAAATTTAGATATTATTTCCAGCATATTATTGCTTTAAAATGGATATTAATATCGGGTTTCTTACGGTGTGGCCTATTAGACGTATCTGCTAATCTAAACGGTTTTGAGATCTGAAAATTCAGTTGCATATGTTTTCGATAGTAAACTTTATAATGAAAATATTGATGAGTATGTGCTGTTTTCATTTATATCGGAAATAGTCCCCAACTTATTAACTAATTAGAAATCTATTTATTAGGACAGAATAAATCAAAATGGTTAAATACAGTTTCCTGGCTTTAATAAACGCTCAAAGCCTACTTGATGAAACATTATCTTCTGAAAACAGCAAAAAAATTAAAAATTAAATATGCCTCTAAATATGCAGGGTGTTTCACTCTACCACTGTTCACGAAACATGGAAATTGTGTCAATTAGGAAAAATAGAATTTCTCTAGAATTTCTCTAAAATTTCTCTAAAAAAAGTTCTCTAGAATTAAGTGGTCTATAAACCAACAATTATTTTCAGCTATACAAGATGTTGATTGTGGCATGATTTAGGGCTGTTTTTAATAGAACAGCATCTTCAATATTACACCGATTCTCACTTATTATTATTATTACAGTTCTATTCTCAAATGGATGATGCATAAGAAACATACATATTTTATGTACATACTTTGGTTTGTATCTAACAGTTTTGTAAATATTAATTATTCTTATTGCTATTAAAACTGTCATAATACAAAAAAAAACAAAAAATCTATTGCATTACATTCATAGGTGAAAAATCAATTATGTGAAACAAATAACTCTGAAACTATATAACTAAGACTCTATCACGGCTGGTTAAAAAATATGAATTTTATATTAAAAATTGACAATGTCAAATTGTACAAGTCAACGTATTCAACTACTTTAACAACCTGGTGACAATGTGACTTTAACAGTTTAATCAGAAATCTAAAAATGTAATATCAGAAAAGGTAATGTTGCTTTAACAAAATAATATTATGCCTTGTCCACAAGAAACATCTTGAGAGTTAACCAATCTCTCTGGGTCTATTTTAAAATCCCTATTTTTATGGCGGTGATGAGTTTGTACTATATACGAGGGTGTTTATGGTAATTGGTGATGAGTTTACGTGTATTATTTATGGGTGTAGGTGTGAGGGGGTGTAAAATGACTTGCTAGCACCTTAAAACTATGAAAGATAGCTCATAGAGGTAGCGATTCTATATAAAAAAAATTTGAAGGGCTATGAGAACTAACAAGGGAAATTAAATATTGGAACTTATCTATACTCTCTCTCTTTTTCTCTGGGGCTTCACAACCCTTCGTGTGTTTTTGTTACCTGTACGATTTGATATCCTATACATTTCAGTCCACTATGTCATTCTTTATATTAAGATATTTAACTGCCACACATATTCAGTCATGGCAGTTAAATATCTTAAGTTATTACGAATCTATGTTATCCCTTTATCTGAGTCTAGGCCTACCTAAGAATCTCTTGCCTACTGGATTTATGATTAAATATTAGGTTCATAATTAGGTAAGAATGTCATATCTTACACTTTGCAAATAGGGTTTACAAAACATTAACAGTTACAGTTTGTTTAAAACATCAATATCTTTCAAGTACTTCAACATATTTGTAAATTTACAATGTGCTCCAAAGACTGCTTTTATATTATTAGGTAGTGAGTGTTTTTGTCTTTTACTAATATATTTAGGACAATCTATTAAGGTATGTGTATAAGTACAACCTATATGTAAACGGGTTAGGTTAACAAACAGCTGGCGATTTAAGTTTATCTCGCACCAAGATTCGGTTGAGGGCTTTACGATGTGTAGAGTTTATTGTGAAAGATTCCATTCGTTTTCCTATTAATTTCTTACTTTTTCTTTAAGGAAAGATTTGTAGTCACAGACACTAAGTTCACTAACACTGAAGACGCACTATGTATAGCTTCTCTGGCATAAAAATCTACTTTTTCATTTCCTTGAAGTCCAATGTGTGATGGAACCCATATAAAGCATACTTGCTGCCTCACATTGTTTAGTAAATGTAATTTATATAACTGTTCTACCATATTTAATGCACTGAGAGAGTCGGTAGTGATCAGGCCATGAAGTTGGGTGTCTACGTTATAAAAAAAATGACGTGCACACTACCCTCCATGCTATGGCATGCTGGACGAGCCATACAGTCTGTAGTCAATACCCCCGAGGTATGATCGGGAACACAAAGTATATTAATACTTATACGCTTATGAAACGCACCTGGCGCATCATAAGGGCCTTCACATGTTATTATTTTTCAACTTGTCTTGAGTAAAATGTCTTTAATCTTTCCTACCAGCCTCTCTTGGCTAACTCTTTTCTCTTCTGACCCCGAATGGTTTCCGAATGCAGACGGGTCACTATATTTCTTTCTCCTACATTCTCATTCACCGAGTGATTACCGGTATAAGCAATCTCCCACTAATTGACCAACGACTTCGGGCGGATGAGTTAGTAAGTGGTGAGGCACTTTTTTTACCTGGGGTTGAGAAATTTGCTCCAAAGGCGCATGAACCTATTAGTGGTGAACGGCATAATGATGTAGAAGGTAACGGGAAACCACTACATTAAAGATCGTCAGATTTCCCTAGAATAATAACCATGCAATGGCCAATCACATGGCTCCTAGTTGGCGACAGACCTTTAATGGTCGAGGGGTGCTAAGAATCTCCGCGAGGAGGAGCCACCCGAATGTGGTAACTAACTATATAGAGAACAAATCCTTTTTAAATTTCGGGACATGGAATAGTGGAAAGACGTACAACACGATTCAGAAAATTGACATCAGAAATGAAAAACACTGAGAATGTAAACATTATGTGAAGCAAAATCAAAGATTCTGTTATAAAAATACAGAAAGAAACTCTACAAAAGAAAACAGAAAGCCGAAAACCTTGGATGACTTAAGAAATAGGTACTGGAAATCATGGAACAAAGAAGAAAATATAGAAACAAAAACCCAAATAGGTACAGAGAAAAACATAAATTAATAAGAAAGAAAATAAAAGAGGCTAAGGAAAAGTGGATGATAAAACATGCATCGAAGTGGAAGAATTGCAGAAAAAGCAAGATCATTATAATTTACATAAAAAAGTGAAAGAATTATCTGGAAAATCACGAAAAAATACACCTAACTGATTAATTGACAAAAACAATAAACCTATTAATAACCCAATTGAAATAAAACAAGTATGGACTAAATATAATGAAGATCTTTTCATGGACACAAGAATGGAACCAACACAACTTGATAATGAGGAAGCTCCAATAATATTAAAATCTGAAGTTCAACATGCTATAAACAACCCAAAATCTGGCAGACCCCCTGGGCAGATGAAGTTCATATCGAGGTAATTAAACTTATAGACGAAGAAAATTTAAGTGCAATAACTATACTCTACTATACAAATTTGGTGAGATACCTACAGAATGGCTGCTATCGACCTTTGTTCCGCTACCAAAAACCAAAAACCCCAAACACTGTAATGACTATAGATTAATCAGCTTAATGTTACACTTATTAAAAAAAATGTTTTAAAGATTATACATGCAAGAATATTCAGAAAGTGCGAAGCGGATATTAGTAATAGACAGTTTGGCTTTCGTAACGGCTTCGGAACAGTGGAAGCTCTGTATAGTTACACAACTCTTGCCCAAAAATGCCGAGACCAACAAAAAGATCTTTTCATTGCGTTTATAGACTATGAAGAAGCTTTCGACAAAGTTAAACATAACATTCTCATGTAATGTCTAAAGAGAAAAGGACTCGACAAAAATGGCATTAACATCGTGAGAAATCTCTATTGGAACCAACAGGCTGTGGTAACATTAAATGAAAATAGCACGGATGCGCAAGAGATAAGTAGAGGAGTGATATAGGGCTGTGTAACTTCACCATTACTATTTAATATATATTCCGAAGAGTTATTTACGCAAGCACTTGAAAACTGTATAGAAGGGATCAAGATGAATGGTGAAAATATAAATAACGTCCGTTATGCTGACGATACAGTCATTATCGCTGAAAGTGAGACAGACCAAAGTAATTACAAGGATCCCGATAAAAAATGAAGATATTGAGCAAGTGGACAAAATGAAATACTTAGAAGTCTGGATTACGGAAGATCTAAATCCGAAATCAGAATTTCGTTCAAGATAGAGCAATCAAGAGCTGTCTTTTTGAAGATAAGGAAATTTCTGAGTAACCAAAGACTCAATCTGCAAATCAGATCTTCTTCTTCTTCATGTGCCATTTCCTCTAAGGAGGTGGCAACCATCATGGCAATTTGCACTTTCGATACCGCTGCTCTAAAGATGTCAGCAGAAGTACAGTTAAACCAAGCTCTCAAATTGTTTAACCAGGACATGCGTCTTCTTCTGCGACTCCTTCTACCCTGTATTCTTCCTTGTATTATTAATTGCAGCAAGTTATAATGCTCGCCCCTCATGCCATGTCCCAGATATTGCAGTTTTCTGACTTTAATTGTATTTAAAACCTCTTTATCTTTTCCCATTCTCCTCAACACCTCGACATTCGTGACTCTATCCACCTAACTTATTCTTAATATCCTTCTGTAGGCCCATAACTCGAAGGCTTTTAATCTGTCCAAAACATGTTTTTTTAATGTCCAAGCCTCCAACCCATAAAATAATACGGAGAATACGTAGCATCTCAGAAGTCTTATCTTTAAAGAAATTGAAATGTCCCTGCTGCAGAGTACTTTTTTCAGTTTGTTGAAAGAATTTCTTACCTTAATCTCTTCTGTGTATTCATTATTTTCGTTAATTATTGTACCCGGTATTTATATTTTTCAACTTTTTTAATTTGTTCTCCATGTATTGTTATATTTTCTTGGCGCAGTAGCAAATCAGATATCGGATGGTAAAATGTTATATCCACTATATTCTTCTTTATGGTGTCGAAGCCTGGACTGTTAATATTGACTTAATGAGAAAACTGGAAGCTTTTGAGATGTGACTTTTTAGGAGAATTTTGAAGATACCATGGACCAATCATATTACGAACGAAATGGTGTTGCACAGAATGGGAAGGGACAGAGAACTTTTGACTGCCATTAAAAGGCGAAAGATAGCATATTTGGGGCACATACTTAGAAATGATGAATACGAGTTGTTGCAGCTGATTCTGAAGGGTACAATCGAAGGCAAAAGGGGTCCTGGTAGACGAAAAATATCCTGGCTGAAAAGCAGAATATAGAGAAAAATTTTCAATGGTTATAGCCAACTTTCGTTAGTGGAAACGGCACTAGAAGAAGAAAAGAGTCGGTAATTATGACAGTTTTTAGAATTTTTTGGGTACGTATATGAATAAGGGGTTGCAGAATTGAGTATAGTTCTCTGCAGTATTTACTCATTTTAATGTTAAAAGTTTCTTTCACTTAATTGATTCTAAATTTAGCAAAAGGAAGTTCAAGCTGTAATGGACTTTCCAGGAGGTTATAAATATCGTTGTCGTCCGACGGTTCAGCTTCGAGGAATGCGGTTAAAAATTGCTAGCTACGTGGTTAGCAAACGTTTCAGCTATTTTCTGGTTAGTAGGTACTAGTCCAGGTACCATTTTATGGTAAGAAATAACTTAAAATACAAAGTTATCGATTATTTGAATAATGTGTGTGTGTAGGTAAATTAGGATTTTACGCTACCTTTGATGCAGTTTGCTTCTTTTCTCTCTCCACTGCGCTGGACTTTGGAATCTCGCGGATGGGCCGGGTCGGATCACACTGGGGTAAATGGTTACATAAACTAACGATACTATCTCTATATCTCTAATAGATATTGAGATAGTAAAAAAATAAGACTGACAAAATAAAATTAATAAACTCAAACCAACACGTCAATTTAATTACTTTAGCTCACTTTCGTTCCGTGTGAACCCAGCTTAATGTATTACACCAAAATAGCGACACATCAACAATAATTAATATTCAAGAGAATGTAATCTTATGGGTATAAAGCAAAAAATTTTAATTTCAAAAATCAAATTCTATATAGAATTTCTCATCAACTTTCGAGTTTATTATCCCTCAGCAACTATAGCGAAATTTAATTGGACAATTCAACGTTAGGGTAAACAATTTCCAAGAAAATTATTTTTGGTTTGCATGTTTTGCGATAAAATAACAACCATTATAAATATTCAATTTCGTTTCCTCAAATTCCTTATTCGATTTCGTGTTTGTCGTCAATATAGCTAAATTCAGTTTTGGATGAGTTTCACATCTGCCACGATACGGGTAATGTGATAGTGCATTGTCAATGCTTGTCCCGACATGTTTATTAAAATCCTTATGCCTAGTATTGAAGTCGCATGTTACTACTTGAAAATCATTTGATATTTATGTGATATTTCGTTGCAATAATAAAAAGTGTAACATGATATACAAATCATTAGCTGCATTTGCGAAGAAAAAGTAATAAGTAATAGTCGGGTAATGTTTTTTTTTTCGAGATACTACCTATAAGATCAAAAACTTTGTAACTTATTTTGGCTTGGACTTTTGCATGATATTAATTTTTTTTTTCTTTCCGACGCCTGTGGAGTCACTGTTCTAAGTTCTGTGGAGTACCATGGACTAAATTAATAATCAATAAACAAAGCGCCTATTACAGGAACAGACGCACCATAGATAATTGAACAGATCTAAAGTCCGAAATAAATGAATCATTTGCAATTGGACAGAAATGTCTTGCTGTTTTTTTCGATATAACAAAAGCATTTGACATGGCTTGGAGATACGACATTCTTAACACACTGAGTCATTGGGGTGTGAAAGGTAACATGCTATATTTTATTCATAATTTTCTTAACAAGAGACAATTTAAAGTTAAGATAAATGGTACAGTATCCAGCACTAAAGATCAAACAAATGAAACGAAATCTTAAAAAAATTTCCAAAACTTATTAAGGCGAGAAACCTATTGCCCAACTAGAAGTCGTACAAAATACAACACTAAGAATAGCTAATACTGGACACAATTGCAGTACAACATGGCCATACTGTTTTAAGGTTACCACTTTATTTTTGCATATTCAATCCTATGGAACTTATTTGGGGACAAGTAAAAAAACGGATTCGGAGGAAAAACAGTTTTCCAAAATTTGACGCGAAAGTGGTCGATTTAATTCGATATGAACTATGAGAGATTACAAGTGCCGACTGGAAAAAAGCAGTAAACCATGTAGTGAAAGTAAAAAATGAGTACAGAAGACTAGGACAATTATTTTCAAACAGTGGACAACTTATTATTAATCTGGTGGATAGTGACGATGATGAGAGCTCGCCTGCAAGAGAAATATTTTAGACAAGTTACGCTAATATGATGATTGTTTCAGTTAAAACAACTCAGTTTTTTATTATAAATTGCTAACTTTTTTAAACAATATTTTCTTAAATGTAAAATACTTTTCCACAATTTCGTCTATGTACGTCATCGTGAAACGCTAATAGGGCTTTTCAACGCTTCTCATATGTTTCAGACACTTGTGATATGCCGTATGTTTAATATATCTACGTCATACGTTATTGGTATATAGTGTATACCAATAAATATACATACCAAAGACGTATGAGGTAGATATATTAAAATTGTATGACATATAACAAGTGCCTGAAACAAATGAGAACCGTTAAAAAGCCCTATAGAAGATGGCGTTGTATCACCTAGTATTTTTTCCGACAGGGTGGTAGAGTGATAATTTTTTTTACATTTCACTTTCAACCATTTAGAAAACAAAGAAATATAACGTTTTGCTTGTTTTTCCAAAATCAGATTTTCTGCTCTTTGACTATAATATTTACATTACACATTGTTATTTTATGATTTAATACTTATATCAAAAAATTTATGTCGGTGAAACAACCAATATCGCGAGACGTCCCTGGACATCGGTTACTCGAATTTCATAACATACAAATATTATCTGTTTGAATTTGCCGATGGACGAAATATCGATGGACTCGACTTTACCTATAAGATCAAAAACTTTGTAACTTATTTTGGCTTGGACTTTTCCATGATATTAATTGTTTTTCTTTCTTTAAGTTCTGTGGAGTACCATGGAGTAAATTAATAATCAATGAACAAAGCGCCTTTCACAGGAACAGATCCACCATAGATAATTTAACAGACCTAGAGTCCGAAATACATGAAATTAGCAATTGGACAGGAATGTCTTGCTGTCTTTTTCGATATGACAAAAGCATTTGACATGGCTTAGAGATACGACATTCTTAATACACTAAGTCATTTTCTTAGTAAGAGATAATTTAAAGTTAAGATAAATGGTATAGTATCCAGCACTAAACACCAAACAAATGAAATAAAATCTTAGAAAGCTTCGAAAACTTATTAAGGCGAGATTATACGCTAATGATTTAGTTATATATTTAAGAATAAAAATTATTCTTTCTATACATAAAAACTTACAATATGCATTAAATCATCTTGAAAACTGATTAAAAGTTGTGTGATTGCATTTCTCTATAACTAAACTGAATGTATTTTATTTTCAAAAAACGGCACTACACAAATCCAGATCTTCAGTTATATGGAAATGACTTAACTTAACTTATGGAAAATTTTTAATAATGATCTTTGATGAGAAACTGTCTTAGAAATACCATATTATGCAAAGCAAGATATCTTGTCAATCTGTTCATAATTTAATACGAACACTGTGCAATCGTAATTGGGGCTCAGATTTTAAAAGTTTGATTCATATTTACAAAATTAAAAGTACCGTCAAAACTCGATTATGGATCAGTTGTATACTCATTTACAACAAAAAACCTATTGCCCAATTAGAAGTCGTACAAAATACAACACTAGGAGCTACAGGAACATTCTGTACTAGCCCCATTAAAAGTATACATTTGGGGAACCACCTTTAAATTTCAGAAGAATATACTTGTCATTAACATACACATCAACCATATGTGCGATAAAGTCGCACCACACTTTCCATCACACTATCGCTGAACGTTTTAAAGAAACTTATATAAATAAAAAACGGACAAATCCTCCGTTTTAAGAGAGAATTAGAAGATATCTCTCTCTCCATAATATTTAATTCCCAAAATTATTTGATCAGACAAATATAGTCATACCTCCCCCTGGACATTTCCTCCTGCAATATGAGACTTCTCATGCAACAATTATTCAATCCTTTTACAACATACTTGCTTCTTCTACAGATCATTGTTATATCTATATAGATTCATCCAAAACTATTGATGGTGTAAGATCGGTAGTAGTTATAGCTCCGAACATTGTATAACAGCTTAAATTATCTTTCACTTGCAGTATCTCTTAGCGTTTTATTAGCGTTTTTCAACAGCATTCCTCGAGGCCGAACCGTCGGAAGACAAAGATATTTATAACCTCCTGGAAAGTCCATTACATCTTGAACTTCCACTTACAAATTTTAAAATTAATCAAGTGAAAGAAACTATTATTACTATAATGAATCCAAAGAAGTGAACTTTACGCGAGAGCGTAAAAGAGAAGACGAATTTTACTTTTAAGGTTATGTTATTTGTTGTAAAACTGTTAAGGGGCAAATGTTTGTTAATAGTCTCAGACTTATTGGTTAATAAACTATTTACTTATCGACCATCGGGTTGTTTTATTAAATATCCAGTTTTTCTGGAACTGTCGAAATTTCCTATGTGTAGCTTATTACTTATTATTATGTATACATATATATATCTTATACTATATTATGTATTAGTACTAGTTATGGTCTTATTATTTGTATTTTTAATATATAATTTGAATTAATTCTGATTTACAATATATCCCTTCGTATGTTTCAGTACTTTTTTAGTTCCGATACATTACCTAAAAATTTCCAGAATCCAATATTGAATACTACTTGAAATTCATTGGATACAGTCCTTATTTACATTCACAGAAATACATGAAAATACGTACGATTCGTCATAAATAATCTCTAACATTAGAGTCTACATTCGCAACGTGACACCATCAAAACGAATAAATCAAAATCTGTTTTAACAACACACATACAACACGTTTCTAGGCCAGTTTGTGGCAAGTTTTAGAGATGTTTGACATGTAATTAGTATTACTTTGTATTGGTCACTTGTGAAGACACTCAGGCCCGACAAAACTTTGTCATAAGGTTCCCAAAGAAGAAAAAACTGACGACATGCAGCGATGTTAGACTTATCAGTCTAATGAACCAGACAAGTAGTATGAAAATTTGAAGTAAGACAAGGCTGCGGTATTATCTCCAAGTTTTTCCAACATAGAATTCTAAAAAACCTTCAAAGAAGTTTGAATAGCGGAAAAGAATATCTTTAGGGTACTCATAACCCAAAATTATCATTCTCTTTTACCTGCAAAACCTAGAGGCGAAGCTAAAACCCAGAAAAGAGCTTCGTAAGCTCCAATAACCAGGAGAGCTGGATCAAAAACGAGTATGAACCAATTCCAAAGACTTAAAATAATCTATGTAGATATAGGTGCAGGTAGCGATAAGTACCACAAGAATTCCGTAGAAGATTCAACGTTGAAAAGGCAAAATTTGTCGAAAAGCATAGCCAGATTTATCAATAATTTGAGCTCTACTTTAGAGAACTACGACACTTGCGTAGATATATTAGGGATGATATTAAGGCGACACATACTTAGAAACTACAGGGAACATTTCATACTAGGCCTTTGCTTCTTCTTCCTTCTTGTATGTAGGCTTTAAAGCCTGTTTCTTCTTCAATATTAGCCTCCTAAAATGTTTAAATTATCGCACCATCTATTTCTTGGCCTGCCAATACTTCTTCGTCCATTTGGTCACTTATCTCGTGCTATTCGTACTATCCTATCCTCTGCCATTTACTATGTGTTCGTTCTACTCCTGTTTCCTGTTTTGTCACCCACCCATTGATGTCTTCTATATTGTATGTTCTTCTTATGTTTTCGCTTCTCTTATATTCTACTTCGGCCTCTTTTGATGAGTACGACCATCCGTACTTTGAGAACTCCGTGATAGTCTGTATGTACCAATAAAATTTGCTAAGGGTGGGCGAGCCCACTGGCATATCTATTTGCGGATACGGCCATGGGCGTATCAGCAACAGGGTAAAGGGATTAAAAATTATTTACTATTTTAATTATATAAAACAAAATGTTACAATTGAAGAAAATGGGATTTCACAAACTAATGTTGTATTATAAAGAAATGGTCAATTCAAGTCCTGTTTGTTTCCAAATTATAAGCAAAAAATAATGCAAAGAGAAAAGTCAATTTCTAATATGAATTACAATAATTATTGTATTAAATGAACAAGTTTAGGTCATTTTATTTGCAGTTTACGTACGAGTAATATATTAAAAGAGCTAATACTTTCGCTGATCTATGACACAAGGTGTCGCTCTTCTGAACTTGCACGTAGCGAATAGTAGCCAACGCCAGAATACATACACTGTACTTAAAGAAGAAGAATCTATAAAGGTTATACTAAAAAAATACTAATAACATGATGTTAAGTATTTTCATTCTCTCCTCCCTTTTATCTAAAAAATTCTTTCCTGAGACAATCTATTTTATAACTTATTAAACAAACAACACTTCGCACGTTCTTCTAAGTTCAAAGACCTACCTACAGTACATATTCCGAAAAATGCAGGCAATAACGCAGCATAGGGTTCGAACCGTTCCACAACCAAACTAAAGGCCCTTATTGAATTTCAATATGGAAATAGAATTCATGGAGACGGTAACGTCGAACACACCGAGAAGAAGGCGACAAGTTAACTTTTTATTTGATTTATGTTTATCGGTTTATAATAATCGAATATTTCACTCGGAGGTTTTAAAACTTTCCAGGCTTGTCGTGGAATATCTTCGGTGTGTTTGTTAATTTCTTTTTGTTTCCCGCATTGAAATTTGAAAATGTAAACTAGTTGTACCGACTACAAACTTAAAAGAAGCTCATATGTAGATTTTCATTTATACTTACATCAACATGGACTTATTTATGGAAATATTGAGTTAAGATAACCTAACTTTGATTACAAACGTGACTTCAAGATTACGGTAAAAATAAAAAAAAAATTTTACTTGGTTAATTTTTTGTATTTTTTTATTTTTCTGTATGTCACATATGGCATATATGGCACAGTATGCATTAAAACAATATTCAACAAATAAAATCAATAAAAAAATGACGTTTAGTACTTTCTAATTATAATAATTATTTTGTTACATTTTATGCCTTTTACAACGAGTTTTGTTCTGTAATTTTTTTTTACCATAAAGACGATCGGCCCTTGCATACGGCTATTTTAAATAAACGGTATTATTTATTTATATATTTATTTAAATTGTCCTTAAGAATGTACGCTGAATTGTTTTCGTTTCGCTGAATTCTATTATAAATAACTTCACTTTTCTTCAATATTTTTATTGTTTGTAATAACTATTTTTAAGAACATTTTTTTACCCACCTTCATTAAAGTTTTTTTAGTGCTTAATGAGTCATTACCGTAAAAAACCGTTAAGAAAGCATTGACATTTCCACAGCTACCCTAAACTTGACATTAAAACGAATGAATGGAACCACTGACCCTTGTTTTCCCTTGGAGGGTTTTTTTCTCTTTTTTTTTGCTGGCGTTTGGCCTTTCAGTTGACCTTCAGAGTCGTATGTAAGTGACCGATATAAGTCATGGTCCGCATTAGTTTTTCAAGAAAGTTTCGATATGCTCATAAAGTTTTTGCTTTAATAAAACTTTTTCTATTTCAAAATACGAAAAGTGTAGAGAAGGGCAGTATTGTGGAAAAGTTTGAATATATATAAAAGTGTAAACTCTGAGTTTTCAGTCTTTAATTTGTATTTTCCACATTAATATATATATATATATATATATATATATATATATATTAATATGATATCTAGAATTTTACAAAAAATATATATAAAACATTATTACAATTTTTGATAGATGATTTATATCACACCTTTCAATTTTGTTATCTCAGGTTTTACTCGTGCTTCAATATCTATACTTTACAGCTGATGGGTTAGGTCCAAAGAATAACGGAATAAAACAACATAATATGATATGAAAATAATGTAATAAACTAAACTGATTAAAATACCTCCAAAAATTATTAGCATACAATGTTTATCAAACAAAATTCGTTCTACGTACGTGAACCTTCAATAATGCATGGATAATATAATACAACTACAATCTAAGATACATCTTATTATTCTACATAAACAAATCAAATAATATTTAGTGTCCTAAATAATGCAATTTTGATATAACGATTGTACCAAGAAAAATTTGTATGAATTATCCAATTCTCTCCACAGCTCCGTGTCCTCTCTCATAATAAATTTGATCTCCTTCGACTATCGACAACTTATTCACACGTTACTACAAATTTGTACCAGATCAGCTACCGGCGGACACAATTACTTCACCAAATCACAACTTATTCTTTATCACTTACTACCTTTGGATACCACCTCGAAAACCAACCATTCACTTTAAGAAACTGGAACTAACTGACTCTCTCATCTCCTCTATCCATTCATCCAACCTCTCATTATACACACCCATCACCACTTTCCAAATTCTCGGCCAATCAGAAATTTACATACCACTCCCACATAAATAAAATCAGAAATACCTACAAACTTTCCTAATTCATATTATTTCTACAAGGACACTTAATTTCTACTGGGTATTTACATATTCCGAACAATCATTTATTTATTAACTCTTTTTATTGTCCTTTTCATGGCGCAAATCCGGCTTACAGAACACTTGGGCTTATGGGGAAAAACCATCGTTAACTTCTATTCATTGTTATATTTATACAAAAGATTATTTATGACTAGATAGATAGATAGATAGATAGTTTATTTGACTGTAAGTTACAACAAGGTTTACAGCAAGTCAAAACTAAAATTATAAATATAAATTTTAAATAATTACAAAGTATAATATAAATTACTATAAAGTCATTACAAAAAAATGAAAACAATACACTAAAAATATTTAAAACATTAAAATACATATAAAACGTACAATATGGACATCATAATATAATTAAAATAATATTAAATTTGGTTATGTTGCAGCTTGGGCATTCACAGATACACTCTGGTAATATTCACCTAATGTATAAGGACACATGGTCACTAGGTACTCTTTGACTTGGTTTTTAAAAGCTGTAGTTGAATGAATGTTTTTAAATTTTTGAGGAAGTTGATTATACAGTAGTAAACCAGAGACAGTAGATGACTTCCTACTTATTTCTAAATGTCGATAGGGTACTACAAACTGTCTCTTATTTCTTGTGTTGTGTGAGTGAATATCACTGTTACATAAAAAAGTTCTTTTATTTTTATGAATTAGTATCAATAATTCCAAAATGTAAATTCCATACACTGTTAATATATTTAAATCTCTAAATAGGTTTTTACAAGACCAACCATACGGAACACCTGCAATACATCTGACAATACGCTTTTGGGCCTGAAAAACGTCCTTTATACTAGAAGAGCCACCTCAGACAGTTATACCGTAACTCATTGTCGATTGTACCTCAGCAAAATAAAAAAGACGAAGGTGTTGCAGACTAAGTATTCTACCCAAATTTCTCAATTGATAACATTTAGAATTGAGTTTTTTACATACATTCCAACAATGAGTCTTAAAAGATAAATGAGAGTCGAAAGTCACTCCTAAAAACTTCACATCACTACAACTCAAAATACCCTCACCATTGATGGAAATACTTAAATTTGGTTTAGTAGAATTTGAACGAGATGTAAATGATAAAAATTTAGTTTTGTGAACATTAAACAGGAGCGACTGATTACTGGACCAATCAGAGAAGGTCTTCAGTGAGTTTGTTATTTTATCTTGTAAAAAATTTATGTCTTTATCGCGATATAGCATTGTTGAGTCATCAGCATAAACTGATACAAATGCATCAGACATTACATTTGGTAGTTCATTAATATACAAAATAAATAATATCGGGCCCAATATGGAGCCTTGCGGTACCCCATTTTTATTAACAATCGGATCAGACATTGAAATCTTGAAGTTATTTTTCACTCTAACTATTTGATGCCGGTCTTTCAGATAGGAACCAAACCAACTATGGGCAACTCCCCTAACACCATATCTGTACAATCTATCGAGGAGTACATCGTGTTGCACACAATCAAAAGCACGACTGAGGTCACAAAAAATGGCAGTTGGATTTTCACTGTTTTCAATAGAGATTAAGACTTCCTCATAGAAACTGTTAATGGCTGTGGAAGTAGAAAATTTATTTCGAAATCCATGTTGATGCTTTGTGATAATTTGGTTGATATCTAAAAATAATAAAAGTTGTTTTAGCATTGCATATTCAATAATCTTAGATATCACAGATGGAACAGACAATGGTCGAAAATTTGACATTAATTCAGGATCACCTTGTTTTAATACCGGTGAAATGATAGAAGTTTTCAGCAAACTGGGAAAAACACCAGCATTAAAAGAAGCATTTATAATGTGAGCAAGTGGTGTCAAAATCTGAGACGCAATTTTCTTAATTACTATACCTGATATTTCATCAAAACCACACGATGGTTTGTTTTTAATTTTATATTTTATTATGTCTAAGATATCTTCCTCTGTTACATAGGATATGAACAAACTATTTTGATTAAAATCGTTGGAATGCTGAAAATTTAAATCTGATTGAATTATTTTACTAATTATATCTATTGGTGCATCTATAAAGTAATCATTAAATTTGTTACATATTATATCTGAATCTGTAATCCTAGTATCATCTATTTTTAGACAGATATTTTTGTGATTTTTTTGTTTTCCATTAAGTTCATTTATAACAGCCCATGTGGTTTTGTTTGTGTTAGAGGATTCAGAGATTTTGTTAAAATAAAACTGACCCTTTGTGGCCTCAACAAGAACTTTGTGCTGATATTTTTTTTGCCTGTATAGAGTTTTTAGGTCAGGGTATGCCTTACTCAAAATATACAAATCCTTCAGACTTTCTGAAGAAGATTTTACTTCTTGTGTGACCCATGTTTTTTTTATTTGGTTTTGGTAATGTTTGGTTTTTCTAATAGGACAACTAATATTGAAATAGAACTGTAATTTATCATGAAAGGCATTATATTTACTCTCAACATCAGTTGCATGATAAACATCTTGCCATGTTTCTTTACTCAAGAGATTGTTGAATGCATCTATAGCGCCTTCATGTGTTAATCTGAAAGTATTTAGAACTGATGTCATAGTTAGAGTAATAAAATTCAACCTCAATAGGAATATATCGTGATCCGATTCAGTATTTACATTTACAGTACCTATACAATCATCACAATTTATATAGATGTATGTACTATGTACTAAGATTACCTTTGGTTAATTCCAGGCAGCTCGGAGTATTTTTTTATTTTCTATAATCTCTGAAATATTGATTTCATCGTACATTTAATATTTTTACCCTTCAATTATTTTGAATACCACAACAATATTTATATATATATATATATATATATATATATATATATATATATATAGATATATATATATATATATATATATATATATATATATATATATATATATATATATATATATATATATATATATAACGTTAATGCTTATAAAGTACGACTCAAAAAAATACACTGGATGAAAAATGGATATTTCAGAAAGCCACAAATGGAGAACAGCTCCCAAAGGAATGAACGAAGGCATATATCACATCTATATTTAAGAAAGGAGATAGAAAACGATGCTAAATCTACAGAGGAATAAGCTTAATATCATCAATAGAAGGTTATATGGGAAGATATTGCGAGAAAAGATAGAGCAAGCGATAAAAGGCAAAATCGGGGAGGATCAGGATCAGGCAGGCTTCACGGCAGGAAGATCAGGCATGGACCACATATACACACTGAAACAATTGTTGAAAAAGAAAAAATCAAAAAGGACCCGAGAAAAGCGTATGACTCTGTACGAAGGTCAGAATTATGGGAGGTAATGTACAAATTAGAAATACAGACGGAACTCATAGAAGCTACAAAAGATCTGTACAAAAAAAAGTGTCCATTAAAATGGGAACAAGAATCATAAGGAGACTTCACCACAACAAAAGGGCTCCTTCAGGGTTGTTCCACATCTTTAATCCTATTCTAAATATACTTAGAGCAAGCCTTGACTATACGTATTTCTGACTATTATTCGTCTTCAGTCATTCTGACTATTATTCGAGAACCAAGCAGTAGCTAACAAGAATTCGAGATGATCAAAGCTACATATCCACGATGATTCTTACTCGCAGTAGTACCACGTGTATTAATTCCCTTCCATACTGCAACGCCGCCGCCAATCTAAAATGCTGCCCTCGCTACAATTAATTCACATTTCAACAACAAGGTAAGTGAGTTTTTCCCGAATTAATAACATTTATGAGTTATGCCAAGTGTTTTCTCATTTTCAATCAACATACTTTATTTTCCTATCTATTACTTTAATTGATTATCCAACTAATTTCAATACGTCCTACTTTAAATAATTAACATAATATGTAACTCGGAAATGTCAGAAGAAAACAGTTTCAGTTTTTTTCAAAATTCTTTTCAAACCTCTTTAAATGCTAGTTGTGCTATTATCTAATTTTTTGCATGATTTAGAGATTTATAATAAATCATCTGACTTATAAGTACCCCTATGCCAATGCCAATGCCAATAATAATTTATGCAAAAATCCATTTCTATTGCATCCAGAGCTTTTACAGGATGCTGAAAGCATATGAGCTTGAAACAGTTGAAACGTTAATGTTTTTAGAAACTGATTCAAATATTTTGTTTACTCTGTAATGACTTTGGATACATAATTGGAATTTATAGTGTTCTTAATATCAAATAATGCGTAGTTAACCATTTAGATCGCATTTAGAACCAAATACTGTGACCGACGGTTACATACATTTTATATCCGTATCATTATAATTCCAGAAGGATTTACCTACTGTACGTTAATTAACAACCCCCAATATTTTGAAATCCTGTCGGGAAATCGTCACTCTAACCTTCATTAATTTCCCCATTCATTCCAACCCCCGTTCTGCTTTGCCCTCCACCGGCGCCCATTTCCTATCATTTTCACACATTACCAGAGCACCAGCACATATCATGCGGTCTACCCAACAGGGTAGGGCCAACTAAAAAAATTATGCACATCGCGGCGAGCGGGTGGTTAGTTGAACTTCATTTGCATAGATGCGGAACACCGATGAATAATACTGAATAATTGCGTTTTGACAGGCCACTGACGTCGCAAATGGCCGGACAAAAAAAC
This sequence comes from Diabrotica undecimpunctata, assembly GCF_040954645.1. Lineage (NCBI taxonomy): Eukaryota > Metazoa > Arthropoda > Insecta > Coleoptera > Chrysomelidae > Diabrotica > Diabrotica undecimpunctata. Next base: position 7,726,000 of record NC_092803.1, on the reverse strand, counting down.
GCATTTGGCCGGTGCGGCGATGGACCGCCGACAGGTATCTTGTTTTGTTTCGGGATTGGAGTGACATTTATGTGGTTTTTAATTTTAGAATAGCAGCGGTTGCTTTGTCTATCAGCCGTTTAACCATTATTGCAGTGATAAATTTTCAAACATGTTATTTATATCAGCGGTAACAAAAAATTTTCTCAATACTCGGGTAGATACTTAGTTCTTGTATTGCGTCTTTACATCTTGTTTATCAACTACTAATCAAGAATATGTCGAATATTACTTAAGCGAAAGTTTGCTAAGGTTAACATTACTCACCAACCGAAGAGAAAGACATTTTCTACGAGACACTATCAGTAGAGCTTAAACGCAGACTCAAATGACATATAATAGGTCTGAAACTTATAATCTTTGCTATGATCAAGAATATAATAAAATGTTTGAACGATTTCGAACGGTTGGAATGGACACCATTCCAACCTTTTAAATGTCTTTCAGAGGAGCAAACATAGATAGAGATGACAATTGGTTAAGCTACGGTTTAAAGAGAGAATATCAAAAAAGGAGACCGGAAAATGGAAAGAAAAAACAAACGTTCACAAACTAAAAGATCCGGACTGAGCAGAAGTATATAGGAAACAAATAGAGGAGACAATAAGGATAATAATATATCAGCAATTGAATGCCATAAAATGTCAGTGAGCATTTGATGCCATTAAGTTGCTGGAATGGGATTCCCCAACATCGTCCGTAAAGTATGAAATACATTTATAACTTTCTAAAATAAAAATCACGTCGATTTCTTTACAATTTACAAAAAAATATTGTACAGAGTGATACTCACTAATCTAGACGTCATCCTCAGTTTTATTACATACAATCCCTGTATTTAATGAAATTTTTAAATAAATCTTAACGACCTTATCCCCACACAAATAAAAACTTTAGATCCTGCGCTTGCAGCATAATAATTTTACTTTAAAAATATTGAAAACACATTAAAATTTATTTGATACACCCCTGGCTGATGGCATGACAGCGACCTAAAGCTATTTGCTTTTAAAATTTTTGCCGAATTATCTGAAAATAAAATACGCGGCGTAGTTGTCGAATTTGACCTCACCTAATTACGCTTTAATTTAACTAAGTTCCTACAAAAATTTAGATACCGGTACTTTAGGGGTCAATTTTGTCTCGAAGGCGTCGCGGAGGAGAAATCCTATTGACCGCGACGCAAACCTGGTACAAACATGTACGATGGTTCACGATCAGAGAGGGGAGTGCAATGGAGGTACTAGGCAAGTGAATACAGTTTTCGGGAGAGTTTTGAAAAACTGGCAAAGTTTTCCTTAATTCCATGTGTGTAGCGGGAAGAAGTTGATTTGAGCTTAAAATGCAGTGTTAATCGTTGTAATGTAAGTTAATCACCGTTTGTTGTAAGCTGTATCCTGTGTCAAATGTTCAATTTAATGTTTTTTAGGAACTAAGTAAGCTCGAGAGGCAAAATACAAATCGAGAGCCAGAAAAAAGGAGAACGACTAAACAATACGAGATGCGCTGACGACACTGTCATTTTTGCAGACCATCTGAAGGGTCTGCAGATGCTTTTCTCCAGGGTAGTAGATGTTAGTAGCAGGTGAAAAATTGAGTTTAACATACAAAAAAACGCAATACATGGTTATTTACTAAAGTATTCTCCGTTCTCTTATATGAAGTGAAATCATAGACCTCAATAACTGAAACATTATTAAAAAGATTCGAAGCATTTGAAACGTGGTGTTCTAGATCTATGTTGAGGATTATTAAAATAGCCATGTTATAGTACAACATTCTTAACAGATAGGTACCATCAAAAGAATATAGAATGTTCAGATGTTTCTGTTTCCCGTAGTCTAGACTTCCCCAGTGATATCATCTGGTCGAGCTACTATAAAAGATTTCTTTATCTTTTGAAAACCTTAAAAATTTTCCGGTTTGTTATTTTGGTGACTATTTCTGTTATTCTCTTCGTTAGTTCAAAATAGTTTTCTGTCAAATTCGTCGTTTAGAATACTGCCAAAGTATTTTTTCCATCGCTTTTTCTTAGTATGATACTGATGTTAGAATGGAACTACTGCTTGGCCTATATAGTAGATTTAAGTAATATCATTGTTATAAATAAAAAAGTATATTTATAACGGTAATTGTCCAAAAATAAATTTTTTAATAAATAATGAAATTATTATCCTAATGAACTCTCATTCCTTTTAATAATATTCTGGAGGTCCCTCAGAAGGACTAGAGAAAGAGATGGATAATGAACATGAAATAACAGAAACAATAGAAAAAGAATGGGGAAAATTTAAAAATGCGATGATAAAAACAGCTAAATCAATATGTGGAACCACAAGAAATAACAACAGAGGGAAACGAACATCTTGGTGGAACGATGAAGTGAAAAGAGAAATAAAAGAAAAGAAGAAATTATGGAAAGAATACATCCAAGACAAAACACAACAAAAATATGAAAATTATAAGAGACAAAGAACAAAAGTTAAAGAGATAGTTAAGAAAGAGAAAAAGAAAAGTTGGGAAAAATTCGGGGAAAAAATCGAAGAAAACAGCACAGAAAACGTAAAATTATTTTACAGAACACTGAAAAACCTAAGAAGCAACAAAGAAACGAAACTGAAACAAATAATGAACAAGGAAGGAACAATAATAAACGACGATAAGACAATAATGGAAAGATGGAGGGAACATTTTCAGCTGATACTGAATGGAAACCAAGCGAATACAATGGAGAAGGAAAGCCACAACAGGATAGTATCCATGAGAAACACGGAAAATCCAGAAACTATAGAAAAAGAAGAACTGGAAGAAGCAATAAGAAAGATAAAGATTGGAAAAGCAGCAGGAAGCGATGAAGTAGCACCAGAAATGATGAAATATATAGGAGTAAAAGCAAAAGAAAAATTATTATACATATATAACCTAATATGGAAGAGAAAAGTAATACCCAGAGAATGGACAAATGCAGTAATTATACCTATATACAAGAAAGGAAACACAAGAGACTGTAGGAACTATAGAGGTATATCACTACTATGTGTAGCAGCAAAAGTATACGAAACCATAATAGAAAGGAAAATTAGAAAAGAAATAGAACATAAATTAGAGGATGTACAAAGTGGATTCAGGAAAGGACACAACACACAAGACCATATATTCACCATGCAACAAGTAATAGAAAAAGCCTTAAAGAAAAATAAAGAAATACATCTGAGCTTTATAGACATGGAAAAAGTATTCGACTCAGTCAAAAGAAAAGATATATGGGAAAGCCTAAAGAAGAAACAAGTAAGTGAAGAACTGATAAAAGCAACAAAGAGTATATACATGAAAACAACAAATACAGTAAGAATGTTAAATATGCAGTCAGAACCATTTGAAACAACCCAAGGAGTTAGACAAGGGGAAAGTCTCAGCCCAGTACTATTCATAAATGTAATAGATGAGATAGTGAAAGAATGTAAGAAAACATTCAAGAAATACTGCATCGGTTGGAACAAAATGCAAATGATAAATGCTGAGATGTGTATATTTGCAGACATAGTATTAATTGCGGAAACTGCAGAAAAACTGAAATACAACTTAGAGAAATGGAACCTAGAAGCAAGCAAATACAACTTAAACGTAAACAAAGAGAAGACTCAAATAATGAAAATATCAAGGAAACAAGGGACGGAAGATCAAATAGAAGTAATGATAGACCAACAAAAAATAATACAGACAAATTCATACAAATACTTAGGAACAGTAATCAACAACAAAGGAGACATCGAGGATGATCTTAACAACAGAATGGAAAACACAGGAAAACTATTCCAAGCACTAAATAGAGGATTCCTTAATAACAAAGAAATATCAACAAAGACCAAGATGACAATATACAAAACAATATATAGACCTACAGTGACATATGGAGCAGAAAATTGGATATTAAACAAAAGACATCAGAGCAGAATTCAGGCAGCAGAGATGAAATACCTCAGAAGAACGATAGGAGTAAAAAGAACTGATAGAATCAGAAATGAAGAAATAAGAAAAAGACTCAAAATCAAACCCATACTCGAGTCAATTAAAGAGAAAAAATTGGCATGTTTCGGACATCTAACGCGGATGGACAATAATAGACAAGTTAAAAGAGTGTGGGACGCCAAACCAATAGGGAAGAACAGAAGAGGAAGACCCATTAAAGAATGGAACAGTGACATCTCGCAGATACTGCAGAGTAAGGGTAAGACTTGGCAGGAAGCAACACAGATGGCATCCAATAGGAAGGAATGGAGAAAGTTCGTTAAGAGCTAGGACACCTTAGAAGACTGTCAAATATTGTAATGTAATGAATTGTATTTTAAACGGCCCAACACCGAAAGGTACAAATGGGTCTACTGATTAAGTAAGTAAGTATAACGGTAATTGTCCAAAAATAAATTTTTGAATAAATAATGAAATTATTATCCTAATGAACTCTCATTCCTTTAATAATATTCTGCAGGTGACTAAAATGTGCATTATAAATCTTAAATTATTTGGCTAATTGCACCAAATTATATATGACTCCATTTAAAATGTTTTATTTACGATAAATATTTAATAGGTAAAACCGATTACAAAACCCTCACACAATCAAGGAAACCAAAACTCCGTCCACTACACTTATAATTACATTATGACAACAACTGGCAGGGGAATCAACCGCAAATTTAACCCCACGGCCGGCGGTTGTCACGTACAGAACATCCTGTATCACCTATCAACCCCTACTAGTCAGATCGGTTGCTCTGGTCGTCACTTAAAATTCCCCACTTCTGGTTAATTTCCATATATTAATAAATAAGTCAACGCTTTTTGAATATATACCGGTAAGTCCCGGAAAGACGTTCCTGATCCTCACGTCAGAATGCTAGGGTGAAGACTTTTTAGAATGAAGAAGTAACAATTCGAACTGAGGAAATGAAAATAAGTTGTAACGTTATAAACGTCACATCTCTATTAATTTATATTTTAATAGTTATTTCATTTTAATTTCTTTATTAATTTATTAATTTCTTTATCTTCAGTTTAATTTTTACTATTTTTCGCAAAATAGTTGGCGCCCCGTGTTTTTTCTCTTCTTCCTCTGTCTTTATTTTTTTCTCTCTTTCTGTCCCATAGAATAAATATTCGCCCTCTCGCTTTTGTTCGGCAGACTATTCTGTTCCGTGTTGACTGACAAGCTAGTTTCATGATATCTATAGCAACATCCTATGACATCTGTGCTAACTTCATTCAGTCTCCCACTTTCTGTCAAAACAACTTTTCTGTAGTGGGATTATTTTTTGCCTCTTTTTGAAATTTATAAAAGAAGGCAAAAATTATTATAAGACTCATTTTTATGGTCTACAAATTCTCTTGGGGTAAGTACTTTCATTGTGATATTTATTCTATAATTCTGACCACATTTCCAATATTTGTAACCTTACTTTCTTTCGAAAGCACATTTTTTTTCTGATATATGCATTAGGACTCTTTAACAGAATTTAACTAAGCAGTAACATTCATATTTCATTTTATCCTTGCCATACGCTATTTGTTTAAGTGTAATTTTGTAAGATGGCAAGGAAATTAAACCTTTCTTTTTGATGTGTTTCTAATGCGAGTTGTTCCTTATCTTTTAGTTTATTGGACATATCAAAACTTTATTGGTTTACTGGACAGTTTATTTTTATTGGACATATCAAAACCTTACTGGTTTATTGGACATTTTATTGGATTCATTGAATTTATTGGAAATATTGGTTTATCAACAACTGAATTGACCAGATTGAATTGATTGGCCACATTCAATTTTACTAATCAGGACATACAGCCACGTGTGACTGCAGCTCTCTCTCCAGAAGCGACAACTTCTAATTGGAGGACCCAACAGCTAGAACACACAAGCAGCCCATCGAAGCAATAAGTAACACTTAATAACTGTTAAGCTTTGGCAGGGTTAATTATTGTTTTTTTATTCATTTAAATAAATATGTTTGGTTAAAATTTGTCTTATTTGCTATCAACTAAGAACTCAGGTTCAATCCCTAGTTTAAGACAAGACGAACTCACCCTTGAGATACTGAGCTAGGCAAGGTATAGACGATAACCTCCCATGGTTGATTGAGGTATTATTTTTACAATAGTATTTCAATTCTCTTTGGTAGTCTTATCGTTACAAAGTTACAAAACTATAAAACGCACATTCCGGGATTTTATTGAATAACCGTAGTATTAAGTAAATACAAAACGATTATTTTATTTTATCGCTTATAAGTTCTGAATTCCTACACTTGTATATTATTAACGCTAATCTTCTTTTATTGCAATACCTATTTATTGTTTTACAGTTTATAATTATATTCGTTTTAATTCTTTCTCCATGTTTATCATTTTCTTTCTAAAAACAATTGGTGCTTAAATTTTCCATTTTTTTATTTATTCATACTTTCTTTGTTTATTAAAATAATTTCACCCTATTTTTTAATTTTAGCGAGTAGACAGTTTTCTAGGAACCCAGTAGATAATAGGTCTACTTTTCTATCCCTTCCTGATAAAGGGCAGTAGCGATCATCAGTACCAGCTTCGCCAGAATAGAAAAAAATGTCGACAAGCACCTCATCCCACAACAAGGAGGATTCAGACCCCGCAAATCTTGCACCGGTCAAGTCCTCGCACTAACAGAACAAATTGAAGAGGGCTTTGAAGAAAAACTTATTACAGGGGCTGCTTTCGAAGATTTGACAGCAGCCTATGCCACAGTAAGGTACAAAACATTGCTCCGCAAATTATACGACACTCTCAATGACCACCATCTGGGTAAGGTCGTATATTCCTTACTGCAAAACAGACGTTTTTTCGTTATGCTGGAGGGTAAATTAAGTAGGTGGAGAGTTAAAAAAAATGGCCTTCCGCAGGGAAGTGTTTTAGCACCAATGCTCTTCAATATATACACAAACGACCAACCTACGCCGACCGAAACCAAGCACTTCCTCTATGCTACCGATCTTGCAATATGTGCTCAAGGAAATAGTTTTGAAGAAGTGGAGAAGAAACTCGAAACTGCCTTAAAAACAATGACAGGGTACTACCTGCAGAGTTCCCTGAGACCCAATCCCTCTAAAATCCAAGTCTGCGCTTTCCACTTTCGCGCAAAGAAAGCCAAGCAAAAACTCCAAATTGTAATACATTAGAACACACAAACCAACCTATATATCTTGGAGTAACTCTGGAGCGATCCCTCACCTACAGACAACATTGCATAAAAACGAGAGGGAAAGTAACAACTAGTAACAGCATACTCAGAAAGCTAACGGGAAGTAAATGGGGCGCACGTCCTGGCGTTTTAAGAATAATGGCATAGGCACTGTGTTTGTCAACTGCTGAATATGCGTGCCCCGTTTGGGGCAGATCTGCCCACACCAAACAAGTTGATACTGCGCTAAATGAGACATGCAGGATAGTAACGGGGTGCATGACACCAACGCCACTCTCAAATCTATATAAAGCAGCGGGTTTTGCAGAACCCTCAACACGCAGAGGCGTTGCGGAGCACATAGAAAAAATTAAACAGATCGCGAACGAGCGGCATTCCCTATACAAAGCTCGAACACCACGAAAGCGACTAAAATCTAGGAAAAGCTTCCTTGGAACAGTGCAGGATGAACCGCCTGAGTATTTTCCTCTTTTCCAGGTTCAATGGACCGGCCAGTCCCTAGAATTTAAAACGTGGAAAACTATGAATCGGATAAGAACGGGGGTCGCTCCAGTAAAATGAAACATGGCAAAATGGGAAAAAATCGACAAAGATAATGTGAACTGTGCCTGTGGAGAAACACAGAATATGGAACATCTTTTTGCATACAGAAACTGTCCTCATCGATGTACCCTCGAAGATTTGTGGCTCGCCAACAAAGATGGAACCGACGTAGCCCGATACTGGGCCGAAATTTTATAAATGGTATGTCCGGACACGATTAAGTACCAGCTTAAGGCGCAAACGAAATCATACTGTGTATATTTTTAAACTATACTACCACTAGTATGGCTGGAACAGTTTGAATGGTTGTGATGAAACATGTTCAAAGTATCTTACAATTGTCCCAATGGCTAACAAACCTAAGTGACGCGACAAGCATCGATTTCTTAATTATTAAAAGTGGCATTGTATTGTCTCCTTAAAGTCCTTATCCTCTAAGAATTTTTAAAATAAGTTCTTTGCCATTTTCCAATTTAAGAAACACACATTTTCTAAACTTCTTTCACTTTACATAGTGCTTAGCTTTCTCGAAATGCCGAGTTTCTAAAAAAAAGTTCCGTTGACTCCAAATGGTTCCCTGTGCGTGTGCGTGATCCATATTTAGGTCTATTATCGCAAACATCCGAAACTCCCCCTGCTTAGATGAAAATTTAAGCCCTAATAAGAATATCTCAAAGTTTACTTCACTTATGTACCAGTCCCTGAATGAGTAAGTTCAACTTGGCCGGTAAGTCATTTACTCGTATTATTTATATTATAACTGTCTTACTAATGTAAATTACTTATCATTATAGATGTCGATATCAATTCTGTTTGCCACGCTGTCGTGCTGCTGACTAGATGCTATCTTATCGCTAACCACTCGTTGTCTTGCCTCTACTTAGTCTCTGTCGTCTTATACCCATCTTACCTTTGTTTCAGTGTTCATACCTTGCTCTGTTAACACAACATCGTAATTGTGTGATTCTTAACGCCATTCGATAACACTTGATAACACCATTCTATAACACTTTCTCTTATCCTTACCTGGGGAGGCCACGAGACGATTGTATGAAAACCGCCCCGTTTGATTATATTCTGTAAGCACTTTTGCTGTTTCATCTCATTCAACCAAAAGCTGAAATTTTATGATCTGAGAGACTATCGACTCCTTCTTCTTCTTCCTTTGCCCTATCCGTTTCGGACGTTGGCTATTAACAAGGCTATTTTGACTTTGTTTACGGCACCTCTGAACAGTTCGGTCGATGTTAGTCCGAACCATTGTCGCAGTTTATGCATCCATGAGTGTCGTCTTCTTCCCGGCCCCCTCCTGCTGTCGATTCTTCCTTGGACTATTAACTGTAGCAGCCGGTACTTAGTATGCCTCATGACATGTCCGAAGTACTCAAGCTTCCGTTTCTTTACGGTGAAGATTATTTCTTTGCTTTTGCCTATTCTCTGCATTACTTCCACGTTAGTGATGTGGTCTGTCCAGGATATCCGAAGAATACGACGATATATCCATTCTAGTTTCTTCAGGGTGGCTTCCGTTGTGGTCCATGCCTCTGCCCCATAGAACAAGACCGGGAAGACATAACACTTGACCAGTCTTACTTTTAGTCCCATTGAGATTTTGCTTGTGAATCACTTTTTCATATTGTCGAACGCGTTTCGCGCTTTTTCAATTCGTGATCTTATTTCTGTTGACTCGAGTTTAGTAATTTATCATCTTATAATAATTTATTGTTCCCTTTGACTATGGACAATTGATAATATAATACGGTGATAATTAGCAAAAGAATAATTGTGAATAGTATTTACTGTTAAAATATATGTCTTTTTATATTATTTATTAGTAATTATATATATATATATATATATATATATATATATATATATATATATATATATATATATATATATATATATATATATTTATCATTTAACAAGAAAGTGATCACTGAGCCTATTGTAGCGAGATTAAATAAAACGAGTGGTTCGAATTTATATAAATATATTTATTTATAAGTTTACAGTTCGGTACTCTCTTATCAACTAAATTCACTCATAACATCGTTACATATATATATATATATATATATATATATATATATATATATATATATATATATATATATACCAAAAGTATTATTCTAGAATAATCTAAAGTAGTCCCACCTCTAATTCGCCTACGCGACTGGTTGTTCTCTCTCACACTCGATATCGCCGGAGAGTTCTAGTCGTTTTCGAGATGCAACCGTTACACGGGGTCAATATTTCATAATTATCCATTTGTAAGTAAATTTTAGAATTATTTTTAATTAAAGATTAACATAATCAAATTCAGAGATAAATTTTGTCTTCATCTTCTTGAAAATACTGACCTTCTTATTACCCTAAGCTTAAATATCTTAACGTTTTAATATTAAATATGGTAACATAATTCTTTGAAATTTTTCCACAGTGTTTTTATTGTGACATTCGGCAGACATTCATTATTATTTTTTTTACTAATTAATAAAAACTCTATCTGTAACTCTATTAATTAAAATAATTTTTTGTCAAGTATATAACGAATTTTGCACAACGTTCAATTAATTTAAAGTTGCCAATTACATTAGTTGTAAATCGTTTATCTCTTTTATTCCATAACGATTATTCATTTTATCCTGTTAAAATATTATTTCTAATATTATCTCTTCCAGGTACAACTTGTTATTGGACTTTTATTCTATTCTAGACTAAAGGTAAAAGAAATAATAAGTTAGACTTACTCACAATCAATTTAATTTAACTAATCGGACGACCGGTTTCGCTTTCTATAATATGCAAAGCATCTTCAGGTCACGATACAAAGTTAAAATACTGAAAATAATAATCCCATATTAGGGTGTCGTCTAATAAAGATAAAACATAGGTAGATGATATAAATTATATAAATTACAGTAATTATGCCAATATTATATGTCTGTGGTTTTATAAATGAATAAAATGTTTAAGCAGACAAGGTAAGACCCACAAATTGGTAACATAGTCTATTAAACTGTAATGAATTAATAAATAAACAAATAAATAAACATTACTTACATGCCGGTACTCTATTAATTGTTGGTTGAAAGAACATGTTTCAAACTATCTTGGATTGTTGATTGGAGAACTCAGGTCAACTAATGTAATTGTTTAACAGTAAACGGGGAAGTTCTTGAGGAGACAGATTTTATCCAATGAAGTAGAGATAGGTGAAATGTATTGTTTGTTTGATGAAAGTAATGTTCTATACCATTAAGTTCTTTAAAGAACTTTAAATATAATCCAGAATAAATATAAATAACTTTAAAGAACTTAATGGTATAGAACATTACTTTCATCAAACAAACAATACATTTCACCTATCTCTACTTCATTGGATAAAATCTGTCTCCTCAAGAACTTCCCTGTTTACTGTTAAACAATTACATTAGTTGACCTGAGTTCTCCAATCAACAATCCAAGATAGTTTGAACCATGTTCTTTCAACCATCAATTAATAGAGTACCGGCATGTAAGTAATGTTTATTTATTTGTTTATTTATTAATTCATTACAGTTTAATAGACTATGTTACCAATTTGTGGGTCTTACCTTGTCTGCTTAAACATTTTATTCATTTATAAAACCACAGACATGTAATATTGGCATAATTACTGTAATTTATATAATTTATATCATCTACCTATGTTTTATCTTTATTAGACAACACCCTAATATGGGATTATTATTTTCAGCATTTTAACTTTGTATCGTGACCTGAAGATGCTTTGCATATTATAGAAAGCGAAACCGGTCGTCCGATTAGTTAAATTAAATTGATTGTAAGTAAGTCTAACTTATTATTTCTTTTACCTTTTGAAATGGACTCACACAAGCAACTCATTCATGATTATTCTAGACTAATTTAACCTTTGTCTTTACGTGTTACTGTAATAAACTTGTTTATGTTCCAATACACGTTTTCAAAAGATTTTTTGTTTGTCCGATATACATTTTTAAATAATCTCTTTAAACTAATTCGCAAATTCCCCTTAGCGTTTATTCATATCACAAAATTATTGTTGAATAGCTTATATACATCTACCAATACCTGTGCCGGTTGTACAGACACTCCAAGAACAAATTAGCATTTAGAGATGAAAGTTGGCGCCGAAGGGGCGGGTTATTCAATTTTCTAAGGAACTGGTCGAAATAATAATAAATTAAGACGCTGGCGGAATATATGTTTTCTTAATTTTTGTCTTCAAACTTTGTTAGGGAAAGTCTTTTGAAGTTTTTTGTAACTTTGTTTCGAAATTGTTTTATTTATAGACCCAATTTGCATCTTTAGAGCAACGAGAATTTTAAAATGAGTCTTAAATTTAAACTGGAGATCCCTCTTTTCCTATTAGATGCTATTTTATTAGTATTTTTACAATATTACTAAATTTTAATGTGTTTTACTACTCAGCACTTTATTTTGGAATCTGAATTACATATTTTTACTGGCGCATTCACCATAGGTTCACATTAGTACAGTGTTTCCCAAACTTTTTGTGCCATTCCCCAACTTGGCTTTTCTAAAATTTGTATGCCTCCCCTATGTAATATATATTATTTTTTATATTAGACAATTCAATTGTTCACATAAGAAACTTAAATGAAAGATTTAGGAAGAAATCACTAGGGAATTATTAACGAAACACAGTAAGTAAATTTTCAAATTCAAATTCTAAATAATTTTAATAAAGATTTTTCTATAATAATTTATTATTAACATTAACATTCTTGCGCTTGATAGAAATATAATAGAATAGAAATATGCTTTATTGTCACTGAAAATTGTACAATTTTATAGACAAAACTTACAAAAAGTAAAAAAAAATAACAATAATAATGAAAATTAACTAAAATTATATAAATCATCAATATCACAAAATAAAATATACTCCTTACTTACTCCGTGGCGTTGCAACCCTTCGTGGGTTTTAGCCGACACGACAACATGCCTTCACTGTTTTCTGTCTTGAGCAACCTCCATCCAATTCTTCACGCTCATAGTGCTTAGGTCTCCTGCTATATTATCTCGCCACCGGAGACTAGGGCGTCCGCGTGGTCTCCTTCCAGTTGGGACTTCCTCCCACACCAGTCTTACTGTTCGTTCGTCAGCATGTCTTCTGAGGTGTCCTGCCCATTGGAGTCCTCTGGACTTTATTTCTTTTATGATGGTGGCGTCTGGGTAAAGACGCAATTTCGAGCTCTTTGTTAGTTCTTATCCTATACTGTCCTGATGCTTCATCCAGCACAGGGCCAAAGATCTTCCTTAGGATTTTTATTTCCCAAACACATACTCTCTCTTCGTTTGCATTTGTTATAGTCCACGTTTCGCTTCCATACATCACAACGGGTCGTATGATTATTTTATAGACCTGTATCTTCGTACGTCTTGTTAGTTGTTTCGATTTTATAAGGTTTTGAGGGAAAAAAGACATCTGTTGCCGGCCTGGATCCTGTTATTTATTTCTTGTGATCCGTTATTGTCTTCAGTTATTGTTGTTCCAAGATACTTCAATTCTCTAACGCGCTCAAAGTTAAAGTCATCGATGGTGATGTTCTGACCGATTATGTCTCTGCTTTGGTTATTGAGGCTCATATACATAAATTTCGTCTTGTTTTCGTTGATTTGGAGCCCCATCTTCTTTGCTTCCTTCTTGAACCTCACGAAAGTCTCGTTCATCCTTAATCGTGTGCAAATGCCAGTAGTAAGTTTGGTCCTTCTCGATGAAATACTGTATTCGGTTTTTCGATTGTTGCACTTCTGATTATGTGTTCCAGAGCTAAGTTGAATAGTTGTGGTGAAAGTGCATCTCCCTGTTTTAGTCCATTATTTACTTCAAATGTCTCCGTGTATTGTTGTCCAACTCTCACCTTACATCGTAACCGTTCCATACACATCCGTATCAACTTGACTAGTTTTTTTGGAAAAACCAAGTTCCTGCATCGCTGTCCACAGTCTGGCCCTGCATACTCTATCAAGTGCTTGTTTAAAATCTATGAACATCTGATGAAACTCACGATCAAACTCTTAGCATTTTTCCATTATCTGTTTTATCTGTTATCACTGATGACAAGGAAATCCTAAAAATCTGGAAGGAATACTTCTATCAACTATGGAACGACCAATCTAGAAGAAATACATTAAACATAGAGGTACATACAGCTGAAATAGAAGACCAATACCCGACATACGAAGAAGTAATACAGGCAATTAAAAAACCATGCCTTACCCATGTCAAAAAAAATGTAAATTACAGTCGGACCAGGTATTTTTTTAAGTAAATCAGAAGTTATAATTGCATGAAGAGTTGCAATATAAAAGTTCTTCCAAGTAATACTGGTACCATCAGCAAAAAGAAAAGTTTTAACTAGTTGTTTCCTATTCTTCAAGTGATTGGAACCAATTCAAATAAATACCTCGAATTCCGTAGAAATTTAGTTTTTTTTACCAAAATGTCTTGATTTACAAAATCAAAATTAAATGTTGTTTTCAACGAGAAGACATAAGTCGGGCTTTTATAAGTCTCTCAATAATTTTGGGTAGAACCGGTAGTAACTCAATAGGTCTATATTTGCAGACATTAGATTTTTCACCACCCTTATGAAGAGGAATATTATGGGCTGTATTTAAGCACTCTGGAAATATACATTTTTCAAAGGAATCATTTATTAGTGAGACCATTACTTCAAATACATGTTTTAGGATATTTAAGAAAATTTTTATGGATAGTCCATCAGTAGTACTATAGAAAGATTTGCTTTTGATGCTACTGATTGTTTGGATCAGTTTAGATTTATCAACTATAAAGAATGAATTCGAGACCTTTTTTGAGTTGGGGAGATAGGAAATAGGATATTGTTATGGCAAAATAGTTAATGTTATATTTTTACTCACATTAACGAAGTATCGATTTAGATTTTCAGGGTTTGGAAGAAAAAATATTAGAGCTGTGTTAGTTTTATTTCGAAGATACAAGATGAGATCGTTTATTATGGACCAAGTTTCTCTTGTAACATTTTCCTGGCTACCAGGTTTTCCCTATGAATAACATAATGCACAAGAATTATTTCTGAATTCGCATCTTTCAACAATTTTAAGTAGCTAGTTTTCTTGTCCATCATATTAAGAGCAGAACCACCTGCAACACAAGCTCTTAGATTTTTCATTGGTATATCTTTGCAGTTAGTGGAGCTTTCTAATTTTTTACAGAACAATATTTTATTAGCAAAATGCCTTTTATCAATTTATCTTACATAGGTTATCAATACTGCCTCACTGTCTCCCAAAGTTGATTTAACAATGTGTATTGAGAAATTTCTTGTTTTTAGCTTTTCAATAATTGGTTTTTCAATATCTTCTAATATTTCATTTTGTTTATTCTTCTGCTAACAGTATTGTTACTGAGTAGCATAGCTTTTACATTTTTGTCATCTTTTTCAAGGACCTTTTTAAGAATTGATGAGTAAAAAAATTTTATTTCCTTACTTAGCCTTTAGAACACGATTATTAGTTGAAGTATGAGCAAAAAATAGAGCCTTTAACGTTACCGATAATATAGCCTTTAATTCAAGTGGTATGTAGAAACATACCACGTGCTTTGCATTGAATAGTATCTCCTAAAAATCTCTCCAAATTTGTCGAAATGAACACTCTACGGGCTACTTTTTGATTACCTTTATAGTAATGTGAGTAATTTTGTCTCTCAGCATTGTCGTTACTTTTTTCTACAGATCCATTTTACTTTTTCTCTTGTTTCTTTTTAATTCTTTCTATAATTTCCCCATCAATGTGTTGGATAGATTCATTTGAATTTTGACCTTATTTTTAATTTTTACCGATATCGAAACCGTTTTTAAATTTCTTTCCGTTTTGTTCATATTTGCTGAGAATAATTTCAAGCTTTGCACTATTAATGTACTGATAATACGCGCAACATTTCATAAATAAACTTAACAGAATGGAATACAAATCTATAGGAGACCTGACTAAATAAATTAGCAGCTCTAGTCGATATTTGCTTGTTCGCCTAAGGTTTACTGTTCCCAAATTGTCAATTTAACCAGCTTAATCAGGAACTAGTGACCGTAACGACGCATTTCTTATTAAAGTTAAACCCAGCCTGACCCATCGAACCAATTCCCGAGAAGCTTGGGACCGTTGAGTAGAGATGCGGCGCGTACGAATAGGTTAGTTCAACGATTTTGTAGAACTGGTATCAGTGAAATTGATATTTTAAATGTGTTGACGAAGTTTCTACTAGAAATAATAATAAGTCAGAGAATAGGAGTTAATAGGCCGAGAAATTATAAGTTTGATGAACGGTATACTCATTGGGGGATTCTCCGTCAACGTATGGGGATGGATAAGTGCTAAAGACCTACGCGTTTGTTCTCATATAGAAGAAGAATTAACCGGAGTATATTACAAACATATTCTTGAGAACATAATATTGCTATCAGTGATCCAGAGATTCCCTAATAACAACTTTATCTTCCAACATGACAATTGCCCTATACATACGAGTAGAACTGTTCGAGAATGGTTGGAAGAAACCCATGTTAATTAATTAATTAATTAGTTAATTAATTTCTTCCGTGGCCTTCCCGAAGTTGTGACCTTAACCCCATGGAAAATTTATGGGCAGAGTTAACAAAGAAATTACATGAAAGTAACCACTGGCAACGTCACTTTGACGTAAAATGTGCATTTAAATAAGGTAAAAATTCAAAAAATCGGCTACTAGATATCGTTGGCTGTATGCAATAGTGACAAAACATTTCTTCTTAGAGTGCCATATCCCTACGGAACGTCGGCGACTACCATGCTTATAATATTGTTATACTGATCTCGGTCTTGCGCTACTTGTAGCAATTGGTCCCTGTCAAACCTGTCCACTGCCGCAAATTCCTCAACCAAGAGAGTTTCTTCCGTCCTATCCATTTCTTTCCTTCGATTTTACCGTTGAGAATTAGCCGAAGGAACTCATATCTTGGTCCTCTGATTATATGTCCAAGATATTCTAGTTTACGCCTCTTAATAATATTTAATAGAGTTCGTTGATGTCCCATTCTTCGAAGAACTTCTTCGTTTCTGGTTCTGCTAGTCCATGGAATTTTTAGTATCCTTCGATACAACCACATCTCAAACGCCTCGATTTTATTCATGATATCGGCGTTTAAAGTCCAAGTTTCACATCCATACAAAAGTACAGACCACACGTAACATCTTGTAAACTTTTCACGGATTACCAAATTTAATGAGTTATTGGATAATAGAGGCTTGAATTTTTGAAATGAGTTTCTTGCCTGTTCAATTCTACATCGAATTTCGAAGGATAGATCTAGATTTTGGGTAATCCAACATCCAAGGTATTTGAAACTCTAAACTCTCTGCAGCGGTTGTTGGTTTAATATCAGTTGGGTTGCGCCGATATCCACTTTACTGGTCACCATGTATTTAGTTTTATCGATATTTATCGACAGTCCCCAATTTGTGCATTCCATGTCAACTCTATTGATTAGCTCCTGCAGATCGTCGATGTTTTCAGCTAGAATCACAGTATCGTCGGCGTACCGTATATTGTTAATTATTTCTCCTCCTATGATAATTCCTTTTTGATGTAAAGCTTCCCTAAATAGATTCTCAGAATACACGTTAAAGAGGGTGGGAGATAGTATACATCCTTGTCTTACGCCTCGTTCAATACTGATTGGCTTTGATTCTCTGTTGTTGGTATTAATAATGGCTGTTTGGTTCCAGTAAAGTTTGGCAATAAGTTTGATGTCTTTCTCATCTAGTTGGATGCTCTGCAAGGCGGTAATTAGTCTGGTATGCTGAACGCGATCAAATGTCTTTTCAAAATCAATGACAAAACACAAAAGCTGGTAATTTTTCAAACCAGGGATTTAAAGTTTGTGTGCCAATAATTTTCTCTTATTTGTTTTACTACATTGATTGGGATTTTTGGAAAAAAAAATAAATTTTGGTTTATTTGGGAGAACGTTAGGTAGCCTTTAATGAATTGTAACACACACTTTTCACATCCTCATTTTTAGTATGACCAACAACTAAATAGCGATGTGTTATAAAAGAAACTTTGAAATAGTTTACAGCGTACTGATACATTGAAACTAGTTACTTCTTTTGAAGTTATACTTCTATACGCACGGTCGGCGTTGGAAATTTGCACGGGAGTGAATATGTGAAACCATTACATATGTAAGATAATGAGTAAGAGAGAGACATAAGATATATTCTCTCTCTCTTCCTCTCTCGAGAATAAAAATGTTCCTTTTGTATATATATTTAATATTATAAATATATTATATTATATATAATATTATATATATATATATATATATATATATATATATAATATAATATATATTAATATTATTATTTATGTGATACGTTTTGTATTATTTATTAAATGTTCATAATTACTTTAGGCTTTTGTATTTCAAAATAATCACTGTATGACAGACAACTGTCAATTTTGAAATCCGTTATTATCATCTCTAATTGGCAAATCTTTTACGTGTTTGGTTCATACGCTGGTGTACGTGAGTTCGAATCCCAATATGAATTTCCTTTTTTATTCTTGAAATATTTAAAAACCTCACGTTAATGTTATTAAATTTATGTAATATACGCAAAAATGCTAAATTTTAAAATAAAATGAAAATTTACAACATAATCCGAGTTGTTGGTTTTTTATTTTTATCTTCGTAAAGTAAGTTATGTATATTGGCAGTTTTAAATACTTATGAATATTGCATTTTAATTTGTATTGTATTATTATGTTGCAGTGTATTGTATTGTAATTTTTATATTAATAACAGAGTAAACAATGAATTTTACTGCAGAGTATGTGTAAAAAAATTTTTTTTCATTCAACTCCTTTTATACATATATGAAAATAAAAATATATATTTTCATTAACATATTGATACAATCCTTCATTTACTATATTCCTATTACAGGTCAAATGTTTATATACAGCAAACGATGCACCATATACCTATATACCTAATTCTTTTTCTCTTTCTGCTCTCTCTTACGTATAGCATTAAATATGTAATGATTGTGCAGATTGACTCCCATATAAATTTGTAACGGAGAACGCGTGTATAGAAGTATAACTTCTACCGGCAGTCCCACTGGACTGCCAGACCCGTTTTTTTTTCCTTGGCCACCACAATTCTCTGAGTAAAATATGAATTTTAAATCGTCAGATTTGGTTTTTATGGATGTTTGTTCCAAATACATCAGCAGATAAGAACCAAGTTCTATGGCACCTTTACTACCTTCTCCTTCATGCCAAACATAGCTGTGCACATTTCCCAGTCCCTTTTTCTAAACTGATATGTTAATAGCTTAGATTTAGAACAGCTTGTAGGTCAAAACAAGAACTTTTTGTAAGTTAGTTACATTCTCTCTGTCAAGTATTTTTAGCTCCTGGCTTAAGTTTTTCTCGTTATGATGGTTATTATAACCATCTTCTAGGGCTGTTTTTTTTCACTGCTCGAATTTTTGATTTTTCACAATACTGACATTGATCTTTTTAGAGAGAAAAGAATGCATATTTAAGTATATAATTTTAAATAGTTTACGATATAACCAATTTCTACAAATTCATCATGGTTTCTTTGGCCATCAGCGTTATAATCATTGTACAGATCTGTCAATATTTTGCCTCCTATATATTTTTTTGAGGTACTACTTCGACAATATGGCTCTCCATTGTCGGAATTGAAGAAAGGTGTTTACGAACCCTATTCATAGTTTCGTTACAAAATGTTTTTTTGGCTTTAAAGCCACTTTCCGTCTTCCCAATAACAATAATAATAATAATAATAAATGTCTTTATTAACAACAGATTAAATTTTCTTTACAATGAAATATAATATCAGTAGGGCGAGATTCAGTTTGTGTACCACTGTGCAACAGCGGCACACAACTGCTCTTCCACCTAACCCATCGAAAATAGGATAGACAGACTATATCTAAATAATGAAATTGTATTTACAATAAAACATAAAAATATTAAGTACATATTAAATTTATAAATTATAAACTCTTTATTTTTTTTTTAATTCTTAAATTTTTAAATTACTGTTCAGCTAACAACTGCTCATAAATTAATCTCTTGAACTTGACTGTAGATAGATTTTTAATATTGTAGGACAAACTGTTAATATTGCAAGCAATTGAATATGAAAATGAACGTTTAAAAAAGGATGTTGTATGTTTAGGTAAAGTGAGGGTATTCTTGTGTCTAAGATTAAAATTATGAACGTCCGTCCTATAAGTTATTCGATTGTACAGGTATGGTGGAACTCTCTCTTGAATGATTTTATGGTAAAAATATAAAGCATGGAGTTTCCGACGATTTTTCATATTTAGCCACTTGACTACAGTGAAAACATGACTTATCCTTTGAAATTTCCTGATGCCAAAAATCAAACGCAAACAAGAATTTTGCAATTTCTGTATTCTCCATGAATCAAATTCAGTGAGACACGCATTGTAAAGCACGTCACAATAATTTAATTTTGATAATACCAGAGCATTACATAATAATGACTTTGTGGCCCTACTTAATAAATTGCGGCTTTGATACAGTAATTTTAAAACGGCGTAAGCTCGTTGTAAACAAATACTTACATGATATGTAAACCTTAAATCTTCGTCGAAACAAACCCCAAGGCTTTTAATCTTTTTGCTAAAAATTAAATTGTCCTAAGATAATTCGATTGGCATAATTCTCTAAAAATATTTTCCTATGGAGATTCCTCCCAAAAATAATAACCTGAGTTTTTGATGTATTCAATTTTAAACAATGATTTTGAGAAAAAATCTGCAGCTAAAGAAGGTCATGATTTATTGCATTTACCGCTTGATCACACTCATTTGGATAAAATGACATATAGAGTTGGGTATCGTCTGCATAATAATGTTGTGAACAGGACAAAAACACAGAAGGAAAATTAGATGTGTATATAGAGAATAAAATTGGACTTAATATAGATCCTTGAGGCACACCAGTATTAAGATCTAGAAATGAAGAAATATTTTGATTAAGTTTTACTGCTTGACATCTATTAGAAAGATAGGATTTCATTAGATCAACTGCTCTCGCTTCTAGACCAATATATTTTAAAATAGAGAATAACAAATTATGGTTAATTGTATCAAAAGCTTTTGAGTAGTCTAGAAGAATTAGAATTGATATTTTGTTTTGGTCATAGGTTCTAAAAATATCATCTGTAATATTTAATAAAGCAGAAAGACAGCTATATCTGGACCTAAAACCGGACTGCATCATAGGGATTATGTTGTTATTTTTTAAATGCGTTTGTAACTGAATATCAATCACATTTTCCAAAATTTTAGATAATGTAGGTAGTACACTTACTGGTCTTAATTCATTCATGCTTTCTGTATTTTTAGTCTTCGGTAACGGAATAACATGTGCCCGTTTCCATTTAGTGGGAAAAATTGAATTTGTTAAGCAAAAGTTAATGATATGTGTGATATACGGTAGAAGAAAGGGAATACACAGTTGAAGCGTTAATATGTTAATACCATCATCACCAATAGCTTTACTTTTAATATTATTAATAATATGTAAAATATTAATTTCAGATACTGTTTTAAAGGTAAGAGAAGAACTGAGGGAATACTTAAAGTTATTTTCATAGAATATTTGTGTATCAAAGTCTGCTTTCATGTTTGGTATGACTTCAATAAAGTGTTTATTTATCTCATTTGCATTCCACACGTTTTTAATTTCAAAGTTATTTTTGATTTTGCAATTATTTACCAAATATTTTAAGTTATTCTACATATCTTTAGAAGATTGATCATGTATGTTTTTAAAATATGATTTTTTCTCCCTTATAGTCATGGCTGTTACTAAGTTACGTAATACTTTGTAGTCATTCCATTGATTTATATTTCTAGTTAACTTGTAAGCAGTAAGTGCTTTATCCCTATCTAACATTAATTGCCTGATGGTATTAGTTAACCATGGAGCATATTTCTTTGAGATTCTAAAAGTCTGATATGGAACATGTATGTCAAGTAAAGTAATGATATTATTAGAAAGAAAATCGACTTTACTGTCTATCTAAATTTTTGAAATTCCGAGTAGTAATAAATTTATTTGTATTAGATTTGACATCACAACCAAATTTTAAAACAACCAATTCATGATCGCTTATTTCTGGGATATGTTTTACTTCAATAGACAAGATTTTATCCTCAGTAGATGTGATTACATAATCAAGCAGAGTCGATGTGAACTGGGTGATTCTAGTTGCTTGATTTACCATATGCTTTAGTCCAAGACCATCTAATACATCTGTAATGAACTGTGTGGAATAATTATTGGTATTTAACAGATCAACATTAAAATCGCCCAAACAGAGTAAATGATCTACACTTGGCAGTACTGATGATAAAGTTGTTTCCAAAACTCCAAAGAAAGTTTTATAAAATGCTCCATAAGGATTATATAAAACACCAATAGCTAGTGTTTCATAACGAAGAGAGAGTTTTAACCATATCTGTTCAATTTCGTTTGATGACTCAATCAGCACATAATTTATATTACATTTTATGTAAATACCTACACCTCCACCTGTGTCATTTTTATTCCTGTCGACTCGCTCAAAGTTATAGCCAGGTATATTCATGTTCTTACTGGATATTGATTCCTTTAACCATCTTTCACTTATACCCAAAATATCTAAATCATTTTTCAAAATAAGTTCTTTTACATCAATAAAATGCGCAACTAGCGATCTAGAGTTTATATGAGCACACTTTAAACTACTCATGTTAAGCTTAGATTAGATCCTTACTAAATTGGTATAAACAAATATGTAAATAATTTAAGCAAAATTTGTAGATGATTATTATTTGCATAAACAGTAATTCACATGGTGATGCATTAACAGTGTAAAAAATTACTCTTTCATTCAAAACACAGTATAAACTAAGGATTTTTTACTAAATAACTCAAGATGTACAGTTAAATTTGAATTGAAGCGCAAAGAAAATAATCTAACAGTAAATAAATTTAATTCGCCTAAGTTCAGATAATTAAAGCAATAATTAAAAAAGAAACAAAAATAAAATGTTCAAAGAAAAATGAAAATAAAGTAAGTACCTATATGCCAAAATCTATCCCCGAGATATACCATTATAACTAATAATAATATTAACTCTAATTGCAAACCAACATATATGAAAATAAATTTAAATTATAATAAAGCAAGGTCGTTTTCAGATAATATAAGCTTCTTTGACCCATTTTGCGATACATATATTTTACCTTGATATGTCCAGCAGTTTTTGGTACCCACAGATGTCCTCACTTTTTTTAATAATTCCTGACAATCAGGAGAAAGCATTTCACTAATCACGACACTGCAACCTTTAAGATTTTTCTTCTGATTAAACACTTTTGTTTTCAACCATCTGTTTACAAACACAACGGCTACCGGTCTTGGCCTCTTATCATAATTTCGTTTTTTACCTAGTCGATAGCAATCAACTAAATTGGTTGACAGGATAGGTATATTAAGTTTATTGTTGATTATATTTGTAATAACATCAGGTAGGTCTTCTTTCTCTTTCTCATCGACACCATTGATAATAAGGCATTTAAGCCGTTTGTCTTGTTTTAGATATTCAATGCTATTTAGGTTTTGAATTACAAGTTTTTGCACTTTATTCAATTCTTCTTTGACGGAATTAATTAATTCTAACATATTTTTCTCAAAATTATTTATAAAATCTATTTGGGTACCTACTATATAACTAAACGTAACACTACACTAATTAGTACTGAAAAACTATTAAAATGAATGCAATTTACCGCAAATAACTTAGGTTTTCTCGGAGGTAGACTTAAACACACACTCTTACTCGTTCAGCGCCATCTATCCTTCCCTAACAGTTCGAATACATCTATTAGTAACTCTAATGTTGGATATAAAAAATCTTTTGCACATTCGTATTTTTTTCTGATTACAGTTTTCCAAATAAAATGCATGTCTATAACCACGGCTTGATGTGTTACCTTTATCTGCATATCGATTTATGTTGATTTAATTATATACATGGATCTCAGAATAACCCTTCGTTATTAATTTATATTTACAATATTGACCAATACTTTTTAAAGATCTGTGTTCTTTCTGGTACCTTAAATTTTTCTAAGTCTACATGGATTGCAAGATGGACCTAAACTGCGAGCCTGTACAAGATTACCGTTAACATTGGTGTATTTTCGACCTGAATTTCTAAGAATCTTTCTGACATTTCTTTTCCATTGGTCCGGACAAGCCTCCTTTTCCTACTTTTAGGTTTATTAATCGACACCTCTTCTGGTATTCTAGTCTCCATATTTTTTATCAGAACCTCTGTAAATGTAGTCAATACATCATGATCATCATTCACGTAATAAGGGTCCGCATCAGAACTAAAATGGTTTTGTTTTATATTTAAACGGGTAGATGTAATCAACAAATCGTCTAAAGTTTTCTATCAAATCGATTATTTGAAATTATTCATTAAAATAATATTATTATTATTACTTCCATTACTCCTGCTCGAGATAGGATTAATTCCCTTTTTTCTGATAACCCTTTGGATCTGAAATTTTTCAAACAATAAATTTATTCCTTTTATTTAATGTGACACAACTCCAAACTTCTCACTGATACAGTTTCTGTTATAGTGGCACAACTCAAAAGTGCCGACACTGCATAGAAACTTGATATCGACACATTTCGACTTACACTGCACAGTTAAAAAGGGCCAGTACTGCAAGAAATAATTTATCTCAACCTACAACATGTCATAGCGACACTAGTGACATCCAACGGACATTTTTGCTATTATTATTGTGCCAGTTTTGCAGGTCATAAATAAGGCTTTTTTAAATCCTCTAGTGATGCTAACTCAATGTTGTCAATTTTTGAGTTAAACCACTATTGCATACAGCCGAGGATATGTAAGAGTTTAAACTGTTCAATGGCTTTCTATACGCGTTTTCCAATAAAGTAAAAAGTAGAGTATGGCGTTATTTTGGGGAGCTGTCGACTTAAAATCCAGTTGGTTTAGTGCAGTAAGAATTTATTGCTTATTAATTTCTCGTACAACTCGTTTGTGCTTAGTTTTTATAATTTTACTGGTTTAACTACAATAGATTATTTAGCAATTATCATATTTTGTAGAAATTAAGACTTTTATTTATGTGTTTACGTTCCTATCTTATCATTATATGGTATAAGGAAGTAGTTCCGAATGGATCCGTTTCGCTCACCTCAACGCGATACCAGTTAATTTTCATTTATCGGCTGGTAAGTGGCGGAGCACTGTTCGAACATTGAGTATAATTATAGATTGACCCAAATAGTGTCTATACTGCCATTTCCCGAGTGCTAATTGTCCACCGGATTGTGTCTCTCTTCGGGCCCGGCTCTCCTCGTTCTGCAGGCAACTTCCTAATTCGGTTATGCAACACTAAAAGCCTTCTATTAAAGTGCATTTCAAGTTGTCGTATCAGATTATTGCCGGGCGTTCTAGTATGATTTTATAATTCGATTAGATGAATTATTGTCGTTCTGAAAATTTTCGGATACTGGCAGCTGAACTCGAGTTTACCTAAAACGAATCATGTTCAAGCTCTGGAAATACATCGAGATGGATATCTTAGTACAATCAAGATAATCTGTAGTTTCAGTATTAAATTACTAATTAAAATATTGAAGTTTAAAAACAAAGAAAAGTGGAATCAACTTTAATGTTTAGTTCAATTCAATATACAACACGGAGTTAATTGCTACTGATTTCAAAAAACAACAGAAAATTTCAATGGAAAAATTATTTCAAAGTGATATATATATATATATATATATATATATATATATATATATATATTGAGATGATATTAAATATAGGAGAAACAAAGGTAGTGTTTAAAGAAATAATTTACAAGTTATATACTAGAAAATATTATAAAAAGTATTTATATGAGGACATTCTTAAGAAATTAGCATAATAATAAGTAAAAATGTTAATAGTTTAAACAAAAGATCTGAAATTCAAAATTTAAGCAAAATTTATAATTATATTCTTTCTTTATGATTTATATATAAAACTTGTAAAATGTCATATTTAATTCTCCATATATCTGTCACATTCTTTCAGACATCTGTCAACGGTGAATAAATCTTCTTCTTTTTGTTACTAAACAAAAAAGAATGTTTAAACGAAATTTTACTTTTGGCAATATAATTGTCAAAAATAAAAATTTTATGTTGGCATTTATGACATTGAGGCTATTTGTAATTGGTTGCTATTTGAACTTATTTATAAATTCAATTATTTTTATATTAAAAAAATGTTTTCAAAATTATAAAAATTTTCGGAGAAACATTTATTAGATTAAAACATTTTTGTATTAAATATTTTGAAGATGTAAGCAGTGATTTTTACTTACCAAACTAATTTTTATTTGGTAAGTTAACAAAAATTGTTTTTTCTTTTTAGTTCAACCTTGTAAGTATTTTGTCTTTTTTAGCTCTTGATAATAATTGTAAACACAATTGAAAGCTCGAGAATAAAAAAATAGTTAACCAATAGCCCTATTATTGACTCCAACCCATCCAAAACAGTTATATATTTGTTCCAAACGAGTCACAAGTACTTCTTTTTTCTTATTCATATATATATATATATATATATATATATATATATATATATATATAAGAAATACTGGATATTATTGACTGTCGATATAAACAAACAACACAGTTTATTAGGGCTGCAGTCAGTAGGTTTGGCCGGGATGTTATAGAAACACTCTTTTGACTTTTGGTCGAGCTTTCGGAATTCTTTTATTCCTTCTTCAAGACACACATTTTATATGTGTGTTTTTAATGTTGAGTGTCGTAGCTTTAGAAAAATAATCTCAACGACTAGTAAGTTGTAATGACAATTTGAGATATGTTTTTATTTTGTAAATGTAAATATTTACACTTTCTTCTAATATAGTGTCTTGAACAAGGAATAAAAGAATTTCGAAAGCTCGACCAAAAGTCAAAAGAGTGTTTCTATAACATCCCGGCCAAACCTACTGACTGCAGCCCTAATAAACTGTGTTGTTTGTATATATATATATATATATATATATATATATATATATATATATATATATATATATATATATACTAATAAGAAGTTATGCCTTAATTTTTAGCAAAACCCTTGTACATTTCTTTCCTAGTTCCTCCTACAGATAAAAAGGTTTAAAAAAATCTCACAGACCGCCGGTAATGGAGTCGATATTCCTTATCAGAAGCCACTGAAACATTTAAAACTATCTGGATACGTGAAAGCACATAAAAATGTTTTAATGGCACCTCGGCACGAAGCAATTCAATCAGACAGTAACACTTTAGAAGGAACTCAGACGATTTTTTTGGTTCTTGCGAGTGCCATTGCGGGAAGTGACTTTGAACTTTGGAAGGATTATCTAAAATGGGTTGGAATGTTAGCTGCTACTACCGTTAAAAGAACTATCTACTACAAGATATTGATATAAAAACCGCATTTTTAATTAGATTTTTATAACTTTTTTTGTAGAGTATTTACTAATTATTTGCCCATGGATGTTTATTATATTCAATTTGGGAATGCAAATCGAGTATAATAAATAAAAAATACAGTTTATCTGATACGTTTTCAGATGACAACGGTTTTTATGCAAAATATATAGATACAAAGTTGTATTTTGACAACGATATTCGAAGTGGAAATCAAAATGTCAAAACAAACGTATTTTAAACTGAAATTGTGATTAATTTCCATAAAAGAAAATACCACTGATAAATAGTTCCAGAACAAAATTAATAATATTTTTATTTTATTGAATTTAAATTATTCCTTCTTTACACGATATCGGTATTCTATGTTTCTCTATTTTATTTTTTTGGGAGCTTTTTCTGTTCAATCCTTGAAAGCCACAGTGTCTTAATCATTAAAAACCATTTTAATATCGTTTTTAGTTTGGCCGTCTGTCGTTTTTTTGGCATAGGTTCTACATTGCGGTTTTTTTTTTGTAGGGATCGTTGTATCTAAGATACCATTTAATTGAGGTATTGCCTATTTTTGGACAAAACCTTTTGCTTCTGTAATTAGTCTTTCAGTAATTCTAATACGGTAAGTATGACTATAGTCTTAATCTTAAAATACTTATATCACCGACGACCAAACCGCCAGAAATTCCAAAAGATTGAGTAGTTCAAGCATAAATTATAGGATTAATTCACTTCTCGACTTTATTTAATCCGTTTCGGTATAATTTCTTAATTGATCGAAGATAAGACCGCAGTAAAATGTTACCGACCATAAATTCTAAAATAATGACATTCGCTGTTGATTATGCTATTAAAAATTTTTATGTCTTCATAAAAATGAAGTGGGTGTAGCTCCCGCTGTGATCTCACCGCGATTAGAATTAAAACTTGTACATTTTATATTTTTCTACCTGTGTAACGGAATAGAGGTGGGGAATTACTACAAAAAAGTTTCTATACGCTTTCAATGATTTAAATAATGTTTTATTCCTCCGTATATCGTCTATCATTGGTGTCGTTGGTGTGTGCTATTTTCACGAGGTCTCCATTCTAATAGCATCTTAAAATCTTTATGCAACATTATATACAACATTAACTTTCGCAACTACATTAGCCCATTTTATTTATTCTACTGCTGATTTAAATTACTCAATCGACGTTTCATTGATTCACTGGTGTGTACAGATGTATATAGGAATTTTATTTTCTTTCCGACTCTATAATGAAAAGACAGAAGGAATTCTCGAAAGTTACATTTTTGATTTCTCTTGATGTTACTGGTTGTCTGGAGATATTTCGACGTACTATATTATCACGATTAACGAAATATATCGTAATATTACCAAAGCAGTGAAAATATATTTAAGAAAAGATATGTTCACTATAAAATCTCTCGATTAAAATTAAGAAAATTGAATGACCCTGGCATAAGAGAGAATATCCAAAAAAAATATTTAAGAACTTTGATAAATCGGGTAATAATATCAAGGACATCAATCAACAATAGGAGACAATAAAAAGCTGCCTCCTTGATGAGAGGATGACGGTTTCATCAGTAAATGTTGCTAAGAAACACTGATCAGAATAAACATTGATCAGAAAAAACACCTCCGACCAAGCACATTACCTTGAGGTACACCGGAGTTTATAGTTCCTTATGTTTTTACGGATTCTCCCTTACTTAAGCCACCTTCTAGCAGAAAAATATCTCAATCTTAATACCACGTTGCAGTTTTGTGTTAATAGGAGGTTCGCATTTTGTGATACTTGAAACAAGACAAATTCAGTAATCAGCTCATAAACAGAAACTTTCTTTTTATTGGTGTTGAGTACTACATCAATAATTTCGGTTTTTCTAAAAGGTTATATAGATAGACATCTGGTATGGACAGTCCAAATACCTACAAATATTTTTTTTACTGGTTGTTGTAACTCACAGGAAAATGGAGTAAAGGTAGTTTCCAGGTGTTGGAACAGTGAAAGTAGCATTCTTATTTATGTACAAAATAACAAACAAACAAACAAACAGAAACATTGTTCAATAAATAAAACCAAGAAGTATAAAGGAGTTGAATTAGATGATATTATTGAAAAATATTGACATCATTAGGTGAAACAAGGATCAGTAGGCTAACAGCTTTGTTAAATAGAGTTATAGATGTGTAGCAAATGCTAGATAAATGGAGAGGACCATATTTGTTCCTATATTGATAGACAGATATGTAAATGAACAAAACTATCTCAAAATTGGATTACAATAATTAGTGCTATTGAAGTAGCGATATAAAACTCAGATCTCAAGTCAAAGATATTTTTTCCAAGATAACAGCATGAGTGTTTAAATTCAAATATGGTTGTGTGAACTAATCAATACATTTTTCCTCCCCTGTATTCCTACAATCGCTATAGTACCACCCGGGCTCGTGGAATGCGTCCCGCTAAGACACAAGAGCTTAAGTCGTTAAGAGGGAAAGACGTAACCCGACAGTGAATCAATGCACTAATATTCTAATAATGCACTAATAAGTAGTGCAAACTATGGCAATTAGACCAAGCGGTAAGTTTTACCTAGTTTTACCTTTACCTATAAATTGTTGTTGATTGTTTATTGCAACCATTTAAATTTTAATAATTATTTGCACCTATCAGTAAAAGTTCATTCATCTCGCCAGGGCTATCGAAGGAAATATTGTTGATATTAGTTTAATTACTATTAATTCTTGTACTAATTCATAGTTTATTTAATTCGCCACAATAAGTAAAAACTTAATATCCACAAGGAAAATAAAATTCCTGTATTTGGCTGTATAACATGAATCACAAAAGTTTTTTATTTAAAAATCCTTTATAAAAGGTTAATAGTTAAAAAGACCCTTTCGGGCTACATCGCAGAACATTTTCAAAACAAAAAGTTAATCAGCAGTGTAATATTACCTGGAATAAGTATTACCAATATAGTGGATGCAAAGGTAAAGGCTAAATCTTAAATAATGTTGAAAAAGAAATGTGGTTAAATACTTACCAGGTATATATGAGTCAAACCACTAAATATCTGGGTAAAAAACCTTAAAAAGATGGTGTAATGTTAAAGTATTTAACAGATACCCTACCTGGCAACGTAAGACTCCCAATTTGGGTTGTTGCTGACCTTCAGACAATGTCTGAATGGGAAAACTTAATAGGTATTGAATACCGAAGTACCGACATCACGTACTGAAGTGTCGAGAGTATCTAGACCTAGTATCTTTACCTTATAAACAAAAAAATTTACAATGTAACAATGTGCTGCAAACATGCTTTTTCAGGTCCATGATTGGTTTATGTTCACGTTGATTAGATCCTCTCCGAGTCATAATGCAAAAAATTTAGTATTAATAAAACTCAAAAAATCATAGAAAAACGATACCTGGGGGAAGAACCATAATTGATAAGAAGCAAAACCAAAATAACTGACGACCTAAACTAATGGACTTAAACAAGTGAAAGATATCAAGTTGGTATACGAATTGGAAAGGAATATGCAACAAATGGACTGTACCTCTAACCGAGTATACTGTAAGATGAAGAGCAACAGCAAATGAGATGGAACAATTGTATCGAGCATACTGGAATGTGAAAAGGACAAAAGAAACATGGAAAAATATTGGTTCGCAGATAGATAGATGGATAAATTCCAAAAAATTAATTTATTTAAAATGCTTAAAGAATGCAATAATTTTATATCAGTCAATATAAATCAATTTTAACAACTGATTAATTAGGAAACATTAATAATTACGTAACAGTTCCATCTCTATTTCGGAACTGTTAACAGCCATCATAAATCACACTGTGAATATGATAATTTTGCTACTATTGGTTTCAAGCTTTTATTGGTCGGTTATATACTCCAATCATGTGTTTTGTGAGCGTAAATTATGGAATTATGAATATTTAACAGGAAGACACAACGCACGTCATAAGTAATCAATTTATTAATCATATGGGCTGAATAACTTAAAATATTTTTATTTATAGACAGTATTTATAAAAAAATAGAAAATAAAGAGGGAAGAAAATGATAAGTGACGGAAAACTCACTACACTTTGATAAAAACGAATCAAAATAAGATGATTACACAGTACACACACACACACTCACACACACACACACACACCCGCACACACACACACACACACACACGCAAATCCACATAAAAAGTATTTCAAGTAAAAACTGCTACAGCTGCCACTGGAATTTAAAATTCATTTGTCTTTTGAATAGTTTAAGTTATTTAATGATTCCTTTAAAACAAAAAAAATTCATCAATTAAGTCAAAATTCATACTTACCTACCAAACTTTATAATTTCCGTTAATCTAATTCCATCAGTCCCACTAACGTGGGTTATGTTACAGTTTGAGGAACAAGTTTTCTGCAATCTCCTTATCTTCTTGCTCAATGATAGAAACTGATGATACTAACCTAAAACAAAGTTTAAATAATTAAGATTAATCGTAGTGCTCAATATTTAAAGGCATTTAAGTTAATAAATTATTAAGTTAATACAGGCAAAAAAGAATAATTCTTAATAACAATCAACAAATATCCACTCCATCAAAATACCAATGAGAACTAAGAATTTTCAATTAATTTTGCCTACAGAAAAAAAAAAGCAAAAAGTAACTCGACACCTCTGTGCACACATATTTATACACAAAAAAACATGGATACTGTCGGATGGAGCCGTCGTCAATAAAATTGATTCGTCTTAATAGAAAAAAGGAGAACCGCAAATATCAAAGATGTAAAAAGCCGAAGGGGGCATGTTGTGGATCTGATTACTCACTAGTTCAGATAAAATATATATGCTGGATCTCGACAAACATAAGCAGAAACAAACAACCAAACAGCTAGAGTTTAAAAATTTAGGAATTTTTAAAAATTTGAAAAATTTAGGAACATTTAGAAATAACCAAATGCTAAGGAGGACTGCGGGAAAAAAATAACTCAAGCTATAATTAACTCAGAACACTTGGACTGCGAAGAATATCGGAAATAATTGAAGACAAAAGTATCAAACGCACCGACAAGGACAGCAAATG
Source organism: Diabrotica undecimpunctata (assembly GCF_040954645.1). Classification (NCBI taxonomy): domain Eukaryota; kingdom Metazoa; phylum Arthropoda; class Insecta; order Coleoptera; family Chrysomelidae; genus Diabrotica; species Diabrotica undecimpunctata. The sequence continues at coordinate 7,693,409 of NC_092803.1, read as the reverse complement.
AATTGTAGTACAAGACACAATGAAGAAAATATAAAAGATCAGATAGTAAAAGAAACATGGTGATGGGGGCACTAAATTCGATTTTATGGCAAACAATATAAGTAAAGATACAAAGAAAAGAACCTACAATGTAACATTAAAACTAGTATTAACATATGAAATAGAGTTATAGCATTTAACCAAACTATTAAGTACTGAAATGGACTTTTAAAGGAGAACTGTAAGAAGATTTTCGTTTGAACATATAAAAAATACCGATATTAGTAGACAAATGGAAGTACAAAGGTGTTCAATTTTTCACATGCGAAAAACCGTAAAAAATTATATTTTTCGCTGTATTAATTTCTATCATTCTCCACCTCAATTTTAAATTCATTATCATACTCCAACCCTTAGTAATAATTCCTACTCCCGCTTCAACCCCACTACTTTGGGCATACAGACAGTTTTAAAATGGAAAACGAAAAAGACTCTCTCAACTGTTGACTGCCGCTAACAATAAACGCACTCTCTTTCGACTGTTGTTTGCCACCAGTAACAGACGTACTCTCTCTCGACTGTTGACTTCCGCTAGCAACAAACACTCTCTTTCCCCCTCTCTCTGTTTCTCTCTCTCTCGCTTTCCCTCTGATGGTTACTCGAAAAAAACCGCGAATCCTATTTTGAATCATATAGAGAACTGACGCAAATGTGCTCTTTCTCTTGATATTAGTATTAGTACCGCGACACACGTGTGTAGAAACCGCTAAAGACAGCTCCCCTCATACGAGAAACAACCGCGTGTGAATATCGCGAATTTAAGCCCATAAATAAGAGAAGATGGACAATGGAAACCTGCTGTGGTTAGACGATGTTTACAAGAGCCACGATCATATGTTGTTGATAAAGAAAATCGGACATTGGTAACAAGAAATAGCTCTCACTTGAGACCATCTAATAATATGCCTAAACATCATATTAACCTAGCAGATGATTTTTTAACCTCTCTTTAATGGCTAACGGGGCCCTACGTGGGGGCTTAGCCATGGAAACAAAATTCTCTTTGAGTTTTAGTTTACATTTTTGAGGACATTGACATAATCCAGTGAATACATCAATATTTTGTTTAATAAAGTCATCTTTTGTTATATTTAAATCTATGCTATCCACTCTTTGTATCAAAATTAAATCTAAACATGATTTTAAACCTAAAATTGGCATAAGGTTATCTTTAACTATAATAAATTCTAGTTGAAATATTTTTCCTTTAAATAAACATTTTAGTGTAATAATACCAACAGGTTTTAGTTTAAATCCCCTATAAGCTTCTAACCTCATTTTGCACTGATTTATCTCATGCTTTTTATCGATGTTATTTAAAAAGTAGATTGATATAATGTTTATCTGTGAACCTGTATATATTTTAAAGTCTATTCCATATTGCTTAATTACTAACCTTTTAGACCATTTCTTATTTCCTTTTATTTCATTTACCTCAATTGATGTTACCATAAATTCTTCCTGTTTACTGTTCATATCTACTTCTTGAATCTTTTGAAATTTCCTTATGATCCTGTTGTTACACATTTTCTCGAAATGCTGGACACCTTTGGAACTCACAAGCACGACCACATTTTTTGCACTGACCACTTTTCCTTGAGTTTTCCTCCTGTTCCCATGTTTTGCTTCTTCCAGTATTAAGTTGTTATTCAAAGCTTTTTCCTTGCTGTTTGATTACAATTTCCCCCTTTTACAGAATAAATATTACGTATTTGACTTGACTAGAATCTACAAAACAGTAATTAGACCAGTGGTCACATATGGATGTGAAACGTGGACCTCAACCACTGATGAAAATCAACTGAGAATATTTGAGCGCAAAATACTAAGGAATATATTTGGACCAACCCAATGCAGCGATGGTTCGTGGAGAATTAAAATGAACCACGAGCTGGATGAACTAATGCAGAGCGCAGATATTGTCAGATTTGTAAAGTCACAAAGACTAAACTTGCTTGGTCACCTAGAAAGAATGCCAGATAATCGAGCTGTAAAAGTAGTCCAGAGATGGAAGCCTCAAGGCAACAGAACAAGAGGAAGGCCCCGTAAAAGATGGATAGACGACGTAGAGCGGGATCTTAAAACCATGAACATCAGGCAGTGACGAAGGAAAGTATCCGACAGGGCAGAATGGAAGAATATTCTAAAGCAGGCCAAGACTCACAAAGGGTTGTAGCGCCATTAGAAGAAGAAAGAAGAAGAACAAGTTTGACTTGACTGAACATCTTTAAATTGTACTTTTAAAATTTCATATGTTTTACACATGTCTATTGCTTTTTGTAAGGTTAGCTTATGATTATTTCTTCTTGTAGATTTTTATTGACTGTTCCTAAAACTAGTCAATTTACGCAAGTCAGTTAGGTAAATATCAAATAACTCTCCTTCCTCTTATTTTCTATTGTAGAATAAAAATCTTTCGTAGATCACATTCCTTTTAGAGGTGAGGTAATTCTCTAATTCACCCAATACTGTATCATACGATTTTCTCTGTGCACGTGATAACTTTAAGGTATTAAACCCATCAAGTCCTTCATCTCCCAACAAATTTAACAGTAGAGCAATTTTTACTGTGTCTTCCTTTTCTGCCTTGCCACTGGTCAAGAGATAAATTTTAAATGACTGTTTGAATCGCCGAAAGTTTTCAGTCACTTTACTTTCAAATGATAATGGTTGAGGTATTCTAACATCCAGATTGATAGAATTCTAACAACTTCTTGTTTTCATTTATTTTGGAAGCAGCAGGCTTCATTAACCACAAGACTGCGCCATGTAATAATGTTTAATACGGACGGTTGCACATCTTTATTATTATTACTTTCAGTAATACAGTATGATCATAACCTCTTCTAAAGTGATTAACATCTATTTCTGCCATCAGACCTCGTGCCACCTGTCCCATGTCATAATGCTGTCAGGACTTTACATTCATGAGCTATTGACTCTCATAACACCACGAGTGTGTGTAACAGCAATATTGGAAAGACTTTTTATAAACTTGATTTGGCTATTATGTGTATCACCCTTTACTGCCTCTCCTAATTATTTTGAACCAGCCTTATTTAATACAGTTCTCATACTCTTAAACTATATTAATAATTTCACATATATACAAAGTTTTTTGTACAAAAGGAATATAATAGAAGACATAGAAAAAGAGTAACTGGCTTGAAAAGCTAAAAAAGACTTAAGAATAGTGGGAAGAAAGATCACGAGAACCGTAGTGGGACCAATGGAAAGAAGATATTGTGACCAAAATAAAGAAATTTTTACCTAGATGACTAAGTCATATTCGGTGAGTAGATGATAAAGCAGTGACACATGCGGTGATAAAATAAAACCAGAAGGAATAAAAAAGCGGAAAATCAAGGGAAATGTACTTACAAAATGCAGGAGCAAGAAAATGGCCTCAAGAGAAGCGAATAAGAGATCCTACCTCAAGCTATTTTTATTTCATTGGATTAGTGTGTATTTGGGTTAGTAACCCACGCTATTAAGTATTTGTATGTATCAATTCTCTTATTTATATACTTTCAATGCCGATTTGGATGTTTTTGCAACTGCTGATTACGTACCTAATCATTATGCATTTAGTTTTCTTCAGATTGATTTTCGAAATTTTATTCATTATTTTGCACATCATTTATAGCAATTACTGATAATTATACAAGTATAATAGTTATTAATATTTCGACAATTATTTGTAACGACGTTTCGAGACCGTTGATTTCCCTAAAATTGTGATTACAGCTCTGATAATTATATTGAATTGTAAATGACTTTATGAAATTGGGTTGCAATTAAATCATGACTGTTCGACATTAATAACAGTATCCAATTATATGCATGACAATAAATCAGTAAACCCCAAAAGTCAGATATATTTTATTTTAAAAATAAACACAATTAATGTGAAAGAGACAAAAACTGATACAACAAAACGTATTATTTACAATTGTATAAAAACAGGGCATTTATTTTATAGATCCGATTTAATCAATCCTCTAATAAATATTTGGTGTTAATAAAGCTTTTCCTAAACTTTTTTGACTATTTTTACGTTATACATATCTAAGAGGAAAAGAATTTTATAATTCCTTCCGTAATTCTAGTAGCACCATACGCACAAACATATGTTACATATTGACCTTTTAAATAAAATATCTTAATATTTTGTCTTGCTTTAATAAAAACAGCAACAACTTTTTACAGGGACTACCATCTGGTAGAAAGAAGTTTGGTAATTCTTCTTGTGGTAACTGTGGAAACAGTGGTCATTCAAATATTCGAAAAGCTTTTGCCTTCCACTTCCAATTCAGATTCAAAACACGTGAAGAAGGTGACGAAAAAAGTTCCCAGGCCGTTAAAGTTTCATGGTGATACAAATCTGAATGAAGAGTTCTTAGCATTAGAAGCACCATACCAATTTTTCACTAATTTCTTCACCCAACATCACCGGTGAAACAAATCTTTACGTAGTTCACAGTGATGCAAATATATATTTTTTTTTAATCTCATGGATATCAAACAGATCATTGGAATAATTTTTTACACATCATTAGTTCACATGCCTGACGTTCGATGCTACTGGAGTGATAGTCTTCCATTTGAGCCGATTTAAATAGATTCGAGAAAATCCACCAGTTTCATGGCTATCTATTTTAAAAATAATGGCAATTTCGTTCAATTTACTGGGCCAGGACATGGATAAATTGCACAAAATACGGCCTAGGTTGAACTCAACAAAAAAATTTGCAGTTTTTCTTTAAAACAACACCTTTGTATAGATGAACAGATGTGTTCGAGCAAGATTGGACACTATATGAAACAATATCTACCAAAAAAACCACATAAATGGAGTTTCAAATTGTTCGTGTTTTTTTATGGGAAAGAGGTGGTAAATCTACTAAAGAACGTACCAGGCCGTGTCCCCTTGTAACGGATAGCTCTTTCGAAGCAACAGACTCAGTAAAACACAGGTTGAAATAAAAATAAATCTATTAGTTTCAACGTATATACAAAAATAAAAAATAAAAATAAAATGTATTCTATGTCCCCGTTTGGATCCCGCGAGAGTGAATTCCCCGGCGGACGCCTGTAAAAGAAAAATTATTATTAACAAACACTCTACACTAAATGGAATACACGAATTCAATCGCACGCAGACTTGTACTCGCTTCCACTTCAATCCAGCGGAAGCCCCAAACGCACTCGCAATCGAAGTATTCGGTTGTGCAGATCCACGCTATACGGTAACGTTCAATGCACGATACCCACGGGTTCTGCTTGATTGAGGACAGAGTATAATCCTCAGTACGGAAGTCTCTCTGTCCAGGTCGGCTCGCAGATTCAATACTCCAGCGAGCCAGGGAGCCTAGAGTGTTAGCCACAAGAATAACTTAATTCAGCCAGTCGCTCGCCTTAAATAGCCGCTCCGGATCCCAACTCGTCGCGTCGTCGTGGAAATGGGTGCGCAAATATCGACACTTTCACGGTTTGAACTGTTGAACGTCCAGCACATCGTTACACCCTTAAGGATGCCCTTGAGTGTGTTGGATTCAAGGTGGAAGGTTCCATCTGCACGCAGTCCTCTCAGAGGAGTCTTGCTCACAACTCTGCCTACCTACTTAATTCCATACCCTCGACCGGACAACTCATGTGACTCTACAAACAGGTGCATCACATCAATAGCTAGTCTTCTCTTTCTCTCTCTCTCTTACCTTTGCAGCAGATTCCTCAGAATTTGGCAGATTTTGGCAAGTAAGTTCCTTTCTCCCCTCAGTGCAAAAACTATATAGTCTCTGGCCCTTGGTCCCTTGAGGATCATAGCTTCAGTATTCTCGGCAGCCAGTATGAGGTCCTTGCTTCCTATCCACGTATTCACTTTACTGAGGGCTCGGTTCGCTCTATATATGATTGACCAGTTTTCGTTGTGCTACACCAACACCACCAGGTCGTCCGCATACGCCTGTACACTAATGCCCAGGTCAGCCTCCAAAATCTCGTTTAAAAGAACATTTCAAAGCAATGGCCTAAAGACGAAGCCCTGCGGCACTCCCGCTAGGTCTTTATAGAGTTACCCCTCAATATTGTTGCACCTATCCGTGATGTAATTCCTGACGAAGTTCTGCGTGCTAGCTAGAGTTTCTGGTTCTTCTTATAACTTTGAGATATATTCAGGTGAGAATTATCAAGATAGCCCTGCTGGTGAACCTGATCAAGGTGCATCTTCCAATGTTGTTCTTCGCATGTCAAGAATTATACCAGAAAATAAGGATTTTTGCTTGTATTATGATAGTTACTATAAGAATGTTCATGTTGTGTTCCGCAACATTTTTTTTACTGCTTGGCCATTCTGTTTGTCCCAATAAATGTTTGATCACTTCCGCTCTAAACTGAAAGTACGACATTCTTGTTTTCTTTGACGTGTTTCTATTTTTATTCAACAACCAGTTGCCATTCCACATGCAAATATCTACTAAGTGAAAGAAAACTTTCACGTACAGACTCAAAGTTTTTCGTGGTGTGCCATAATATGAAGTCATCTGGTCAATTCTGACATAAAGGAATTGTAGTCACGTAGCATTACTGACTTCAATTTTTTCTGGCCTCTACGATTTTCAACTTCAACCATTTCGGAACCATGCTTGGATGAACTGATTATTACGTTTTTCTTATCTTTCCATTTAAATAGTCTGATTGGACTTTTTCTTTACCATACGACTTCTCCTTTCTTTAATTTTTTTGTAATAACACTCTTTAGGTTACTTTTTCTATTTTCTCTTATTTTCCACAAACGTAGGTTTTATTTTCATGTAAAAACTTGGCGAGCTCATTATTGTAATAATTGTCCACGTATATAGTGTGTCCTTCTCTAAATATTCAGTAACAAGCCTGTTAACTACTTCAAACACATGCCCATTTTCATTTACTACTGTCACCTTGCAGATATAGATTAGGAAATTTAGTAAAATTTCATCAGAACTAGTAATCTCATAAATTTTTATTCCATATTTACTAGTTTTTTTTTCGGCATATACTGTCGAAATATTAACCGCCCTCTCCACAGCAAGAGGGCTTCATCAAGACTTAAGTTCTCTCCTGGATAGTAAACTTTAGAGATATTATTTATAATATGACTCGTAACGTTGTTAATTTTGTTAAGTCGATCTTCAACTTCTACGTCTTCAGGCTTGTAAAAACAAATATGTTGAACAATAGCTTCAAATTAAAAATATTTATGTTTCCCATTAATATGCAGAAAACTTTTTTAATCATCAATATTTATATCTATCCAGCGTCTTAAAAAGGAATATTTTTTTAAATCAAGGTTTCCTTTATGTGAAGCAGCTCTGTGGTTTGTCCACTCTACGATTTTTATCAAAAGTTCTTTATCAAATAGTAACGAAAATATTGTATAGGTGTTACGCCAACAGGCATTTCTACTTTTATATTTTATTGTTCAGTAAACTGATGTATCTCAATATCTTCCTCTACATAAAGCCAGTCCGCCTCATCATTTTCTTGTACTACATTTTCATTTTCATCGTTCGCTTCGCCCTCATCATTACTTGACTCACCCCCATCATTGCTAGTATCCCAAATCTCTCTTCCAGAATGAGAAGGAGAATATTCACTTACGCTAGAATAAAATATTTCATCATTATGGTTCTCCTAGAATTCATATTCAATATTTTCGGTATCTCTGTACTCACTACAACTTCCCTACTAGCCATCTCGGCCTCTACTTGAAGATCTCGTGTACTTAGATGTCGTTTTAACATTGTTAATACGTCTGAAACAAATAAGGATTACACTGTGTATAAATAAGTTTCATAGTTATATTACCTGTCTAAATTATACACAATAACTATACTTTTCGTTTTTGAAGTTTGAATACGTTCTTACATTTATAGGTTATTTCTTCTTTTTTTAAACGTCGAGATCACAACCTAGCCATAGCGTGTGAAAGAAGGATTGTTCAGGTGGACTGTGGCCAAATTTAGACCCACTGTGATAAAGCGTGGTAACAATATTTTACATTTCATCACGTAAATTCGGCGTCACACATGTGTGTCAACAGTCCCTACGAAAACTTCACTGTCACACATGTGTGGCGATTGGTCGTGAATATGTTAAGGGTTAAATTTAATACCACCATTGGAGAAGTAATGGTCTAGGGCTACACAGATATTTAGTATAAATATAAATAAATATGAAGTTCGGAACAAAACAAAAAGATTGAAGAATGAAACAAATTAAATATAATTTACATGAAAAACAAACATTGGCGCGAATATATGCGAATAAGTGAATAAAATAACAATTATCGCCCATTTACGAACTACAATAGGAGCATCATTATGGGAATCTGTGATATACAAGATTACATGTGTACAAAACATAGTAGCTGTATAAAAGATGAATAAGATGAACAAACTTTGTATGGAATTTATCATGTAAGAATTTATGTAAAATTTATTTTAAATTTATATTATTGAAAAATAATTTAGGCACTTATAGGTAAAAATGGTTTAGCTGTGGCTATAGAAAACGCTTAAATTTCTATAACACTGGTAATAATAAATTAATAAAATAAATAAAGTGGGCTGAATTGAATCAATACTTTTATAAAAGCTATCAACTCAGATTAAATTGTCTTCTCCAGTAAATCGCCGCCCATGCGTTTCTGTACTACATTTATCCATGTCAAGGTAAATTTAAGGAAACAGAAGGTGAAAAGAAAAGATAATTGAAAAATTCTCAACGATTATTCCCGACATCCTTCAAGTCAACAAAGACAGTGTCAAGTTTAAATGAAATCGTATATAGGAAGCCGGGAATAGAGGAACGGGAATAAAAAAGAGCGAATGAAGGTAATATATTTGCTCTGCGAGGTGAAAGTTTCATTAAAGCGCGAACCAAGTTCGAGTAAAAAGGTTCAATTTTACCGTTTTATTTTAATAGATTTTATTGTCCGATTCTACAAACGTACTAAAGTATACGGGGGATGATAATGTAACAACCCATTGGCTTTACTATCCAAACAAAAGGAAAAGGGAAACGTTTTAATAACTAACACAGAAAAAAAATTTAAATTATTTATACGGCATTTCTTAATGTATATATATTTAGGGATTCTACAGTATTCACTGCCTTCCCTCGCTCAACCGTTTCCATCTCTCTCTGTTGTTCCATTCTCCATCGTTTAGTCCTCTCTTACTCATGGCGTCGTCTACTTCGTTCCTCCAGGATTTTCGGGGTCGTCCTCTTTTCCTCCTTCCTATGGGGGTCCATTCGGTTATTTTCTTTATCCATCTGCTGTCGCTAGCTCTTCTTACATGTCCATACCACTTTAGTCTTTTTTGTTCTATATATGTTAGTATGTCTGTTTCTATTGATGTTCTTTGCTTTATTTCGTCATTACTTCTCCTATCCATTCTTGTTACTCTGCAGCATCTTCGCAGGCATTCCATCTCTGTTGCTATTATCTTACTGCTGTTTTTCTTGTTTATGATCCAATTTTCGGCCCCATATGTCATAATACTTCGCACTAATGTTTTATAAATCTGCGTTTTTGTCTTCATATTTAGGTGTCTATCCCACATACTGAGTTAAGTTGTCGGATTGCTGTTCTTGTTTGTCCTAATCTTTGTGTAATTTCTTTCTCTGTTGTTGCCTTTTTCGTGATTATAAACCCCAGGTATTTGAATTTATCCTTTCCTTTGATTGTTACGTTGTCATCAATCTGTAGATCTTCTATGTCTTCTTCACTTGTAGATAGGTACTCTGTTTTCGCGAGGTTAATATCTAGGCCAGCCTTGGTATATTCTTCTTGTAGTTTCTTCATCATGTAGCTGAGGTCGTCTTGGTCCTGTGCAATCACTATATAGGTATTCGTTCCGTACCGGTACTCCCATGCCTTCGCATTTTCTTTTCCATGTAGTCAAGGCTTTCTCTAAGTATATTTTGAATAGGGTTGGAGATGTGGAACAACCCTGCAGGAGCCCTTTTGTTGTGGTGAAGTCTCCTATGATTCTTGTTCCCATTTTAATGGACACTTTATTTTCTTTATACAGAGCTTTTGTAGCTTCTATGACTTCCCTCTGTATTTCTAATTTGTACACTGCCGCCCATAGTTCTGACCTTGGTACAGAGTCATACGCCTTTCTCAGATCCACAAATGCCAAGTGTATATCTCTATTTTTTGCTTTTTTCTTTTCCAACAGTTGTTCCAGTGTGTATATGTGGTCTATGCATGATCTTCCTGCCGTGAAGCCTGCCTGATCCTCCCCGATTTTGCCTTTTATCGCTTGCTCTATCTTTTCTCGCAGTATCTTCCCATATAATCTTCCTATTGATGATATTACGCTTATTCCTCTGTAGTTTTCGCATCGTTTTCTATCTCCTTTCTTAAATATAGATGTCATATATGCCACCGTCCATTCCTTTGGGAGCTGTTCTCCATTTATGGCTTTCTGAAATATCCATTGTATCATCCGGTGTAATTTTTTTGATCCGTATTTTATAAGCTCAGGTGAGATTTCTTAATGTATGACAGTAAAAAATCATTTAAAAAACTATACAGAATGATCTTGTAGCATTTTAAATTCCGTTTAATTCAGAAAGCAGTAACTTTTATGTGACTCTGTACATCTTAATAATCTATACAGTTCCCAATAAGCAATTAACGTATTGTGTGTTAAAATTTCAAACGAGAAAAACAATTTTTGTGTCTTTTGAAATAGAACATACATTTAAACAAGTCTGGCTAATTGGCTCTACCAAAGCCATTTTTTAGAAAAAAAACAAACATTTAATGTTTGTTTTATTGCGTATATCGGAGTTTTCCATTAAGATCGATTTGAGAATCGAAGAAATAAAGCGCTGATCAAAGACTTAACATTGAGTGTCTTAGCCGGTTGGGAAATGTTGCGATTAGACAGACAGATTTGCACAATATACTGAAGTTAACAAAGTTAACAAAGTCTAGAGACTTTAATGTAAACATTGAAGCAGGTATAGTTAAGAATATAGTAGGATAGTTTGGGTTAGGAACTGGAAACGAGAGAGGAGAAAAGCTCATAGAATTCTGCCCAGAAAAGAATATGGTAATTGCCAATAGTTTGTTTCAGCTTCCCTAAGAGAAGACTATATACATTAACGTCTCCTTCACATATAGAAAACTATATTGGCAGAAATCAAATAGATTTTATACTCGTGAACTACTAACAGTAGATATAAAAACTCTATAACCTCAGCTAAAACATATCCTGGGGCAGATTTAACTCAGACCACAATCCGTTAGTTGATGCTCAAAAAGATCTACAAAAGTATAAAGAAATACAATGAATAATTAAGGAAAAATTCAAAACAGCTAATAAAATGTATTTAATAAAACAATATAAAGAGATAGAAGAACTAGAAACAAAATATGATATAAGAAATATGCACAAAAAATAAGATAAGTGACTGGAATGGGTCACTTCTCTTTTTCAAAAGTCAACAAGGACACATAAAAGACAAGAAAGGAGTGCTGCTAATAGATTTGCTCAAGAAATTAAGAAAATGGTAGGAGAGAAATTTCATTGTTGTTAGTTTTTGCTATCGACAAGTACTCAGAGACATTTCATCTAAGGGATAGAACCCCAGTGGATAACTGGGGGAACGGGGAACCCGTTTATAACTTAAATATCCTAATTTTTTAACATCAAAAACGTAATCTAAAATCAATCCAATTAGATTTAAAGGGTTTTTAACCATGTATTTAGTGGCTTCAAACATGTGAATCCAGTCAGCACTGATGATGGACTTTTTAATCCGAAAACGTTCTGTGATGTAACCCGATAGGGTGTCTTAATATATACCTTTTATAAAGGATTTTGAAATTTTTTTTGTGTCAAAAACAACTCGTCATTGAAAAGAGCTTGTTTCTTCTTTAATATATCATTTTGAATAAGAACATTTTGGCCTTTAAGTGCCGTAAGAGAGGTAAGTTAAAAAATTTAGAATATATAATTTTGTATTACAATATTTTCTTATGTAATTTAGCGTATTTCAGCAGCCCTAAAACTAAGTGTCTCCACTGTTAATAATATTTCTTAAGCTGGTAAAAATGATAAACTTTTAAAATCACCTCCTAAAAAATGTGGAATTAATTGTTTTAAAAATAATTAAATGTCTTAAAAAATTGGAATTACAAAATCGCCATATTAAAAGGATCCGTAAAATAGATGTGTTTTCTTTTTTGTTTTTCCTCCATGCCTACTACTTCGTTTGATGTACAATTCATGGCTTTTTAACAGGTTTCCCGTTTCACATGTATGTTTTCATGACTGTCTTTATTGTATAGTCTGTTGTTAAAGGTTCAATTGTATTATTTATTTTTCTTTTCATCTTCTAGCCCTTCTATATTCTACCTTTCTATTGCAAGACTAACCTGGATTTATACAAGGCAGATCCAGAACAGCAATTTTTATTGTAAGACAGCAAATGGAAAAATTGAAAGTAAACGAAAAACAATTGCACATAATATTTATTAATCTTGGAAAGGCATATGACAAATTTACCACAAAATTATTGTGGTGAACATTAAGTAGGAAGTGCCGTTTTTGCATGAGAGGGTAAAAACTAGCGTCAGAACGAATGCAGGGAAAACTAGCATATTTTATGTGAAAGTAGGGCATCATCAGGGTTCTGTGTTAAGCCCGTATTTATTCTCATTTATGCTGGATAAACAAACAGCGAGTTTCAAGGGGGCTATTTGGTCTTTAAGGCATGCAGAATTAAAATTTAGAATATATAATTTTGTATTACAATATTTTCTTATGTAATTTAGCGTATTTCAGCAACCCTAAAACTAAGTATCTGATGTTCTGTTAGTAGGAAGGTCTAGGATGCTACGTTTCTGAGTAGCAGAAAAAAATTTTATGTATTAGCTAATTGTCATATTTTAGTTCTTTTTTAAATAAATTATTTATCTTTGATAATTAATTAATAATTCAGCAAAGCTTGGAAGTTCATTTCGACATATGACAGTTGGTACCCACCCTTAAGATTTTTAGAAAAGAAAAACCTTAAACCTTTCTTTCTCAGCAGCAAGAGGATTTTTTTAAACGGGGCCTAATTTTAAATAGTTTAAAAATCTTCTTGTTTAGTATTTGCGCAGGACATTTCTGTAAGTAATTCTTAATTTATTTTTCCCAGTTATTTCCCAAAAAAAAGGAATCCTTATCCACGACCTTGCCTTCCAACCAAAGCACCGTTCTCAAATGTTTTAATTTTTTGCTGACCCTATCTCTAAGCCCAGTAATTGTTCAGTCCCCCATTTAGCCCCCTATAAGCAAAATCAAATTGGTACAGTTGGCACCCTACGTGGAGCGCCCCACGTTACACATTATTGAAAAGTGAAAAAAGGAATTTATGAAAATATGATTATTTTCAAAAATTAAACCAAAAATTCCATTAAAATAATAATTACTTTAAAATGCCACAAGAAAATAGCTTCAGAACAATATGATTATTTTTTTCATTTTAAAAATCCAATTGACTAGTGTTTTCTTAGATAGTTGACATTTTGAAAACTCCCCATATTTATTTACTATTGTGATGTTTTGGCAACGCTGTGGGGTTCTAAAGTCGTAAATCTTGAATGGCGTCACATTATTTTTGTATTAAAAAACCTATATGATTCCTTTTGGTTAAATCAAAAACCACCGACTTTATGTCGCCTTAATTTTAACTTTTACAACATTTAAAATGTAATCCAAGGTGTTTATACCATTAAACTCTAAAAATTGTAATATTTTTGAACATTTTCTTAATTTTATAAATATATCATTTACACCAGAATTGTTAAGTTCATTGTAAGTTTTTTTACTAACTATCATGGTATACAGCCAACCACCGGGAACGTCAACTTGAAATATATATTGAAATGTATTCAAATCCCCTCGTATTTGCTAAAGCAATCGAAGAATATTTTGATGTATTTCATTTCCCATTCGTACGTATTAAAACACCGAATTCTTCCAATTCATCTTTACGTCGCCGAAGTTAATGTAAACCATTTTATAGTTTGTTTATATTTCACAAGATGCGTATTTTGTCGGTATTCTTTGATCGAAGCCTCTTTTAGGATATTCTGCGTTTCAAATAATAATATTCCAGCTTATATGTTGGAATAATATATCTCTAACCGAGATACAGGCCCACTGATTCTAATCTGAGAAGTTCAGAAGGCTATCGACCAAGCGAAACGAAGGAAGACTTCTGGTCCTGGCGAAATACCTGCAGAATTGTTAAAACTATTAGATAATGAGTGTGTTGCGATTATCACATCCTTCTTTAATAAGATATACAGCAGCGGAAAATTACCAGACAACTGGTTAGAATCGATATTTATAACTATTTCCAAGAAAAAGAATGCCAGACAGTGTAGCGACTATCGACTTATCAGTTTAATGAGTCACACGCTCAAAATTTTTATGAAAATATTGCATTGTCGCATATATAAACTTTGTGAGGGGATAACTGGTGATGAGCAGTTTGGTTTCCGAAACGATATGGGTACTCAAGAAGCTCTTTTGTGCATGCGAATACTCTTACAAAAGAGCATTGAGTTTAGGAAAAATATTTACGTATGTTTTATAGATTTCGAAAAAGCCTTTGATAGAGTACCACATACATTATTATTTCAATGCTTAGACTCCGACAATCAGATCGTTTGTGTTAAGGTGGACCAAAAGGTTTCAGCTAAAGTTTCTATTAAGCGTGGTGTCAGAGAGGGATGTGTTATGTCACCGATGTTCTTTAATGCCCACACTGAACCAGTTTTTGAAATAGCGTTAAATAATCGCCGCGAAGGTGTTAAGATCGGTGGTGAAATTATTAACAACATCAGATACGCCGATGACACCGCAATAATGGCAGAGAGTCTAGAAGATCTTCAAACCCTGTTGAATGCTGTAAACAACGAATGCACTGAAAAGGGCTTAACAATCAACGCAAAAAAAACAAAATGGATGGTGGTCGGAAAAATTAATATCGAAGACTCAGTACTAAGATTAGATAACAAAATCCTGGAAAGGGTGGAACACTTTAGATATCTGGGTAGCTGGATTGACTGCAGGGTTGAAAGTGACGAGGAAATTTCGACCAGAATAGAACTCGCACGGAAAAACTTTATTAACTGGCGTTCTGTATTATGCAGTAGAAGTCTGTCGTTGACCACACGTCTAAGAGTATTGAAGTGCTACGTCTGGTCCACTTTATTCTATGGATGTGAAACCTGGACAACAAAAATAAAAAATCTTAACAAATTAGAAGCGTTTGAGTTATGGTGTTACCGTCGCATGCTCAGAATCCCGTGGACAGCACACATATCTAACGAACGCGTGCTAGAGACCGTGCACAAAGAGCGAGAATTGATCAACATCATCAAAATGAGAAAGGTCCAATACTTCGGTCATATAATGAGAGGACCTAAATATCGCTTACTCCGGTTAATCGTTCAGGGCAAAATCGAAGGAACACGTTGGGTCGGAAGAAAACAACTGTCCTGGCTGCGTAACATTAGACAATGGACAGGTCGAACGGTCGAGGAACTGTTTCATCTAGCTGCCGACCGAGAATCATTTCATCAGCTTGCCAATATGACGATAGCCAACGCTTGAATAGAAGCACGGCGCACAAAGAAGAAAAAGCTTATATGTTTTGTTTATGCTAAGTTAAGCGAATGAATTTAAAAGATTATTAGATCACTCTGGGTAAGGCCAGCCGCTGTTAAAGGCGTGTTCAGTTTTATTGGAGTCCGAATTTATTTTCAAATTCGTAATCTTTTCGTTTTCCTTCTTTTGTCATGGAAATATAGTATAAAGTGACAGTAGCAGTTAAATGTGTAGTATTGAGCAGTCAATAGTTACAGTTAAGTGAGGTTCCAGAAGGTGAGGAACAAGAATCGTTGTTCCCATCCTCGTTTTGTTTCTCCCTGGTTGTCATCTCAGGCTTTTTGGCAATTTGGAGATGAATTTGTTCATGTTTAGAGATTTCCAATCTAGTTTCTGCCCCTAGAGGTTTTAATGGATCCAGTTCCTGACCTAGACATGCAGAGTGAAATTTAAGGTAACTTTTTGTGTTAAATTTAAAATTCAAGATAGACATTTTTTTTTTTTTTAATAATTATTGCTTTCATTATTTAAAAAGATAGTTTTTTATTTGCAAAATTTTTTTATTTGCCACAGTTTATAGCTCAGTAACATTTGTAAGTTTTTGTAGCATCTCCCGAGTTTGTAAATGAATAGAAAACATGTAAGTTTTCTTTGTTATTTTTGGTATAAATCTCTGTAACTACTAATATATATTTTTTGTGCCATCTGTAATGTTGTAACTGCTTGTGGTGAGACACAATAAATGTTTGATTTATTTCTCTAAACCATTTTTTTATTTCATTTTAGAAAGGTCTCCTAAATCCCTGTCTGTGTTCTTTATTTTAGGAAAGAAGAGCCTTTGTTTTTCCTTTTTCTAGCAAGATTAGGATTGTTCGAAGCGGAGTCCTTATTTCAAATAGCTAGAGCTTTCTTGTTGTTTTTATTTGCCCTTTTGATCTAGGAGATTTATGTAAGAACCCCTTTTGTTTCATTTTTTTGTAGTTGCCCCAATCCAACCCCCTTGCCATTCAACTTATCCACGACCCAGCTCTCCAAACAAACCCTGAGTGCCGTTCGCACAGTTTCGTTTATTTTGCTTGCCCGATCTCCACCCCCAGTAGTTTCTGTCCCCAATTTTCAACCCCCTATAATTATATCCTATGTGGTAGGCAAACAATATTTCGTTACATACTTCATACCTTTTTTTTGTTTGTTGTCGGTGTTTTATTTAATTTTCTCTGACTTAGATATTATCTACTAATGCATCCAAATATTTGAACTCGTTTGTTCAAAATTTAATAAACTTATTTTCAAAAAAAAAAAAAAAATATATGTATTTGCCTTCACAAGTAACTTACTTCTTTTTTTATAAAGCTGGCTAAATAGAAATGTGGCGTTTTATTTCAACTAGAACGCTGACAATAAATGTACCAAATTAACGCAGATCTCTGCAGAATCCTCTTAATAACATCCCCTTCCTTTCCTCTCAATATAATTAATTGTAGAATTTCCTTCAAAAGATTTCCCGATTCAACGTAACTTACATATCGTTATGTGATGCTGTTTCGATAATTTGCTTTGTATTAATGTTTAGATCCATCCCACAAAGCGAAAGCAGAACAGAACTACGGAGTGATTATATTAGACCGAATTTGCATTACCAAATTCATCTCTCTTTGTTCCTTGTTCCATCTTTCGTATTCCAGAGATTGCCGGAGGCAGTGCCTTGTTCTATCGTTCATTAGGCATTACCTGACACCCTCTAATTATGTATTTTGCACCACATCACCCATCCAGACTGGAATTGTTGGCTAGACACAGGAACGGACCTGTCCGAACCGTTTTTTATCTGTTGGTGGTGAGGCTGTCACAAGTTTGAATTATTTATATCTATAAAAACAACTATTTACAAAAAAAAATAACAGCACTTCTATTAGTTAATCATATCAAATGGAGTACAAATTTACGAGTAGATACATATCGCACCTACGGTGCTATCATGTCACTTATGGATCTGATGTAATTTTTCAGAAAAAACGTTTGAAAATTCAACATCCTATTACATTGTATAGTTCTTTTCGAATAAAAAATAAAATGATAATATTTAAACTACAACTTTAAACTTTATTTTAAAATAACAGTAAACATCTTACTAATTATTATTATAAAAATAAACACGTTTAAAAATGACTACCCTAGCAAAAGTAATGTTATGGGTCTAGAATATAATTTTTCTCTCAATTATGTCAAAAAGAATAAAACACAAAAAAATATTTATTAAAATATCAAAAAAGTGTAACAAAATTTCTAAATTCTACATAGTAACTTTTCTATTAATAACAAAAATTAAATTAAATTATAAAAACTTTTATAGTTTCTAAACTTAAAAAGTTTCTTTGTTGTCGGGATATAAGGTTAGAACTACGCCTGAGAATGCTTCGATGTTACGTGTCCTCTACTCTTCTTTAAGGCTTGGAAGCGTGGACACTAAAACAAGTCCATCTGAATAAGATGGTAGCCTTTGAATTTTGGTGTTACAGAAGAATCCTACTAATATCATGGATTCAAAGAATGTCAAACGTGGAAGTAACTAGAAGGATAAGAAAATGAAGCGGAAATAATATTAACTATCAAAAGACGAAAACTTGAGTACTTAGGACATTTGATGAGAGGGCAAAAATACGCATTATTACAACTTATTATGCAAGGCAAAATCCGAGGTAAGCAAAATGTGGGAAGACGGAGAATATCCTGACTTAAGAACTTAAGGGAATGGTTTGAATGCAGTAGTGCAGAACTTTTTAGAGCGGCAGAACAGAGTCCGCATTGCCATGATGATTTCCAACCTTCGATAGAAGATGGAACTTAAAGAAGAAGTATCTTGGCACGAGATAAGCCTCAAATAATTGCAATAAATCACTCTTTTTACGTTTTGAAATTGGTGTTTTTTTATTGTAAGCTTGATTCAAGGTAATTTCGTCTGTTCTTCGATTGTCGTTATTGTCGATAGCGTAATTTTTTGGGTTGAAAAATAGCTTTTGCTTTCTCTCTATTTTCAGTATTTTGATGTTACCGGTCTTAACAGGATTACCATTGACATTTTTCATTGATATAGTAAAAGAAACACCTAAAGTACAAAGCAAAATTCGAATTCAAAACGCACTAACAGATACAATCCATGTGAGAACGAATCTACGACAGGGAGATGCCCTATCCGGTATTCTATTCAACATCACATTAGAGAAAATAATTAGAGAATCAAAAGTCAACACCAGAGGAACAATAATAACAAAAAGTGTACAAATATTGGCATTTGCAGATGATGTTGATATTATATCTAGAAGCAAAAGAGAGATAATGGAAGCATTTAATGCGATAGAAAGAGCGGCAAAAAACAGCGACCTAAACATTAACGAAATAAAAACCAAATACATGAAGGCCAGTAAATCGACAGGCCAAAGAAACCTACAGAATCTGACAATAGGAGACTATAACATCGAAAGCGTGAAAAATTTTACATATCTAGGTTCACTAGTTACCTTAGGTAACAATGTCAGTGAAGAAGTTAAGAGAAGAATACATATCGCTAATAAAACATATAATGGGCTTATTAAACATCTAAGATCTAACAGCATCACAAGAAAAACCAAATGCAAAATATACTCTGATAAAACCAGAGTATATGGATCAGACACATGGATACTGTCGAAAAGCGATGAGAACCTATTAGGCACGTTTGAACGAAAAATCCTTAGACACATATATAGGTGACACATAAGAGGGTAACAGAAAATGACATATGGCGCAGAAGATATACTTTGAACTATACACAGCATATAATGAACCCGAGGTCATAACATCTATAAAGATCGGACTTCTGCGCTGGATGGGCCATGTTGAACGGATGTTGGAGACTGAAACACCAAAACATATAATAAGGCAAACACCAGTAGGAAGAAGGTCAAAGTGAAGAGCCAAACTTATATACATGAAACAAGTGGAATAAGATCTGAAAACACTTAAGATTACCAACTGGAAAAACAAAGCAACAAACAGAACAGAATGGCGGAAATTCCTAGAACAAGCCAGGACCCAGAAAGAGTTGTTGAGCAAATGATGATGATGATGATTGACATTTTTCGCCATATTAAAGTTCATGTTCTCTTCAAGTGATTTCAAATCGAATAAATCGTTAAAGTTCATTTCATTTACCATAAACAGTTTGCCAGTGTAATTTGAAATTGTCACGTAATTTATTTTTTCTTCTTCAGAAGCATTTTCATAGCATCGATCTTTTTTAGGTTTAAAAAAACCAATGTTAAAGTCTTGGTAGAAAATCCGTGAGTAAGTCTCGTAGTTCACAATAGCGTCGAATCACCATCATTCTGAGCTTTGCCGTCGACATTAGTCCTTATAATCCGTTGTGTGATACCCAAAGTTGATCAGAAAAGTTTTACAGACGTGGATCTATTTATTCTCATTAAGAAAGTAATATGCAGTGGTTTTTTTGTCGTAGTTTTTGTTAGTCTTTATGCGGCAATAAGCATACTTTAGTGTTCTTGAACAAGTGTTTAAAAAACCATGTTGCCTGTCTATACTGTCTAAGTTCCAGTAAGGTTCAAAGATTTTCATCCTTTTTTGTTCAGAAAATTTTGCAGCACAGGACAACCGACATTTTGAGGTACATGTAGGTCCCATTGACTTATTTTGATTTAGTTTTTTTGTCTTTACTGAGATATACGTTTGAGAGTTTTTTAATCGCTTAGCAATATTCTTTTTCCAGGTTGTTGGAATACGCGTCTGCTTTCTGCCTCTCGATTTAGGTATAGGTTGCGCTGGTTGGTTATACTCGCGAATAAGACTCCCATTATTAGAATTATTGTTGTCTGTAGGAGTATCACCAGAACTGCTACTTGAACTGTCACTGGAACTGCTACTCCAACTACTGCTGAAACTGCTACTGGAGCTAATGGATGAAGACGATCTTGGACGAGGGTCAGGCCTGCATTTATTTCCCAAATCATTACCGGAGAAATCGCCTGTTTGGAAGTCAATACCCTCTTGTTCATATGTTCTATTAGTGGCAAATAAAACAGAATGAGAATTTCCGGGGTTTGCTCCCCGGAAGTAGTATTATGCTGCTCTGGAGTAGTTGTGTCATCTAGGTTGGACGGTGATACTTGATCCTCGGAATTTGTATTATGAGACATTATGATGTATTTTTTGGTTTAAAATGTGATATCCTTGTCGAGTTGGCTAAATTTTCAACTTCAACGAAGTTTTGATGTACAAGTAGCATTAAGTTTTTGCTGCGTTGGTTCATTCTGAAAAAAAAACAAAATACAAAATAATGATAAAAAATAGGTAACCAAAAAAAAATGATTTTGAAATGATGATGAGTGATTTATTACCATTATGATTTTTAATTATCACGAAATATTTACTTATTCGATTTCTTAACTGCAGTGGCGGCTGTCTCTTTAGTGCGCTTGTGGGTCAAACCACCACATTAACAATATTAATACTAATTATAATAAAATTTTAAACAAAAAAAAATAATAGCTAAAAAAATGATACCTAAAAATAAAAAAAAATTAATAAAATAAAATTTTCTGAAAATTAGCGAGATAGCATTTCTAAATTTAACGCAGAAACGTACATAAATTATTATCTAAACATCTAACATCAACTAAACAATTCATTTAGAAATTCGGGATAAAAAGATATCAACATTTATATCTTCCCATTAATTTATCATGTCGAAACAATTATCATAAAATTAATAACCAAAAACATAATCCTACTAAACTATTATCGGAGCAATATCGTCACAAGTATTAATCTAGAGCTTAATTTTAAACCATAAAATACAAAGTTTGGGGAATCAACGTCACTTCTTCACTACACAAGTGTCGTTATTGCTCCAAAAATTTAAAAATAAATTATCACAATTACCTTAGTAAGGTTGTAGCTCCAGGAGACTGCACAAGTGTCATTATTGCTCCAAAAACATAAACATAAATTGCTACAATTACCGTAGTAACGTTGTAGCTCCAGGAGACTGCTTCCCGTGCGGAGGGCCGCGCGAAACTGACCAATGTAACGTTGTTTAGGACAAGTAACGACACAAATGCCCTAACTAGGAAACTACGCGTTCTACACAAATGACAATAACACACCAAGTAAAAAGGTGGATTAGGAGTGTTTTCTCATACTTATAGTCTCATACATAGTTCAGTTGTGACAAAAATTGCATTAGTAACGTTATTGCAGCGTAGGTGCGATATAAAAAGAGCACACACAATAAACGTAAATCGATTTCTACCAAACGATTACACGGCCTAGTCCACATCTGTCTTGAAATCGGAAACAACCCGCCCGCCTGAGGGGATGTATAAATATGTACAACTATATTTCAATTTTCTATTTGCATTAATTTTTCTCTGGGGATACGGAGGGAGAACATTTGTGTGTTGTGTACCGGTGGTGAATGTAAGGGTGGTTGATTGGGGAGTTGAACGGTTTTCGGTATTGGAATTTCATATTTGTGAATTCGTTATAACTCCTGCGGCTTAGGCTCTGTTTATGAATGTATTAGTGGGTGGATTATTAGGTTTTTGCGGTGCAGGAATTTTATAAAATATGAGTGCTATTTAGCAATGATTGCGATAATCGTTGGTTATTGGGTAATGACCTCAACTACGTAAAAGTATATAGAGGATGAGTTTTCAGTGAAAATTTCATTACGGTCATTTAAAAAAGTTATTTAGAAATAAAGTAGGCAATCATATTCTTGAGGCTCGGAAAATATGCTGAATTCTACAGGGTAATTAACTCGTGGTAAAGCAAATATACACTTTGCAAACGCAAATATACAATGGTACACTTTTTAAATAGAACAAACCGTAATTTATTTTATATTTAGACTCCACTTATAATCCCTTTGCTTACAATATGAAGTTTTCCACTACTATACAGGGTATTTCGATATCGCTACGAAAGAATGTAAAAAAGGAATACATAAATAATTGAGGAGCAGCCCATATTTTCACCTTATGACTTCGAAGTGGCGTTTGATTTATCAAAACATCATTGTTTTAATTTACTTACTCCAAGATATTCCAAGCGTAATCTTCTTGTTCTTTTGGCATCATAACCCTGGATGGGTCTTTGCCTGTCTGGCTATGTCCTTCCATTCAGATCTCTCTTGTCTCCTTGTCTCAGAGAGACAAATAAATAGCGCTATTTTGGACAAAATGTTATTCGTTTGTCTTGCAATGCTTTTTTATAATGAAACGAGCAGTTTTTTTAAATTTATAAAGGAGAAATCTGCTGTTAGAGTGACATATTGCTTTGATCTGCAACAGATCCAATATCTACCGAAAGCACCTATTACGAAACATTCTATGCTCAGCTACTGCCTTTTTATGCATTTTGTGAGACAGATATTTTAACAAAAACTCCTGTTTTTTATACATGGCTTAAGCATAAAGCAAGAAGATAAGATAAGACAATAAACGAAGATCGAACGGAAAAGTATCAAAAACAAATTAAACTAGCGTTAGAAAATTCAAAATCAATATTAACTTCAATAGAACAGAATTACCTCAACATCATATAAACCAGATCACCCAATAAGACCTGTAGTTTTTTGTTATACAGCTCCGTCATATAAACTATTAAAAAAAACTGTTTAGAACACACTCTATTTTCACCTCAATTTACCGTAAAAAATACAATATAACTACTTTATAAAATAAAATATTTTCAATTACCTAACAACTCCAAATTAATTTCATTTGACGTCAAAAACCTTTTTTTTAGTATTCCTCTTACAGACACTTTTGTTCTAGTAAAAGACCTTCTAGACCATAATATTACAAATCCAACCATTACGTCTGAAATTTTACATTTGCTTGAAATTTGCATAAACCAGGACTACTTTAAATTTAATAATCAAATATAAACAAATAACAGTGCAGGACTTATAATGGGTAATCCTCTAAGCCCATTGCTATCAGATATTTTTATGTTCCGTTTAGAAACAAAGATTTCAAAACATCTCGTATTTAAACAGTTTTTGTATTGGTGAAGATACGTAGACGACGTACTGGTATGTTTTACAGGAACTAACAAACAACTTTACTAATTCTTATCGTATATTAATTCACTCCATAGTCATATTGAATTCATAATAGAAGCAGGACAGAATCAATCCATAAATTTTCTAGATTTAAAAATTATCAGACTTAAAATCAAACATGAGTTCTCCGTATTTCATAAACCTACCCATACTGACACGACTATACACAATTCATCATCCCATCCTACACAACATAAATTGGCTGCTCACCATAGCATGTTAAAGATAGTTCAAACACTCCTGACCATGGAGCTGCGCAAAGGCGGAGTCAAATTCACGTAAAGGCAGAAAGGTTCTATTGTAAGTGGAATTATACAGTGCATAGTACAATGCGTTTCGCATGGAAGTGGGGACTAAACCAAATTTTGTCTACTGCCCCGTGGTCAGGAGTACTTGAACTATCTCTACATAGATTAATAGAAATTCATGTCAAAAAATAACTTAGAGATAGAACTGAATATCATTAAGCAAATAGCAGTAAACAATGGGTACAATGGGTACAACGAATACACAATAAATAAAATTTTAAATCATAAATGTGTTGCTTGTGTGAGTCCATTTCAAAAGGTAAAAGAAATAATAAGTTAGACTTACTCACAATCAATTTAATTTAACTAATCGGACGACCGGTTTCGCTTTCTATAATATGCAAAGCATCTTCAGGTCACGATACAAAGTTAAAATGCTGAAAATAATAATCCCATATTAGGGTGTTGTCTAATAAAGATAAAACATAGGTAGATGATATAAATTATATAAATTACAGTAATTATGCCAATATTACATGTCTGTGGTTTTATAAATGAATAAAATGTTTAAGCAGACAAGGTAAGATCCACAAATTGGTAACATAGTCTATTAAACTGTAATGAATTAATAAATAAACAAATAAATAAACATTACTTACATGCCGGTACACTATTAACTGATGGTTGAAAGAACATGGTTCAAACTATCTTGGATTGTTGATTGGAGAACTCAGGTCAACTATTGTAATTGTTTAACAGTAAACGGGGAAGTTCTTGAGGAGACAGATTTTATCCAATGAAGTAGAGATAGGTGAAATGTATTGTTTGTTTGATGAAAGTAATGTTCTATACCATTAAGTTCTTTAAAGTTATTTATATTTAATGGTATAGAACATTACTTTCATCAAACAAACAATACATTTCACCTATCTCTACTTCATTGGATAAAATCTGTCTCCTCAAGAACTTCCCCGTTTACTGTTAAACAATTACAATAGTTGACCTAAGTTCTCCAATCAACAATCCAAGATAGTTTGAACCATGTTCTTTCAACCATCAGTTAATAGTGTACCGGCATGTAAGTAATGTTTATTTATTTGTTTATTTATTAATTCATTACAGTTTAATAGACTATGTTACCAATTTGTGGGTCTTACCTTGTCTGCTTAAACATTTTATTCATTTATAAAACCACAGACATGTAATATTGGCATAATTACTGTAATTTATATAATTTATATCATCTACCTATGTTTTATCTTTATTAGACAACACCCTAATATGGGATTATTATTTTCAGCATTTTAACTTTGTATCGTGACCTGAAGATGCTTTGCATATTATAGAAAGCGAAACCGGTCGTCCGATTAGTTAAATTAAATTGATTGTGAGTAAGTCTAACTTATTATTTCTTTTACCTTTTTTTAAATAAAATTTTATGTAAAAAACTACATAAGAGAGCCCTAAAATTAGTATTTTCACCACCAGAGAAAAAACCCAGTACTTTCTTCTCAATTACAAATACAAGCAAGATATCAATAAATACAGCCAAATACATAAAAAAGAATGGAATAACACCAATTTTTAGAACAAACAACAACTCAGGAAATTATATTAAGAACAACAAGGGTAAAAAGAAAAAGCAATTACACAGCGGTGTATACAAACTTATATGTGGCGACTGCGCAAAAACTTATATCGGTCAAACTAGTAGAACTGTTATCAAACGTATAGCAGAACATAAAAGGGCTTTCAATAATAAAAAACAGACTCTATGTACGCACTTCCCCTTCTAGGCCATAATAATTCTTTTAATGACGAATTCCAAATTCTTCACATTCAAAATAAAGGCCTTAAGCTATCTTTATTATCTATGGAAATCAACAAATTGAAAAATACAGACATAATTCTGAATGACCAACTTGAGACAAACAGTTCTCCCCTCCTCAACTTATTCAGCTATAAAGTGTAAACACATACCAAAAATAGATCACTTGTGAAAGGTACTCTGGCCTAAACAGCTGTATTGATAATAATTTAAAATAAATTTTGTGGAAGTGTTGAAAACAAAAGTTTTCAGTGTTTTATTGTTAGATATGATTTTAATATTTTTTATCTATGCACTGGCAAGTATTGTGATAAGAATATTCCATAATAGATTTTGTTTTCTTCTTTTACAACAATTTAAGATTTAAGAAATACTGTATCTATTATTCCCTTTCTCGAGACAATGCTGCACTTTCAACCCTTCGTTTGCCGATAAACAACGGATATTACGGGTTGGGCCAATAGTGCTAATTGCGTTCTAGTGGTCGTTGGCACAAAACCGTTCCAGCAAATTGCTTTCGTGTACTTTGCAGACGTTAACAATTATTATTCTAATTGGCTATGTCGATTTTATCAGATCTACATCATTTATGAGGATATAATTATGCGATATTTAGAAAATTGCCCAGGTGGAGCAACCTTTTTAATCCTATTTTTTATCGGAGTTATATATCCCGAATAGTTTAAAAAATAATGTTATAAATTACCATTTCAGGCTTACTAAGTACTGGATAATAATGGCATACCACTAAGTTATGGATTTAATATGATTTGGTGAGAAAATCGCTAAGAAAAACCAGAGATAATAGAGAAAACCGATACAAGACTGAAAATTGCCTGGAACACTAAACACTATAACCAAATGAGCAAGCTTTAGAGCCAGTACTATAAAAGCACAAAAAATCAAAAAATTAAAATAGGAAATTAATTACTTAAAAAAAGACACCTTATTTTCTTATTTTATGTGTACCTGTACACATGATTTGATTTAGTTTTGTTGTCATATTGAGAAAAACGTAATAAAAATTTAAAACACGATACATTATAATATTTAGCCTATAAGTCAGTAGGTACTCATTAGTGATGTAACGAATATTCGCATTCGCATTCGTGAATATTCGCATATTTTTGCATATTCGCATTCGCAAAATTTGTGCGAATGTTTTGCGAATATGAATATAAGAAAAAAAAATAATTTGAACATTAGGTTAATAAAATAAAAATCCATTCACTTCTCAGTTTTTTTATTAAGAAAACTCACTTTCTTTTACAAGCTAAAAAAACTATGTATAAAATTAGAAAACAAAAAATAAATGATACAATGTAAACAAACAAAAACAAATTATTCTCTGAAACTTTTATTATCCTGAAGTTTTTAATTTTAGACAATCAACTAAGAATTATGCAGCCGCCGCTAATAACCATTATTGTGGACGCGGCTGAAGTTTCTAAAAAAAAGAATTATTCAACTACAAACTAAAAATAGTCTATGTGTTTTTATGTAAAAAGTTTAAACTTTAAACAAACAAACATACACAGCCTGTTATTTGCTTAAGAGGAATATTAAACTTTAGAAATAAAAGCTTTGACGCCTTTTCTCCTTCAAGTCTGTTTCAATGTGGCGTATAAAGAAGTCCAGCGCCACTAAACAAGCGCTCACTCGGGACACTCGTTGGTGGTGTAACTAAATATTGCCGAACTACAGGAAAAAGAAGATCGTACCTTCCCTTATTCACTTTCCACCATGTTAGAGGGTCGACGTCACCTGCCACGCGTTTTTCCGATGAGTATTCTGTGACAGTTTTACGGATTAAAAGATGGACAGGGTTTTTGAAAACTAAGAAGAGCCATGTCATCTTCTTCACTATCACTCGTATCCATCAGTAAACTCATCGTTTCTTTTAAGGACAGACTGTTGTGTGTTTCGTAATCTTCGCATTCATTATTTAATCTAATACGCTTTGCATTCGGGTAAAGTGAATTGGAAGATATGTCGGTTTCATTGTCTCTGAGCAAATCCAAAATATGCTCTATGACTATCTCTTTAGTTGTCGTATTTTTAAAAAATTTTGCTTTGTATCTTGGGTCAACAATCACACTTCTAAAAGAAAAGCAGAAAGAAGTCAACGCTGGGGCACAGAGACCAGATCGATATTTTGGTGTGGTGAATTAGTGAGACTCACTAACAAAGAATTAGACAAAAACTAGTGTTGGATTCATTAATACACCATCCAATTTTACGTGTTCAGACCTACTACCAAAGGGTTGGTAAGAGTTACAATACGAAATAGAAAATTTATGCAATTTGATCAAAAATTAATAACTCGATTCTTGTTTGATAAAGTGTAACCAGTGTATGTAGAAGTACACGCAATGTATTTGAGTAAATAATGTTACATTAACATGCTGGCAACTAACTTTAGGGCCTATAAATACTTTCTTCATCCTTCAAACAGAAAAAGAAAAAAAATTAAATAAGTAATTAATTTTCCCGAATTTAACCTACCTTTGACATTTCGAACATCATGTTTCTCAGTTTAAAATACTAAATTAGAAAGTTGAAGTAAAAGCCGAAATTTGCAACTTATTTAAGATATTTCATATCCAAAAACAAACACAAAATAAGTTGTTTCGCTTTTTAACAACCCCTTCCGTTAAAGGAATCCCCAAAGTGCAAAAGTTACAATTCAGTTAACACTCGTGTTTCCAGAACTTGTATAAATGCAAATAAAATATCCCCCGAGGACAACGAAGTTTGATGTTCGGCGTATCGACAGCTCCGTGGCGCGGTCGTGGTAGGATCTTTACAACGATATTACGAGTTATGGATCAAGTAAAGCCAATAACGAGATTTTCTTTCGGACGCATCATTCAGGCTGTTAGTCGGTAAGTGAGTTACCGGACTATTTTCCGCCTTGCCCGAGGCTTAGCAGATTATCGGACAAGCCAATAGTTTCCGCGTATCGGAGATTTACTAAACTTGGATTTGTATTTAGGTGATGAGACAATTTTAAGATTTGTACGAGATTTGGTGTTAGATTCTGTAATATATCCAACGAAACCATTAAGTCTTAATAGTTTTTCTTTTTTTATAAAATCTTCTCTTCCTTTTTTGTCTTTTTAATCAATTATGACATCCCAAAGCTGAAGTGTTACTACTCTTCAATGAGCAACCTTATTACAGCAGTTGGTGTTCTTTTAATCATCATCATTCTGGCTTTACAACCCCGTGTGGGTCCTAGCCTTCTCATGAATTTCTCTCCAGTCGTCCCTATCCATTGCCTTTCTCCGCCAAGCACGTATTAGTATATTTCTCATGTGTTCATCGATGTTATCAAGGAACCTTGTTCTGGGCCTTCCTCCTCTTTTCTGGCCAATAGGTCTATCAAGGAGCATTTTTCTAGATGGATCATTTTGTTCCATCCGCATTACATGTCCTATCCACCTCAGACGTCCTATCTTAATAAATTTTACGATATCAGGTTCCTAATATATTCTATTAAGTTCGAAGTTGTACCGTCTTCTCCACACTCCTTTATCATTCATTGCTCCATAAATTCGCCTCAGTATTTTTCTTTCGAAACATCCTACCATGTTTTTATTATTTTTTGTTAGAGTCCAGGTCTCTAAACCATATGTTAGGACTGGGCGTATTATTGTTTTGTAGAGGGCGTATTATTTTTGTATTTCTCGATATAATTGTGGATTTAAGGAGGAGATTGAGTCCAAAATAGCATCAGTTGGCCGTGCAAATTCTGCGGTTTATCTCTGCAGTAGTATTATTTTCAGTGTTATTCATTGCTTCGATGACGTCGTTTTCTATAACAAGTGGTCGTAGGATTTGTGGTTGCGTGCTTATTATCATATGCTTCGTTTTTTTGGTGTTTATTATTAAACCCATTTTTGTAGCTGATTCTTTTAATGCTACAGACTCTCATACAGCGTTTTCCGTTCTCCCAACAATATTGATATCATTAGCATAGGCCAGGGGTCGTATTTTCGAATTCGTTCGAGCATATTTCGAATACAAAATTAGAAGAAATTCGCTCGAAATCCAGTTTTTTGTATTTTTGAATAGTACGTATACGAATTTTTTCGTATAGGGCGACACGAATGGGTATGAACCATTCGAATTTCGATGCTAGTATACGATCAAAGTAATTGTTGTCATTTCAGTTGTCACTGGGCCCGTGTACGTCAGATAAAATTTCAGCTGATAGTTTTTAATCGTTGTTTTAGATTGAACAATACAATAAAATTTACATTAATACCACATTTTTACATTGAACTTTGTTTTTAATGGGTGGTTTAAATAATTTTTTAATAGAAAGAAATAGTTAACGCCCTTGCCGAGGCGATAATATTAGCGGAACGAAGAGGCAAGTTTACCAACCCAAACTTAACCCTCTAGAGGACTATTCAGATGTACAATTTCAAAAATTGTACAGATTAACAAGGCCCCTCACAATGGAGTTGAGAGACTTGATAGAGTTGATAGAATGGCTTTTTTTTTGTTCGGCCGACACTGAACCACCATATTTCATGCCCTTTTTTGACGTGACAACGTCTTAAATTAGGTTGTGGCTCGGAGTCATTTAAGAAAAAGTGTAACGCCCGCTCACGTCTGTTACAGTGAGTCACCGAACGAGAGAGAGGCCCGCCGGACCGGCGAATGCCTTGCGTCTCTCTCCCACTCAAACATGATCGGTCCGCTGCGCGCGGCACTAGAGAATTAGGCGCGTTGAATCGCTAAAGTTGAAAATCGTTGAAAGTATCGTCAGCTGTGTCTGTAGTGAAAATGTGGAGTGCTTACAGTGTCCTATTTTAGGGGGAACCACCAGTATCAGATATAATTTTAGGAAATTACCTAGGGACCTATATTCTTTTATAATATTGCTATGGATTTATCCATTTAATATTGAGCAATGATTGTAAACATTCTTTATAGTTTAAACTTCAATGAAAATTATTAACTGTGTCTAAAGACATATATGATATGAGGTATTTTACCCAAGAGTATTAAGTATAATGAATATACATAAAAACATAATTTTGTTTTCTTAGGATTTAACATTTTGTCAGCACATTATCTCAAATTCACACTTAAATCAATATGTTTTTACTATTAGGTCTGTTGAATGTTTGTTCTTTACACAAAATTTAGTCTATACTTCATATTTATTAAAGGCGGTAAAATATACATTACAATTCAGTTGTTTATAAACCACTTTCAAAGCATAAAGAACCTTTTAAGCTTTGTTTATATTATTTTGTGTATATTAATTGAGTTAATTGGAGTAGCCCACTTTGATACAAAAATACAGTCAATTTATGGATATTTTAAGGTGACAATCTAAAAAAAGCTGATTTCCTCGCATGCATTTTATTAGAAACACTTGAAATTTAAAAAAAATTTAAAAATCGTAAGATGTAAGACCTTAATCGTGAGATCGTGAGATTTGTCTTCAATTCGTGAGTAGATTCGTCATTTACAACAACTACAACAATAAAGGTAAATAATTGTACACTAATATTTCATTATCGTAAACTATGATTGATTGATTAATTGTTAGATTGACACAAAAGTTGAGAAACTGAGTTTATAGCGGCAATTCCTTGTTCCTATTGTGCAATTTAATAATATTCATATCAATAAATATTCTACCGAGAAAAAGACGTTGTCACGTAAAATCTTCGCCCGTAAAACCGACTTTACAGGCAACCGATTTTTTTACTTCTTGTTTTAGATAACAAATTCACCATAAACTAGGTTAAGTAAAACTGTCAATTATTCTTCTTTTTTTATTATTTAAGTTTTGGTTGTTCGAATTTGCAGTGTTGCCGGTGCAAATTCTTTTAGTATACGTATAAAATTTCGAAGGACGTTCAAAAATACAGATTCAAATTCGTATACGAAATTTTTCTTTCGAGTTAACTCGTGTACGAAAAAATTCGATTGAATTCGAAAATACGACCCCTGGATTTGCACTGATTTATTAAATATTGAACCAGTGGTTGTGATTTGTGATATACATATTACTTGTTCCATAACCAGATCGAACAGTATGAAAAGGTTCAGACAGTTCAACTTGACTTCGTACTCTGCATTAAACTTTTTCAATAGTTAGTTTTGTAAAATTTACCAAGGGTGGGCTGCTTTGTAGTCTATAAATATGTGATGAGTATCAATGCCATATTCCAGTGTTTCTTCCAGAATTTGTTTAAGGGTTGCAATACAATGAATTGTAGATTTACCACCTCTGAAACCAGCCTGGTATTTTTCTACTATCCGTTCTGCATATGGTGCCATACGGTGACATAGTACTCTGGAAAATATTTTATACGCTGCATTTAGAAGCGTAATTCTTCTGTGGGTAGAGCATTTAAAGATTTCTTCTTTTATTGTATATGGTGCAAAGTATTCCAATATTCCAATCATTGGGGAGGGATTTCTGTGTCCATATTTCTTTTATAAGCTGCGTTGTTTTAATGACACCTGTTATATTTAGGCAAGCCATCCACTGAATATGGTTTAGTTTGTTAATCGCTGTTGCCTATAGCACTTTTGATACCCAAACAATAGCTCCTTAAGTTAGCATTGACCTAATGATAGTAGTGTAGATTCAGGCACCACCAGATGCATTTGGCCATTCGTCGACATTGCTCATAGGCCACATATGCTAATTTAGTTCTACCATCTAAGTGGGAGTCCCACGTTAACTTTCTGTCAATAATAATACCAAGGTATTTCACCTCGTCAGAAAAGTTAAGACTGTAGTTTAGACTCCTTGGGGGTATTGAGCACGTGATTCTTCTTTTTCTGGTAAAGAGGACCATCTCTGTCTTCTATGGATTTATAGATAGTGAATGTTTCTTGCACCATGTTTCTATTAGTCTGAGAGCAACTAGTAATCTCTAACATAGTGTGTTCTCAAACTTATTCTTCTTTCATTTCTGAACTCTGAACTCCACCATCTATTTTTTTAACCGCTTGTATTTTTTGTTTTATTTCTCATTCTTTTGTTCTATATTTGTCTGCCTTGTCCTTGTATTGTCTTTTTGTTTTGTTTTATGAGGTCTAGTATTTCTCGCATTATATTCTTCTAGTATAGTGGCTATATGTTCACAGTTTGAATTATATTTTATTTTATTCATTTATCTTTGAATTATCAAAGTAATCCTTAACTTCTTTATCTTTTGTACCCTTTTTAAATCTTTTCTACTCAATAACACACTTCATCAAAAGATTGAGCATTCTTTCAGAGCCCCACTGTATATAAAGACCGCTGTATCCATTTTTTAACTTCGTACCAATTTAGAATGATAAAAGTAAGAATTAAATATCCTCTTAGAGCCAGAACATGCTTTGTACATTACAGTTGGGTCTAAATCCCTCTTATTTAATGATTCAACTTTGTCTTCTGGTAGAGAAATATGACAGAGGGTGATTCATAAAACAACACTGTAATGAAAGTAACGGAAGTAGAAGAAACTGCTTTAATTTTTCGTAAAATTGGCTTCATACGTTACCGTGTTTGCATTTGAAATACAAGTGACAAAGTGAGAAAAGCCGAAAACATAAAATAAATGATAATAAATGAATGTATAAATAAACACATTAATAATTACATAAGTTTAGTTCTAATATTAGTATATTATGACAGATCCGTCACAAAGGTGTCTGGTAATTCTATTGTTGTCAGTTTGACAAACGTCATTAAGGCGTAATTAAGTTTGGACATATATTCCCATATCGTCCCATTGAACACGCAAAGGTTCAGAAACTCTATTTGGACCCAATTTTCCACGAGTTCCTACGAGTGAGAAATTTTACGCTTGAAAGATGTACTACCATAATGGAACTAGCAAAAATTCTCGAGGATTATGCCTTTAATATGAAAAAAGGCAATGGCGAAAACTAGAAATAGTCGTCTGTAAAGTCAATGTGGAATACTACAGCAAAAATGGTACAAGAAAAATATTTTATGGAGTCATCATCATCATCACTGGCTCGACAACCCTTTTTGGGTCTTGGCCTGTTCCAGGATTCTTCTCCATTCTGATCTGTTTCGTGCTTTTTTTCTCCAGTTTTTTATTTTTATGGTTGTTATATCATTTTATATTTGTTCTAAGTATCTCAGTTTCGGTCTTCCTCTTGTTCTTTTTCCTACTGGCATCTGTTTGAATATTTTGTTTGGTATTTCGCCTTCTTCCATTCTTTCTGTATGTCCTATCCAACGCAGCCGTCCTATTTTAATGAATGTTATAATATCCGGATCCTGGTATATTTTGTATAGTTGTATCGTCTTCGCCATATTCCGTTTTCTTTTGTGCCCTTATATATGTGTCGCAAGATTTTCCTTTCGAAGGTGGCTAACAACGTTTCCTCTCTTTTAGTGAGTATCCAGGTTTCTGAGCCATATGTGAGTACCGGTCTTATTAGGGTTTTATATATTTGGCATTTTGTCTTTCTTGCGACGTTAAGCCATGGTAACATTTATTTGCAATAAATATTCGCTTCTTCACTTCCTCCGTAACGTTATTATCAGACGTGACTAGGGATCCCAAGTATATAAAGTTTTTTACCCCCTCTATGTTGTACTCTCCTATTGTTATATTTTGTGGCTGCCTTATTTCTGCGTTTTTACTTACCTGCATATATTTTGTTTTGGTCTGATTGATTTTAAGACCACTATTTTGTGCAGCTCGTTCTATATGGTTGTATGCCTCTATCATTTCTCTTCTCGATCTTGCGATTATGTCAACATCATCTGCAAATGCTAGTATTTGCACGATTCGACTTTGGTATTTGCCAATTATTTTTTCAGCGTGTGGTCTAAGTCTTTCATAAATGACATTGGACATTATTTTGTATGCTGCATTCAGCAGCGTGATTCCACGGTAGTTTCCACATTCTAACTGATTTCCTTTTTTATGTAATGGTACAATAATACCGCTATTCCACTCCGTTGGTAGCTGTTTATTCGACCATATCTTTGTTATCAATTTATGTATTATTTTTTGTAGTGCGTCTCCTCCTTCCTTTAGTAACTCCGATGCTATTTGATCCGATCCCGGTGCTTTATTGTTCTTTAACTTTTCTACTGCTGCTCTAATCTCGGCTATCGTTGGTGGAGTCTTTCCTCTGTTGTCTGCTTGGTCTAATGGTATATCAGGGGTCGTCTCTCTCCGATCTCCTTCAAACTTTTCCGTAAAATGTTCTGTCCATCTACTTAGTATCTCTTGCTGTTCTGTCAATATATTACCTTCATTATCTCTACACATCGTTGTTCTCGGTTTGAAGTATTTTCTGCTATTTGTTTAGTCTCTGATAAAATTTTCTTGTATCTGTTGATTTACTTAGTTCTTGTAGTTCTTGAAGTTCTTTGTTCATATATTCTCTCTTTTTTCTTAGGTGAGTTTTCTTTTCTTTTTTGCGTAGTCGTTTATATTCTTCCTCTGCTTGTCGGCTTCTGTGCCCCTGTTGCATCAGTAAATATGCTCTGTTTTTTGTCTGTGATGATCTGACATTCTTCGTCAAACCAGTCATTCGTTTTTGTTTTTCTTTCTCTACCTTTTATGCCTAGTACTTTTTTAGCTGCCTCTTTTATGATGTCTCTGCATTCTTCCCACTCTTTATTTAGGTTTTCATGTGTTATTCTGTTTTCTAGTTTGTTGTTTATCTTTTCTTTATACTCTTTATTTTTGTTTGTTCCTTTGAGTCCTTCACCCTGTAACGTTCATGTTTAGAGCCTCTTTCCTTTTTGATGTTTGAAATTCTAGCCCTTACCCTACTTTCGACTAGGTAGTGATCAGAATCCGCATTTGCCCCTCTTCTGGTGCGGACGTTTATTATATCCGATTGGAGTATTATATGCGGATATATGGAGTATAGATTTTACGGAGTACATCATAAAAATCGACCCTTTCACAGATATAATTTTTAAATGTGCAAGACTGGCCACAGATAGGCAAGCGAAGGCAGCTTCAAAGTGTTAAGAAATAAAAAACTCAGTCCAAAAGCACTATTCACCGATGAATTATTAAAAATCATTCAAATCTACTACGAGGAAACCCCCGATGATGCACAAAAAAAGTTTTTTTACCTTTGCTTATTTAAACTTGCTTGGAGAGGCAATGAAGCCGTAAACTGCAGGATTTACTTTTTCCAGAAGGACTTTGATGTTATGGGAGAGAATTAATGGAAAAAAAGGGACCAAAGATTTTATCAGACAGACTCTTTCTTACCGTTCGCCCCAACCGGAGGGATGGATCATGGTTCAAAAACTATCCACCTGGAATCAACACCGTTTCTAAGTGTACAAAAATGTTAGCTGAAAAAATTGGAATACGACACAAAAAAACATAAAATAACAAACCATTCTCATCGTTCTTCAGCTGTATAAGTCTTGTTCAAGCAAGCTGTTTCTGAACAGGAGTTGATTAAATTAACGGGTCACGCAAATGCAAGAAGTCACCACCAGAAGTTGATCGAAAATCTCAGAACAGGGACTTTCGAGTTCCCAAATGCTACAGGTCAATAATACACAAATGCTTTGGTAGAAAAGAATAGGCAAACTTCTGTAGCTTATAATAGTTGTTCATTTAATATTGTTAACAAATAAATAAAGATTATGTTTTGTTGATATGGTACATTAATTGTCTTGTGAAATAGTCTTGTCGAATATCATTCGAGAGAAAATTATTTACCGGCAAAATTTTCGTCTGGTTCTATTCAAGTTTGTTGCCTTTTGGCAAGTTTCGCTTATGCAATTTTGACGAAATCACTTGACTGACGTCTCGTGATTTCTTCTTCTTCTTGTAGTGCTTATCCGTTTCGGATGTTGGCGACCATCATGGCAATCTGTATTTTGCAAACTGCGACTCTAAAAAGATTTGTCGTTGTGTTGAACCACATACGTAGATTTTTCAGACAAAAAATTATTCGCTTTCCTGGTTCTCATGTTCCTTCTACTTTTCCTTAAAGAATTAATTGCAACAACCCATATCTTTAGCTGTTCCTTATGGTGTGACCGAGATATTCGATTTTGGCTGTTTCTCCTCTTTTTTCTTTTTGCATTCTTAATAAAACGTCCTGGTTAGTAACGTGGTCGGTACAGGATATCTTCAGGATTCAGAATTTAATTGTCAAATTTTAATTCGCGAAA
Source organism: Diabrotica undecimpunctata (assembly GCF_040954645.1). NCBI lineage: Eukaryota > Metazoa > Arthropoda > Insecta > Coleoptera > Chrysomelidae > Diabrotica > Diabrotica undecimpunctata. The sequence goes on along the minus strand of NC_092803.1, from coordinate 7,656,340 downwards.
ATTAACAAGCAACAAACTTTTATATCAGCCGAATATATTGCCTGAAAAATTTTCTCTCTTATATACAAACATATTTGGACGATTAACACACAATAATAAATTAATAACTTGCAAAAATACAATCTGACGAATCCCTAACATATATAAGACCGATAATGACGTACACAGCGGACACAAGAGCAGATACGGCGAAAACAAAAAGACTACTGGAAACAACAGAAATGACAGTCTTACGAAAAATAACAACCAAACTCTAAGAGACAGAGTAAGAGGTGAGGAAATACGAGCGAGATGTGGTATAGAGGAAATAAACGCGTGGACCAAAAGAAGAAAAGTGGAATGGAATTAACACATCGAAAGAATGACAGAAAATAGAATAGTACGAATAGCAAGAGACAAATCGTTAAATGGAAGATCATTGGGACGACCGAGGAAAAGATGGTCAAACAACGTCAATTGAGGCTAAAACCGAAGTAAAACAGGCATTAAGCCTATTTATAAAGTAGGAAGAAGAAGAAAAAGAACCCTAACATATAAGAAAAACATAGAAGCTTTTACAATCTCCATTAACAACTCTGACAGCCCCTTAAATGCTCCTATAGCTCTTCAAGAGTTAGAATTTTTTCTCTCAAATATGAAAAACGATCTGCAGGACCATATGATATTCTACCAGTCTTCAGAAAAAACTTCGGAGTCAAATTAATTATGTTAGATTTATTTAATAATTGCTTCTTAAAGCATGAATTCCCAGATCTTTGGTCTAAAGCAATTATCATTCCCATTATTAAGCCTAACAAATCAAAAGACAACCCTACCTTTTACCAACCCATCTCTCTTACATGTTATACATGTATACAAATTATAGAAAAAATTTTAAACCTTTGCCTTATATGGTACTTAGAACTTTCTTACTCCCTTTCAAAGTGGTTTTCGAAGAGACAGGTACACATTAGATAATCACGTTGCATTACAGACTTAAATTAATGAAGCTTTTGCAAATAACCAAAAACTAATAGCAATATTTTTCGATATAACCCAAGCTTACGATAGAGCATGGAGACACTGTATTCTACAAACATTAAAAGATACTGACATTAAAGGTAACATACTTGCATTTATAATTTTTTTTTTTTTAAAATCGCTCGATTCAAGTTAGAAAAATGGTGTTAGGAGTTCCTCAAGGTTCGATTCTTAGTCCAACTTTATTCTTAATCGCTTTTAATAGTATTATGGATATAATAAAGCACCCATTAAAGCTAGTCTTTACGCAGATGACATTGTTATTTATACTAAATCGAATAATGTAATGACAGCCACTAAAATTATACAGAGTTTCCTAAATCGGCTTTGTAATTGGACGATAAAAACGGGATTTGTTTTTTCTACTGAAAAAACACGATACATTATTTTTAATAAAAATGAAACCCATCTCAGAACTAGTCTAACATTAAATAATTTACCTTTAGAACAGTCAAAAGAAAAAAAAACTTTCTAGGTCTAACTTTTGAGAGAACTTTAAATTGGAATTCGCACATAAATAAACTACAGCTTTCCTGTCAAAAGAGATTAAATATACTCAAAATATTATCCAACAAAATTTGGGGTGCTGATCATAAAATATTAATTAGGCTTTACAAATCGCTAATTAGAACTAAAATCGACTATGGTTGCATATGTTACGATGCTGCATGTAAAACCACTCTAAAAAACTACACCGTATTCAATCTACAGCTTTGAGATTAGCACTGGGAGCTTTTAAAACTAGTCCGGTTAGTAGTATGCAAGTTCTTACTGGAGAACCTCCCTTACATACAAGACGACAACAACTATCCCTGAACTACATTGCAAAGATATCATCCCAGAAACAGCATCCTGTTTTTTTCCACATCTGCAACCCTGCCCTTCCTCCTAACAATAAGACCAAAAACTCTACACCCCTCATAAAAAGAATAAAGCTCACAACTTTCGATAGGAATCATCTCACTGTATCGTTATATATAAATGCAAACTATCTCTCATGGACAAGCCACCCATTAACTATTGACGTAACACTTACCAAGTATCCTAAATCAACTACAAATTCCACAATAATTAAATCTCTATTTATGGAAATTCTAGACCACTATCCTAATTATTTGCAAATCTTTACCGATGCCTCTAAAACTCCCAATGATCACGCTGCTGCCTACTACTGTAAAGAAAATTCTTAGCATATCTATACCAACCAACTGCAGTATACTAACAGGTGCGGCAACAGCTATTTTGGAAGTCCTAATCTTCTTCGAAAAGAGTAGAACGATGAAGTGCATTATCGTAACAGATTCATTTAATGCATTACTGGAACTGAAACAAATATATACCAACAACCCTATTATACAGAGTACAAAAAACGAACTAGAAAAATTTCGATCATTAGGAAAAGAAGCGGCTTTTATTTGGGTACCTTCACATACAGGTATTTAAGAAAATGAAAAAGCAAACCAACTGGCTAAAAGTCGAATGAATCCAAAACATCCTGCAAAATTGAAGACACATCTGTACACCGATCTAAAAAACCTGGTTAAAATCCACTGTCTTAATACTTGACGAAATTATTGGGAAAAATTAGGTACTAAATTAAATGTAATTTGCCCAAAAATAACTGATGTCCTGGAGACTCCTTTAAACAAAAGAAAACAAGTCATTAATAATATTTTAAGAATTGGCCATACTGCCTTAACACACAAATACCTAATAACAAAAGAACCACTACCTATCCGCTCCAGCTGCTCTAACCCACTGACTGTGAAACATATCCTGCTTGATTGTCCTCAATTCAAGGAAAAAAGAAGATCCCACGGATTCACAGATTCACCAAAAATATTTCGACAGTGTTAAGCTAGGTATTTAAAAGACATCAAGTTATCCAATTTTATTTAATGTAATATTTCATGTATTTGTTATGTCCACTAATAACCCTGCGCGGTTGATGTAGTTTTGTGTTTAAATAAAAAAAATATTTGGACGATGCTATATGTTAAATAGTATATGTTGGCGATGTTATGGAGAAAGAAGCACGTACATATAATTTTTTGTTGCTTTTTACTACATGTATTACACTGGTACATGGAAAAAAGCCGTGAGAAGAACCTATACTATTTTAATTTAGAGAACATAATATATCATCAATAAATGCTATAATCTTGAATCTTGTACTTTGCACACTTTGGCCACCTGATGAGAGGACAAAAGTACACATTCCTACAGAATATAATGCAAGGAAAAATCCAAGGACGCAGAAATCCAGGCCGTAGAAGAATGTCCTGGATGAGAAACTTAAGAGAGTGGTTTTGCTGTACCATTAACGAATTATTCAAACCAGCAGTAAATAAAATTAGAATCGCTCTAATGATATCCAATCTCCGATAGGAGAGGCACTCAAAGAAGAAGAATATTGTCAGCAAAATCTAAATCACCTAGCTTCTCATATGCATTTTATTTCAACTCTTTATATTTTCACCATAATTTTATTAACCATTGTAAATATTGTAATTTCCTTGTAGTTGGCTCAAGCAGTAAGTTTTCTATTGATTTTGACAATGATCACTCCTTCACTCCAATCTTTAGTTATATTTTCTTCAAATCATAAATCTGTATTTACGTTATATAATGAACTATTTTTTACAATTTTCGTCATAATTACGTGCCAATATGTTAAAATTTTCCTCTAATGGTTTGCTTTTATACACACCAAATGAATTTTTCAAACTTTTCTTACACTACTCAGACTATAAAGATATCAAATAAACTTTCTCGTCTAAATTAGGTCGGCTTTTCTTCATGAATGGGATCCAGATATTCCTTCTCGACGACGTGTCACATTAATAGTCGGAAAACAAGGAACACTCCAACTAACAAAACGTAAAAAACAGGAACTAAATACAAGTAAAGAGTAAATGCGTTACTAATGATAGCTGTTGGAGACAGGTGACAAGTCTCCAGTTCTGTTCCAGCTAGCAAAAACAAATATCTATGTGCATGCGAACTGCCACACCGAGCGGTTAGGTAGGAGGCTGGTACAGTGTTTGGAGTAATTAACTTTTTTTTGGTAATAATGTTTCTGTTAATTAGCATAAAAAACTTTTTAAGACTTTTAAATCTAGTTAAAACTTTTTATTATAACCGAGGTCTTTTATGAAATTATGCGAACATTTTATCAAGTTACCATATTTCGCTCGTTTCAAAACCACAATTACAAAATAAACTACTACATGGTCACATGGTCTAGATAGGGGGCAAACTATTTCGCAAAAATTACAACAGAAATCAGAAAAAATGTAAATACCAAGAAAGCCATCGGTTTTGACCTGATAACGAGAAAGGTATTAAAGTAATTACCAAAAAAGCCATAGTTAAACTGACACATCTGTTTAATGTTACATTGAGGTTAAAATATGTTCTTATAATGTGAAAATCATCACAATGATTTTATGATTCCAAACTTGATCAAACCGCCCCACCACGTCACATCTCCAAAACCTTGTGATATAAAATATATATCTTAGATTAATAAAACCGTTTAAGACTCATCATCACAAGTGGCTCGACAATACGTTTTGGATCTTGACCTTCTCACTAAGAAATCGCCACTCCTGTCGATTTCTGGCAACTTCCCTCCATCTTCTGACCCTTAGAATCTGTAGGTCTTCTTGATGTGTCTTCTTGTGTCCTCTGGTTTTCAAAATGTTAATATCTTCGTTTATTCGTAATCTGACGTCCAAGCAATATGTCCAGCCCATCAAGTCTCTGCACATAACGAATTTCACAATATCTGGATCTTTCCAAAAATCTTTCTAAGAATTTTTATCTCAAAAATACCAAGAAGTCTTTCATCATTTTGAGATAAGGTCCACGTTACAGGCCCATCTATCAAAATCGGTCTTATTAAGGTCTTGTATATATTGAGCTTTACTGCATATTTTATATTTTTATTTTTTAAATGTTTCTGTAGACCGTGAACAGTTCTGTGTGCTATTGCTATGCGTCTTTTTATTTCGTCGCTTGTCGTTTTGTTACGTTTACTAGAGATCCAAGGTATGTGAATTCTTTGACTTGCTTAAATGTATGGTTGTTAATTTGAATTCTGTTAATGTTCGCAAGCCATGTCTGCCCACTATAACTATATCGTCATAGAATGCGAGAAATTGCGTCGATCTATTACAAATAGTTTCATTTATTCTAATATTTAATTGTCTGATTGCCCTTTCCAAGACAGTATTAAAGGAAAGACCCGCCGTACAGTTTTTTCCTTCAATTCTAACGCATGAGCTTACGTTTTGCACTGTTAGTTGGGTCAACTTAACTAACTTAGGTGGGATCCTAAAGTCTATCATTGCATTATATAATGCAGTTCTTTTTACACTGTCATAGACTGTTTTGAAGTCGACGAAGAGATGGTGTGTATCTATGCTATTTTCTAGTGACTTTTCTTGAATTTGCCTATGTGCTTAAATTTGATGAGTTGTTGACTTTACAGTAGTAAATCCGCATTGATACTGACCAACAATATTCTTGTTAAACTATTAAGTCTTTCAAACAATACTACTATTCAGTTGATCACCCTTTTTATGCAACGGACATAATATTCCCTTTAACCACTCTTCTGGTACCAATTCATTCTGCCATATAAGTACTATTAGTTTATGGATTGCTGCAAAAAGTTGATCACCACATATTTTATACATTTCCGAACAGATTTAATCGATTCCTGGGGCTTTATTGTCTTTGAGTTTTAGGATGGCATTTGACACTTCTTCCCTTGTTGGGTCCTCACTGTGTAGTTGACGTTGTAGATTTTGTTGATTGTCTATGTTGTAACCTTCTTTAATATCGTTTATATTTAGATGTTCGCTGAAATGTTGTGCCCATCGTTTGAGAACTGAGTTTATATCATGTAGAATTTCACCGTTAGTATCTTTACAAATTTTTAATCGTGGTTAGAACGATATAGAACGAACATAGAACATGTCTTTTTTATCATCCTCCTTTTCTTCCGTTGCCGTTGGAGCCAATAATGCTAAGATAAGCGAACTTCCCTTTAAGTCTTTTTCGACATATCCTATGATCAATGGCTTTGAAATCGATTACACTATGTTTGACCTTGCTGCTTACATTAAATCCTGTACCAAATTCGTGTCGGGTAGGATGTCCACTGTAGTAAATATTGCAGTTATTTTTTTTTTTCAGGATGCCTGAGTTAGTCTACCTGATTTCGTGTAAAGAAATGATATCTGCTTAGGCTTTATTCATTTCTTGAATGAATAAGCAGAGCCGTGGCTCCAGGCTGATTAAGGCTTCTTACGTTTGACGTGCAAATTTTTAAATCATTATCCTTATTTCGTTTGCAAGTTTGTCGTAGGTTAGACAGTCCGGTTTCTTTCTTTGTAGCTCTCATAACATAATGTTTTTACAGGAAACGAGAAGAACTAGAAATACAGAAAAATGTGTTGTCTGCTTGATAGATAATCTTGGCAGATAAGCTTGGTACGTTTTTAACATATATTAAATATATAATAAATTACTTTTGTATAAACAGATTATTAAACCAGTATGGACATATGGTATTCAGCTCTGGGTTTGTCCCAATAAAAGCAATATTATTACGACACAAAGATCTCAAAATGAAGTGCTGAGGAATAGTGTAAATGCTCTCTGGTAGAGCAAAACCAGCTATATCTACAGAGATTAAGGGATGAAGACTGCAGACCAAATTATAATCAAATTCGCCAAGAGTCAGAGAGTTCACCAACATGTGAACATCGAGGCCATCTAGCTTCTCAGCAACACAAAACTTACAAGAAGACATAAGAGGAGGAAGCCTTTGGAGTTGGTGATGTGAACAATATTAAAAGCAGAGCAATGTGCAGCTGAGTGTCATAAGTTTGTTAGTATCTAATGAACTTTACTAAATGAGTTCCAAGTTTCGATAACCCTTTTAGTGATGTAAGTTAGAACAGAACTACTAATTGATCAAATGTTGTAATCAGATTGTAGAAATAATAACCGCCCCCATTGGTGTGTTATTTTAATAAAGAAAAGAAGGCAACTGTCTACTTTTTATAACCAAGTAAAAATTATGATAAGAAATAAATGACAAATAGAAAATGACAAAAGCACACTGGTGAAAAGTAGAATTAAATAGGAGGAAAAGGAATAAAGTTGATTCTAAGTAAATGTAACAAAGCGTGGCGTGAAAAAGAAATATAGCTACAAGTTGAAAAAAAGGTGTAATTTGACTATACATAAAAAAGAGAAAAAGAAGACGGTATTTATAGAGAATAGAACTGCTGGGGTCAGTCCTGAGAAAGTTAATAAATAAATTTTGGACGAACAATTGAAACGACATATAGAGACAATATTAACAAATCTCAAGAGGCAATTTTCTCTGCTTCTCTCTTTTGACTTGAAATTAGACTCAAGCTATACTATTAGGTAGGACAACGAACAGACAATAAACAAAATTTTAAACAGAGAACAACCAAAGGAAAAGGTTGGAAAGAAAGGAATTACGCCAGCTTTCAGAATAAACAACAACGTAAGCCAAAAAAGAACTCTTACACAGTGGGGTATACAAACTTGCATGTGGCGACTGCCCAAAAACTTACATCGGTCAAACGGGTAGAACCTTTAACAAATGGATGAAAAAACACAAAAAGGCTTTCATTAATAGAAAAACAGATTCTACTTACGAACTTTGCATTCGAGATTATAATCATTCTTTTAATAACCAATTTTAAATTCTTCACATTCAAAATAAACGCCTTAAGCTATCATTATTAAAATCTATGGAAATTAACAAATTAAAAGTACAGATATATTTCTGAATGACTAACTTGAGACAAACAGATCTCCTCTCCTCAACTTATTTAGTTAAAGACTATAAAGTGTTGGACACTTAACAAAAATAGCTCACTTGAGAAAGGCACTCTGCCGAAACAGCTGTAGTGATAATTAATTATAATAAAAATTTGTGGAAGTGTTCAAAACTAAAGTTTTCAGTGTTTTATTGCATGATATTAGGTAGGAACTTAGTACACTCATATTTAGGTAAATAACTCTACAGTGGGGTTAAATCAATTTTTTTTAAATTAAACTTTTTAAACGTTAAAATTTTCGTTACAAAAAAATATTTATATATATATATATATATATATATATATATATATATATATATATATATATATATATATATATATATATATATATTAAATAGAAGCAAAATGGGCGCAATAAGAAGACATGTAACAAAATGTAACAGACATGTAAACTTGTTTAATTTTATCTCCCGAACTAAAATCTTTATCTTGTCGCAGACTGACTTCTCTCTATCTCTCTCACATATTTAACAACTGAATAATACACTTTGACTCATGTCGCTTTAGCGGGAAATTCTTTTCTACCTAAATAAAAGAAATTAAGAGCAATTTCGCGTCTCGGCTTCTGGCAAAAGGTCTTCTGCCTAGAATAAAATACGATTTAATTTAATTTGGAATTCCGTTTGGGATATATATATATATACATATATATATATATATATATATATATATATATATATATATATATATATATATATATATATATATATATATATATATAGGACGCGATATTACTTTTTGTTACGTGTTCCAAAGGCTAAGATTATCCATCGATGGGAAAAAGGCTCGGAAATGTTTTTAAAGAATCTTGATATCCATTATCCATAAGAATAAGAAGAATATCCATATATCACGTATATTTAACGTCCATCAGAAGGTAATTTCAACTAGAAAAACACGGTAAATATTTGAAGTAATCAATTTTCTCCTTCTGTAAAGAGGTAAAAAATGAAAACTATTAGTGCCTCATTCACACTAGAAACTCATTAAGCCTATAGAAAAATTATAGAAGCTTACATGACGGACCTTATCGTCAAGATCAAATGATATCGTATATTTCACGAATTGGCACTTCTCTCGAAACTACGCCATATTTCTTTATCGATCGATCCACGATGACGAATAATTAGTCTTGAAAGACAAAATGTTGATGTGTAATACTGGCACAACTCAAAATAAGGGTTGAATTTAAAAGTCTGTGTTACAATTCATTAAAGGCTATCTGTTCCGTCTCATTATAATTCACTTCATGTTATTGTCGATTTTATTTTACTATTTTATATTCATATCAGTTATTCTTACAGTTTGGGTAAATTAGCTTCCAGAAATCTATTAAAAGATTAAAATGTTTGTCAGTTTTACATATTTCTGGTGAAAGTTTGTAGATTAAACCCTCCCTTTAGAAAGTAGGTACCCGGCAAATCCGTCGGCTATTGTTGTCGCAGTCGCTGCGTCTGTAGATGGTTCTGAGAAGGAAAATATAAATAAATTTGTAGTGTACGTTATTTCCAAAAGTTAAAATCTTATAGTTTTTAGAAACGACCCCCCTCCCCTAGGGGCTTCTGTTATACGTTTTGTAATGTATTTTTAGTAGAATCATTCGACACTCAGTTCTGTAAACATGTATAGTTAAGCAATAAATAGTTCTATGAAAATTGTCGTCGTATATTATTTTAATTTAATAAAATAATATTTTATAGCAAATATATCTCACGATAAACTAATCGTGGGTCGTGACACTACCTAACGCTCTCCTAAATAAACCAAAATTTATATTTTTGAAAAATCCCAATCCATGTAGTTAAACAAATAAGACAACATTACTGGCACACAAACTTTAAACCCCTGTTTTGAAAAATTACCAGTTTTTGTGTTGTGTCACTATTGCATACAGCTGACGATATATGGTAATAAATTATACAGGGTTGCATAAAAGTTACTAAGTTCTAAACTAAATGGATTTTTTTAAGTAAAAATGTTTCGTTAAATAATCGTTATAACTTTGAAGAGAGCAATTCGCCACCTTAACTCTGCTATTGTTAAAAAAGTCGGCTCAGGGCCCTGATTCTATTTCATTTCGATGTCGAAATTTAAAAGCGACCACGCCATGACAGTCGCAATCGCTAGCGATTCAAAACTGGGGATATTTACTTTATCATTTTGACACTGCTGAAAATTTGGGTTGGCCCTGTTGTTTATTGGCTGCACTACGATTGTTGAATGTTTGTTTTGTTTACGTTACGTGAACGTCTTTTTTTTCTTGTTTGAGTTGTTAAATCATAAATAGTGGCCATTCTCAATTAGATTTTGAATTGAAAGAAAAGATGGCAAGAAAAAAAAGGCGATGTGGGAGATCCTTAAGTTATAACCACTAAGATTTGACTTAGTGGTTATATTCTAATATATTTTTAAATTTACTGAAGCTTAGTAATACTAACCCTAAACATTTTGGCTATCCTAGAGGCATAAACACCTTCTTCCAAATATGGTTCTAATACCCTTATTAAATAATTTGCAGCTTGTTTATTAAGCCGGAATTGCTGCCTAAATTGAGCATCACTTAGTGAAAAAGAATTTTGAGTATCCCGTAACATTCTTCTTATCCTCCGTTGTGAGCGTCGGATATCTATCCTCTCTAATTCCTCCAAAACTAGCAAATGTCCGTAAAACACAGCCATATTAATACTTTTTGCCTCAGTTTTCCTTGCAAGGATCAAAACACCGCCTACCTAAACTGAACCTAAGTTCACTTCTCCCAGTCCATTCAGTCATGTCATATTAATTTCGACTCGAAATGAAATTTCAACCACTTTCTTGAAGTTAATTTTGAAATTGTTGAAATTAATTTCGATAAATCGAAAATTAGTGACGTCGTTTGGTTAGTTCAGCTGAAATCCACAAGGTTCGCAAAGTCGCATTTCGACGTCGCCATATTAATTTCGACATGATTTGAGTCGAAATCTCAATTAGAATCAGGGTCCAGGTAGCACGTCTCAATATTGTGCTTAAAGTCTAACAAAATGTCAAGTAAATTCCTAAATTCAAGAAGATTTAGGTTAAATGGCTACGGGATAGAAGAAGAGTTAGTAAGTTTGTTAGTAATCTAATATTAATAAGTGTTTCTAATTTTATGTTAACATAATATGTATTTTATTAGATATATTTTAGATACATTCAAGAATTACTTACGATCAAAACCCCATTCCGTTTATAACCCTAAAAAGCGCAAAATCAGTGAAGGCAATGTGGCAAGTTTTCACTCATATTTTTGACATTAAACTGAAAACAAGCAGTGTTCGCTCTGAAAGAAAATAAACGCAACTTTAAACTTTCATTAGACCTCTAGCGGAAAATCCATTTAACTAATATCTAGACATAATCCTCAAAGAATTTCACACCTACTTTCCTCTTGTATTATCCACTTATATGCAGTAATGGGTTTGAGTTTCTGTCCTTGAAGAGAAGGGCGGCATCTAAAGCTCTCGTCGAAATTACCGCGCTGACTATAACGCCGACCGACGGAGGTATTATCGACATCGCTGACTCGCTGAAGGGAGTAACGTAACTGCACTTCGGGATGTCTGTGAAGGGTTGGATAGACAGTAAATCTGGCGTAAATAATCATATTCGTATGTTCAAACTATTAGAATGTTTACTAATTCCACATATATCTTCTTCTTCTTCATTAGAGGGGTTTTACCTCTAATGAAGAGCGGCCTACCCTTCTATTTTCTTAGTTGACATAAGAAGACAAAAAACACTATTAAGGATTAGGATGTTTCCAAAACGTTTGCGGTAGACATTTTGTACATCTCTTTAAGCTTATTTTTTTGTTTTTGACAGTTATCAACAAACAAACAGTATTACTTATTCATTTTTAAGTGTGTTCTAGTTAATCTCTGTTATCAAATATTTTTCCTTATTTAATGTTAATTTTGATATTGTTCTGAAGCTATTTTCTTGTGGCATGTTAAAGTAATTACTATTTAAATGGAAATAAGCCACAATTAAAGGTTAAAGTAAGTTTATTGACGTTTCAATTTCCACTTCGGAAATCGTTCTCAAAATACACACATTAGTAATTTAAACAAATTAAACAATTTTTTTTTTGTTACTAATTTTATATGACTCATTTATATTGACAATTCAGACATACATTATACATTTTAAAGTAGACGACTTTAAAATGATATTGCCAATATTGTTGAGTTGCGTTCCTGGGACGACTTTACTTATAAGATAGTTCATTCGATTACATGAAATCAACTTTAACTTGAGAATATCCGTCAGAAAAAATCGTAGCATGTAATGCGTCTTTAAAAAGACAAACAGATGCCATGATGACAGTAAAAATCTCGTGTTAGTGATTCCATACTAAATTATGAGGGAAAAACCAAGAAAAAAACCTCATAATACTATCCCGACATGGTAAGTATTTGGTCGTGCATTTAGTTTACTTTCAATAAACACCAAATTCTGATTTTATATGTTTGTTATTTAAAAAACATAAATTATGTATCCTCTATATGTTACCGACTTTCTAATACTGGTATTTTCCTTTTAATAACCTCCTCTTTTAATATCGGTAATCAGATCCTACTACATTCTGCCTAGGAATTTGCGACACAATTGGTCTCATTTAGGATAATTAGAGCCGTTTCTTTGATTTTTCTCTTTTTACCATCCGTTTCTTTTGGGACTATATTTGAATCATTCCATTGAACCCTATGTTCATTATCCCATGCGTGTTTACATAATTATTTGAGATCTATCAAATTATCTATTTTTAATATAAGATTGATGTTCACTTATTCTAACATTTAATGGCCTTGATGTTTCACCTAAATAAAACTGATCGCATTCACAAGGTATTTTACAAATGCAATTTGGTTTTAAACAAAATAGATCTCAATGTGTGAATGTTTTTGAAATGTTGAATTTATTTCCTATCTTTTTTTAAATTTTTCTGATAATCCTTTCATGTATGGTATTGTTATTTTCCTCGTATTATTCCTTGTGTATGCTGTAGGATCTCGTTCTAAGTTGTTCTGTTCTATTCGGTCGATTGTTGAAAATTCTTTATTATTTACAGAGAATTGAATAAAAAAATATTAAAGAAATTGAAATCACGACATGCGGAAAAGATTGGGAGCGAAAATAAAAATATAACAGAAACACTTAAACAAGTATAAGCGATTGTGAATAGTATCCAATAACTCTCTCAATAATTTATGTACTTAACTGCACATAAAGGTTTATTAAACCATGCCCTATAATAATCAATAATGATTATTCTCTCGAAACAGGTTATAAACGAAGCCAAATTCCATGAAACTGCATTTCCTCTCATTTTTAACAGTAACCGCCTGATCAGATGACACTGCACCGCTATTAATCGTTAAATAAGCAAAAGCTTTCGATCCTAAATTGTTAAACTTGTAGTGTGTCTGTATCGGAATAATTCAACTACAAGTTGCCTTTGTAAATTTAACATAAAGGCGGCGGCGACGGTGGAACTACAGAAAGTTTCGCCCTCTAAGCGTTTAGTTTTGCCGCATGAACTACTCTTAACGTCCGCACATTTCATTAAAGGATGATTAATTGTGAAATATTCGACCATTATCCAGATTCCGGAATTGATATACGGACTAAATTTTGGTCGGAGAGTCAGTGGAATGAGCTGGAGTGACGAAAGTTATTTTCTGGGCTTGTTTTTGCAGATTTTCTTTGTTAAATTTATACACAGGTTGTGCTTTGGAAATATCAATGCCTTACGCTCGTGGCCAAATGCACTCAGTATTCCCCACTTTTTTATCAGTACAAAGTTCACCTATATTATTTTATCGTCCGTTGGTATAACTCGTACGTCTATTTTATTTATGTTTCACCAATTACACCAACTGCATTCTTAGTATTACTTTTCACTTCATACCAAAATCTGTATTTTTCTAACATTTAACTGTATTTCTCCTAAAATAGTTTTCACCTGGAAGCTTTAACTAATGCTCTCTTTGCTTCCCGAATATTTTTTCTTAGAATATCCTGTGATTTCAGTATCAGGATTAGTTAGTCAGTTGTGTTCTTATTGCAACTAATAATGTGTGACTTAATACCGACTAATATTGCTAGGGATGTAACAATGGTTGAACATGGTTACACGTATAGGGAAGGTGCTCGAGTGTTTGGTAAATCAACATCAACCATCCGCCGTACTGTAAGTTGGAGACTGCAATAACTAGTCGCGCATGCGCGGACGCTCCGTTGCTACACGAGCTGGCGGATGACAACAAATGCGTAGCCCGCTATGCTCAAGTGGAGATGGAGGGATTCGTTTAAACTTTTTTTTTCAAATTCAACAGATGTTAACTGGGCGCCAGGCAGATTTGCCCCACTGCTCACGCCTAAAGTAAACTACAACTTCAAACATACCACATTGTTGCAGTACTAATCAATCGTATAGGAACGAGTGAAATGAAATGACACGTCAAGAAAAACAAGAAATACAGGGGGCCATTCTAAGAGAAACTCTCAGTGAAGCCTGCAATCAACTAGCCTGGGCCGAAATGATCAACAACACTCATAAATTTATTTAAGTAGCACTCACCGATCGTGTAAGAAGCAATCCAATATATCTTCATGGATATGTCAATAGATAGTAATCCTGTCATCAGAATATAAGGCCTAAATACAGAAGAAGATATGCATATTAGACGTTTATGCAGAAAATTTGCAGATATATTCCATAATCCTGATGAAACTTTAACATTTACAAATCAAATAAAACACCCCATAAGAAAAATGGATGAAGTCCCAGTTTTCACAAAATCATATCGATATCCACTATCAATATTGTGAACTGAGAAGAGGTTCACAAGCAGATAACGTTAATACTGGACCAAGGCATCATCAGATCAAGTCACTCACCCTGGCCATCTCCAATTTGGGTCGTACCGAAAAAATCAGACGCAGTGAAATCAAGGAAAATCAAATAAAGAACCGTATTCGATTATAAGAAGATAAATGAGAAGACTATAGACGATAAGTATCCATTCCCGCATATCACAGACATCCATTATAATTTGGTTTGAAAAATGCATTTTATCATAATGCGTCTACATTCCATAGAATAATGGACAACGTACTTAAAGGACTAATAGGAGAAACCTGGATATCAGTCAGGAGAAACCTGAGTATACGTATATGACATTATCGTATACTCAACCTCACTCCAGGAACACATGATCAATCATGTGTTCATGTAATCAATCTGTATTGAATTTATAGGCACGTCGCAGCTCCCAAAAGAATAAAACCAAATCTAAGCAAACTTAGAGCCATCATAGACTATCCCATACCAAATGTGATCAAGGAGATTAGAGGATTTCTCAGACTACTTGGATATTACAGAAAGTTCATCTAGGATTTCGCAAAAATAACAAATCCGCTCACCTCATGTTTGAAGAAAGATGCCAAGATAGAACACACGGAAGAATTCCTCAACTGTATCAAAGTCTGCAAAAACCTGTTAAACAACAAACCATTTTACAATATCCGAATTTCACGAAGCCTTTCAATCTCACCACAGACGCAAGCAACTTTGCTATAGGTGATATTCTGTCGCAAGTTCCTGTAGGACAAGACAAACCCATTGCATTTGCGTCACTAACACTAAACGACGCCGAGCTTAAAGATTTCAGCATCGAAAAGGAAATGCTTGCAATCATATGGGCTACTAAATAGTTTCGACCTTATTTATTTGGAAGAAAGTTCAAAATGTTCTCCGATCATCGACCACTTCAATGGTTCTCTGAAAGATCCAAACTTAAAGCTCATTAGATGGAGGGTAAAACTTGAAGAATTTGACTATGAAGTCATAGGCAAAAAAGCAAAATCCAATACGAACGATGAGGCATTATCCCTTGTTGAAATAAAAGAAATACATAGAAGATATAATCAGCCTATCATCCAGAAAAGAAGATGACAACATATCCATGATCAACAATTCAAGTTTAGTATAACATACATTAATCTACATAGTATTCTACAGCTATTTTCCAAATGCTTATATTCAACAAAAAAAATCGTTGCAAACATTACGAAATTAATATCAAACGACATTTCAAACAAAAAACTGCTGCAAGATGTTCATGGAAATACCGTAAGTAAGCGCATAGTAAGGAGAAGACTTAAGGAAGCTAGTCTTAAGTCATATGTACCCATAAAAGCTTAAAAACATAAATTAAAAATGCTCCATTGGCGGTAGGGAAATATTATAGTGACGACAAGAGGAACAAAATGCAACTTTTAATTTTACTACTACTGTCAAATATTGTGTATGACCGATTGAGACCATATGCGGAACAAATAGTTGGGGGATATCAATGTGGTTTCCGCAGGCAGAAGTCCACAATAGATCAGATCTTCGTCTTGAGGCAAATCTTGGAAAAGACTAGTGAATTTAATATAGACACACATCATCTTTTCATTGACTTTGAGAGTGCCTATGATAGCATCCATCGATAATTTCTGATTCATGCACTGAAAGAGTTTAATATTCCAACTCAACTCATTGATATCATAAAAGAAACACTTAAAGTACAAAGCAAAATTCGAATTCAAAACGAACTAACAGATACAATTCATGTGAGAACGGGCCTACGACAGGGAGATGCCCTATCCTGTATTCTATTCAACATCACATTAGAGAAAATAATTAGGGAGTCAAAAGTCAACACCAGAGGAACAATAATAACAAAAAGTGTACAAATATTGGCATTTGCAGATGATGTTGATATCATAGCCAGAAGCGAAAGAGAGATGATAGAAGCATTTAATGCGATAGAAAGAGCGGCACAAAACAGTGGCCTAAACATTAATGAAATAAAAACCAAATACATGAAGGTCAGTAAATCGACAGGCCAAAGAAACCTACAGAATCTGACAATAGGAGACTATAACATCGAAAGCGTGAAAAATTTTACATACCTAGGTCCACTAGTTACCGCAGATAACAATGTCAGTGAAGAAGTTAAGAGGAGAATACATATCGCTAATAAAACATATAATGGACTAATTAAACATATAAGATCTAACAACATCACAAGAAACACCAAATGCAAAATATACAAAACCCTGATAAAACCGGTCCTTGTATATGGATCAGAGACATGGACACTATCGAAAAGCGATGAAAACCTATTAGGCACATTTGAACTAAAATCCTTAGACACATATATAAGGGTGTAAAGGAAAATGACATATGGCGCAGAAGATATAACTTTGAACCATACACAGCATACAATGAACCCGAGATCATAACATCTATAAAGATCGGACGTCTGCGCTGGATGGGCCATGTTGAACGAATGTTGGAGACTGAAACATCAAAACATATTATGAGGCAAACACTAGTAGGAAGAAGGTCAAAGGGAAGACCCAAACTTAGATACATGGAACAAGTGGAACAAGATCTGAAAACACTTAAGATTACCAACTGGAAAAACAAAGCAAGGAACAGAACAGAATGGCGGAAAATCCTAGAACAAGCCAGGACCCAGAAAGGGTTGTCGAGCTACTGATGATGATGATGACTACTGTTTGGGGGCACGAACAGATTTAGTGGTGATTAATGATAAAGCACAACAGCAGATAGGTACATCGGAAATATTCTTCAAGACCATATGGTGAATTTTCCCCCATATATTGGAGACAATTTTATTTTAATGTAGAAAATAATTCGCGCCTAAACATCCCCCACTGTGTAAAAGATTTCTTATTACAAGTCAGTACAAGAACAAAGAATTGTCCAGTGTGTTCCCCAGACCTGAACCCCATAGAATATGTGTTTGGCATACTAGGCAGAAGACTTTGTGAATAAATTCCTCTTATTTAAAATAGAGAGGAAGTAAGAATGGCTTTGATTGAGGAATGGGAGAAAATGAATCAACAACTGATCGATAGCATTATCACAGGTATGAGAAGACGATTGACTGCCGTTGTACGTACTTGTGGAAAAAACACACGCTATTAAAGCAAAAAAAGGCATTTAAGTTCATAATGTTTAATTAAGTTATTTTGTTTAAAACGAGTATTCAGCTTCATTCTAATATCTTCCACTTGTTTATTTCTTTAACAGGTTTTGTATAATCCATTCTAATCTTTCAGAAACTTCGTTTCAAAAGATAATTGTGTATTTAAGCTGGTTTTGAATAACGGTGTGTCTCTTTTATTTAACGTTAGCTTCAAATACTAGCAGTGTCTTTAGCCCTTATTTACTAACACCAAACACAATTTCACCCAGTACGAACAATGGAAACGTATTTATACTGAAAAAACTAAATGTTTATTGAAGTTCGGAATCAACCCTCTAAATTTAGAGAGGTAATGTCCCACTCGAAACGGCAACACGTTTAGTGCATTAAATCTGGTTACACATTCACCTTCGTGGATGATCTAACCCTATCCCGAAGGGCGTAGGGCTTGTTACAGCCACCTATAGATCGAGAAAGGCTCGGAGCAATTCTGATGAATTTTTCAAGTGCGGTAAGTGGAATCTATTTACGCTGTTAAAGTTTTAGTGGAGTTAATTCTCGTGGTTTAAACGTGTACTGTGTTGCGTATTAATGTTTCGATCAAAATTTACAGAATGTCTGTGTCTCCACAGTATGTAGCATATTATTGTTTATTTCTAGATTGCCCTGCTTTGACACAACAAAGGGCCCCTGCATACTATTAATTTTTAATAGTATTAATAACTATGTATTTAGTTACTGTAAACATAAGCAAAACAGAATATTTAAAAATTGGAGGGAATACTACAGATCTGAGGCTTGAAAACGCAGTCATAAAAGGCTGCAGCCAGTATAAATATCTAGGAAGCATCATATCAGCAGATGGCAGAGTTAAGATAGATGTACAAAACCGAATAACCCAAGGGAAAAAATGCATCCGAATACTGAATTCATTACTGTGGTCTAATAAAATAAAGATGCATACCAAACTTCGCGTACACAGAGCAATTGTAGAACCAATTACCACATATGGTGCCGAATGTTGGACGATGAAAAAGAGTGAACGAGATAAAGTACGTTGTGTAAATGGATTATTTTAGAAGGTCATGTCGAGTATCGAGAATGGAAAGAATCAGGAATGAGGAAATACGAAACCATACAGGAATTAGAGATACTCTTTCAGATAGAATACAAGGAAGGCAATTACAATGGTATGGTCACGTGATGAGAATGGAGGAGGAGTGGTGGCCAAAGAAAGCCTTAATGTATGTTCCGCCAGAAAGAAGGAAAAGGGGAAGACCACCAAATTCCCTGAGAAGAGAAATTACAAAAACAATGCAATCTAGAGGCTTAGAAGAGGGAGATTGGAGAGATAGGAAAAGATGGAGGCTGAAATGCGGGAAGCGGCAATCGCCGTAGGACCCCCGTTATATGATGATGATGATGATGTTTGTTAAAAGACTAACTACTGTATCTTATGGAGGCTTGCATACTATCAACTAAATGGTTGCTCGATAGAATAGTCATAAAACCTCATCGATCGCCTTTTGACTGAAAAATCGTACAACCATTGATAAGCAACTCAATTTCCACGGTATTAGACGGCCTAGCGCATACACTCAACCAAACAGTTGACGATCGTTATTCAAAAGATAACAAATACTGACGGACATTTAAATCCCCTATAACATTTCTTTCTCTTCACCAGAAAAATTAATTCTTGTAAATATATACCTTGAATCAGAACAATTTTTATTCAATAAAATCCTTTATAAAAGGGATATTAAACTAAAAACCCTGTCGGGCTGCATCATAGAACGTTTTCGGAATGACTATTTCATCATCAGTGCTTTCTAGTTTTACATGATTGAAGCCCCTAAATATGGTTAAAACCCTTTAAATATAGTTAAATTAATTTAAAATTACATTTTTGATGATAAAATACTGGCATATTTAGGTAATGTAACTTAAACATCCTTAAACGCTTAGTATGGGATGTACACACAATTTTCTTTCTTTTTTTTTCATTATCTTCTATGTACAGCAATGCACAAGCAAGGACTTTTTTGTTACACGACATGTTGACACACTGAAATCTCCAATGCAACTATCAACTGTATGCGCTCCCTACATGATTAAATAGTTTAGTCGAGAATAAATCGCAATACCATCACGATTCGACTAAACTGTTTGGTCGTGGATAAATCGATGGTATGCGGTAGCCCTTAGGGTATGCGCATACATACAACTATTGAATCGACTGAACTGTTTAGTTGAGTTGTGTACGTCTTGTGATTTCCACAAAACTAAACTATTTAGTTGACGAACGTCCGCATACAATCGACGCAGTCGATCATCGATCTTCTTCTTCTACACGAACTGCTTGCAGGATGTCCTCTTCAGGAAGTCCAGATGATGTAGCTACATTTTCATCAACTTCTTCAAAATCTGTTAGCTCTGCTAATGGCAGGTCATCTTCATCATCAGTCAATCCTTGATCTTCCAGCCATCCTGCGTGTTTGAAGGAATGTTTTATTATATTGCTTGTCACCTCGTCCCAGGATTTACTAATCATTAGGATGGCGTCAAGAATGTTTAGTTTAAGATCACCATTATTCTCAACCAATTCCATCAAAAGTCTTCTCCTGTAATGGCTTTTCAAACTCTTGATGACACTTTGGTCCATGGGCTGAAGGACACTCGTTGTGTTTGCTGGCAGAAAACAGAGTTCGATGTTTTGAAGGTCGCGCAATATAGGATGAGCAGGACAATTGTCTACAAGCAAAAGAATTTTTTATCCTTTAAGCTCGATATCCCACTTTCTTATCGCTTCTTAAAAAATTTCCGAGGTCATCCACGCACTCTTGTTTGCTTTATAGGTCACCGGTAGATTTTTTATGTTTTTAAAGCAACGCGGGTTTTTTCGACCCTATCACTAACAATTTTCGCTTCACCGAACCTGTCATGTTAGAGGCCACTAAAACTGTAATGTGTTCCTTAGAGAGCTTTCCACCAACGCACTTTTCCAATTTAAATTTTAAAGTTCTGTTTGGTGTCATTTTAAAAAACAATCCAGTCTCATCCGCATTGAAAATGTCGTCTGACGCATATCGTGCCTTCAGTCGTTACGTTTTTGTTAACATCGCGAGCCTCTCCGCTGATTTGCCCGTAGTTGATCTTGTGCCGCAGTTTCCACTTGCTCAGCCAACTCTCAGATGCCTTGAAATTCTCAATTCCAAGTTTAGTTGCAAAAAACTCAGCTTTTGTCCTGACCACAAGCCCAGAAAGTGGAATATGGTTCATACGCTGCTGCTGGAACAACTGGAGCATAGCGCGATCTAAGATTTCGTGCTGAGGTTTTCGCAACTTCTTCCTGCTACCGCCCTTTATCTCCGCTTTAAGCCACTTTTTTCTGCCCTTCCATATCGTAGCCACAGTTGACTGAAACAGCCCCGTCCGGCGAACGACATCCGATTGCTTTTCACATTTCTCTATTGCTTGAGTTATCGATAACTTTTCCTCCACCGAGAGCGCTTTACACTTTTTCGAAAACATGTTGACTGTTGACACACTATGACACAACTTAAACTGGAAATGAAAAGTCGTCAATAGATGACAACATCTGTGTGATAACAGTTAGGTACGCCGCCCGAACAATAAACGTGTCACTTAATTCTCTGATAAGAAAGAGTAGAATGGGTGGCCGCATTCCTTAAGCGCAAAACAAAACAACCGCTGGACAATGACCTTGCCACTCGTGACTCAGGTAGTCAGTTGTAAACTTTAAACACAATAACACATTTGTCATCAACTATTGAACGCTAAAAAGTAATCGCTATAAAGAGAGAACAATATCGGTATAGAGAAAGAATTAATACATTGTTCTTATGACGAACCAACCAACGTTTACTATTTTCATCGTTATAGAGGAATTATCGTTATATTATAGGGAATCGTTATAGAGAGAGACTACTGTACTTAAATTTAAATATGGACTGTGTCTATTTACTTTCTAGAATATGGTACAGAATATTAAAAACACAAATAAAATTCGATAGACTTACTAACGAAAATATTACTATGGCAGTCATAGAAACTGCTCAAACAATGAAGGATATATATTACTACATTTCAATAAAACAATATTGTTTTTTAAGTGGTCAGACATGTCAGCAATTGACACTGTTGACAAAACTGCCTATAGAAACTAAAACTAAAAACTTGAGTATGCAGCAATCACCGTAGCAACAATTGTTTATAATAATTTATGGATCTTGATACAGAGCTTTTTAATATTATGAATATAAATTAAACCGTAATTGCCACATTATACAACCTTGTAGAACTCTTTTTAGATATACATAACTACTGTATGTCCAGGTTTTATTTGTTAAAATTTTTTAAAAGTTCAAATTGTATTTAAGTGTTAAAGTTCACAAACTAAAAGCAGTCATAAACTGCTATTCATTTTCAAGAAAAGTTTGAGCCCAACTAAGGATTCAATTACAATCTGGCAATGATACAGTCCTTAATAACTCGAGAAGAACTCGCCTCGACTCTATTAAAACTTTTAATAAATATAAATGACTAGAAAAATAAATTAAATGAGTTTTGTAGAATTGTGACACGTTGGTGTGTGCAACCGGACTTCCAACAACTTCCATTCCATCCATCATATCTCAAAAGTTGCAGCCTTTTTATTAGAGTCTAGATTTGATTGCCACCAATTTATCATCTTTAAGTTATAATTGAAACGTCCTTGTAGAATGCTTTGCCACTCTTGAACTTTTAAAATTTCCTCTGGTTGATTTATGGCTTAAACCCACAAAGTTTTTTAATCACGTCTCTCTACTTCTTGGCTCTTGCGTGATGTGACGACGACCCACTTGCCTCTAAACTGGAAGATTTCTAAATAATTTTACGCTAGATTTAAGTTTCGATCGAGGAGTTTTAGATCCTTCGGCTTTAGTTTTGTCTACGAGATCTCTAGGATAATAAAACGCCAGAAAATTGCTTCTCAGTGGATAAAAATTAGATAAAATAAGCATTTAGTCCCAAACGTTTTTATTGTATTAAAATTCATTAATTTCCTTAGATGAATTAGCTTATTCCATCTATTTTTATTCTATTCTAATTTTGGCATTTCAGTTCCGATACTAATTTAATTCTCTTCCCTCTATCCCAATGTCTTGCAGGTAATCTTTCATTTTTGAGTGACTAACACGATGCAACTGTGAATATAAATCGATCTGGATCTTCGATCTCTGTTTTACATTTTCTAGATATTTTGTTTGTACAATTTTAAACAAAAATTGATTGATGATTCATCAGCATATCAGCAAATTAATTTGAAGGCGATAAAAATAAATTGGCCATTGAACAAAGATAGATTTCATCTATCCGTTTAGTATTTTTATGTTATAAATTTTAAGAAACAGAAACAATCAGTTCGAGGTTATGCTTAATTATGAGCTAAGCTACTACAGGGTTATGATATAAATAAATATAAATAGTCACATAAAAGAATAGAAATATGGACCAGGTTTGTCCTGGTATAATACCAAAATATAATTGGATAAATTTCTGCAAGAAATGTATCCAAGTGTTGTTACGCCACTGGTAGCAATTAACTTAAGGAATTAAGTAATTTTTTGAAATAAAATTCTGAATTTGACAAAATTAGAGCTTATTTCGCTCAAACCAAGATTCAGTGGAAGTTTATTCCTCCCCGATCACTTCATTGGGGTGGACTCTGGGAGTCAGCAGTAAAAAAGTAAACAAGTTTCATTTAGTATGTTTAATGAGTAATTTGGTATTGACTTTCGAGGAGTTATATACTGTTTCAACCCAAACGGAAGCTATTTTAAATTCTCGACCGTTTTGTGCATTATCTAATGATCCCAATGATTTACAACCATTAACTCCTGGACATCTCTTAATCGGTACTCTCTTAACCGCATTTCCTGAGGTTGATGTTACAAATACGACTGTTAACAAACTTTCTATCTGAAAACAAATTTCGAAAATACAGCAATCCTTTTGCCCATCGCCCAAAATGGCTCCTTCCCACCACAGATTGATCTAGTTCTAATCACAAGTGAAAATACACCTCCGTTACGGTGGCCCCTAGTAAGAGTAATAGAATCAATTAGCAGCAAAGATGAAAAAGTTAGAATTGTCCATGTACGTACTGCTGATGGAGAATATATTCGGCCTATCACTAAGCTGATTCCTCTTCCATTGTCTAAAGCCAATAGCCTTCTATAGCACTGTAGTTGTACTTAAAAAGAAAGTTTAGGATATTTCTAGCTGAAGTTATACTTCACCTAGCCGCGAGCCTCCCAGTGGGTATAAATTTCTGTAAGAAATGTATCCTGAGAACTAAAATGACTATCTACAAAGTAATTGTAGAGCCCATTCTTACATATGGAGCAGAATGTTGGCAAATGACAGTAAAAGGAAAGAAAAAAGTTGACACGGTTGAAATGGACTACCTAAGAAGAGCTTGCCGTATATCAAGAGTAGAACGTATACCTAATTCTGAAATTAGAAGAAAAACAGATAGAGTACATACAACTTCTGAAAGAATAGAAACTAGACAGTTAATATGGTATGGACACGTACAGAGGATGGACGACAACAGATGGCCAAAAAGAGCTATGGAATACAATCCAAGTAATAGAAGGAAACGAGGAAGACCAGCCAAGTCTTGGATACAAGGTGTTATGGAAACCATGAAAGATAGAGCCATTGATGAAGACACCTGGAGAGATAGAAAAAGATGGCGATCGAAATGCGGGAAGCGGCAGAAGCTGTAGGATCCCCGCTTATATATATATATATATATATATATATATATATATATATATATATAAGAAATGTATCCAAGTGTTGCTACGCCATTGGTAGTAATTAACTTACATGTCTTAAAATCTACCAAGGTAAATTCTCATGAAAGCCGATAATGTATTCAAAATATATTTTTACCCACAGATTAACTTTCTCCGACCAATTCCCAAAATTTCCCCATTAGAAAGAATTGAGAAGGTGGGTTTTACCTACCTCGTATAGAAATATCGAAGTTGTCCCTCGCAAACGCCTTGGCAATAGTCAGGCATTGCAATTAGAATTTTAAGTATTTCAGTATAAGATTGTATCCCAGCTTAGCTGGTCGCTCCTTGGTTAGAGGTTTAACTCTCGCATATTAGTTAGTGATAGTTTCGTATTCGATCAAATTCGACGCATTTCTGGTTTTAGAGGTTTAGACTCTTGCGTATTGAGTATACCTAGTTATTGTTACATAGCTTATAGTTAAAAGGTAACGCTCATTCTAAATCAAGTATATTGATATTGAAGGAAACATCCTTAGTTGAAGTGATAATTATTAGTAACATTTTAATCTGTATCTGTGCTCGTGTAGTGTGTCGCGGACTAGTGTAAGGTGAACAGTGATCGGCGGTTTTTCAATTAGAGAACTTTCACTAAAATTTTGGCTAGATATAAACTTAGTTGTAGTAACATTCAAGTCATGACATTGAAGAACTTGAAAACAGATACGACACGTTTAACATGCATAACAGTGAAAGAAGCATCTGGTATCTTCAATAAGAAACAAACTGCATTGCCACAGGATGAACATGGTAAAGTAATATTTGAAGTAGAGGACAAACTTAAAGAATGGGGAAATTACGTCACGAACCTATTTGAAGACGATAGGAGTAGTTCACCTCCCGATATTACTAACTGCGACGGACCCCTAATAACACGCTCTGGGGTTATAAAAGCCGTACAATCATCAAAAGACGGCAGAGCGACTGGTCCTGATGAAATTCCAACTGAAATATACAAGCTTATCAATGATAGCAAGGTTTTAGAGGCTATAACTTCGTTTTTCAATACCATTTATACCAGCTTACAACTACCTAATGGTTGGTCTAATTCACTGTTTATAGCTCTACCTAAGAAGACAACAGCAAAAACCTGTGCTGATTATAGAACCATCAGTTTGGTTAAACCATTTATTGAAATTTTTTTGAAGGTAATGGACATGGGACATGGTCGTATCTACAATAAATGCTAGGAATACCTGGATGACACAAAGTTTGGTTTGCGAATGGGTTTATACGTATATATATGTAGACACATACTATTGTTTTATTGACTTCCAAAAGACATTTGATCGTGTTAAGTACTCTAAAAAAAATAGTAATTACATAGGCTTTTAATATTAAAAGAGGAGTATGGCAGGGATGCTTCTTGTCACCCCTGCTTTTCAACGTTTACTCCGAAAGAATTTTCAGAATAGCACTTTCTGAAAAACAAGAGGGAATACTTGTGACAGTGAAGTCATCAATAATTTGCGATATGCGGACGATACAGTACTCCTAGCTTCTAGTCAAGAAGATCTGCAAACACTACTTGATAGTGTAGTTGAGAGTTGTAGGAAGGCAGGTCTGAATCTGAACATACGGAAAACCAAAATACTCGTAATAAGTAAACAACAGCATATAAAACCGTCTATATATAATACCAAACTTGAGCAAGTTGATAAAATCATTTACATTGGACAGCAATTAAATTGTAACGCAGAAAGTTACGGCAAAATTAGATCTAGGATAGAGCAGGCTAGAGCAACTTTTAGAAGGATGTCCAAGGTGTTATGAAACAGATACCTAAAATTTGCATTGAGGATCCGCCTACTTCGCTGCTACGTGTCGTTGGTCTTACTTTATGGTGTCGAGTCCTGGACTGTGAATAAAATCGATCTAAATCGCCTTGAGGCTTTCGAAATGTGGTGCTATAGAAGAATTTTAAAAGTTTCCTGGGTGGAGAAGATTAGAAATTCCACAATACTGGAATGTCTCAGCAAGACTACTGAGATCATAAAAAGCATCAAGCAGAGAAAGCTGGAGTATTTCGGACATGTAATGAGAGGTCCCAAATATAGGTTGCTACAAAATATCATGCAAGGAAAAATAGCAGGCAAAAGCAGTCCAGGATAAAGAAGAACCTCATGGTTAAAGAACTTGCGAGATTGGTATGGGGTTGATATAATCATGCTATTTAAGGTAGCAGTGAATAAAATTAAGATAGCTGTGATGGTAACCAACGTTCTGAAAGGACATGGTACATGAAGAAGAAGTAATAATATTCAATCATTAAATTACGTATTGTTTAAACTGCTTGTGTTCTTATTTTCCAAGCCAGTGGGTGGTCCTTCGATTTGGAAGTAATTACATGACTTACTACGCTCTAAATGGTAGGAAGATCGCCATCCTCATTTGGTTGAACAAATGTTCGTTTAATTTTACCAATAGTTTACAAGTAAAACAAGAAAAGCAGTTACTGTTAGAAAAATTTTATGGTTTAAACTAAACTGGAAGAGTATAAAAATTGGTTAACTAAAAGATGGTAAAGATCGAAAAAACTATAAGCAGTATAGATACATGCTAAAAAAACCAGAAACAAGAAACATGCATTGTAAAGTAAATGTGCTGAAATAAACTTGATCTCAGGTCTAAAAAAGTTAAGCAAACCTTTTTAGTATTTATATTAAACCTTTTTTTGTTGTTCCGGAAAAGTAATCTACTATTTACTTTAAACAAAGTGAAGAATGTAACAAATGGGAAGAGAGCTAAAATTGCGGCAATTCTTTGATCAAAAATAGTAAAAAAGCAGCCTCATTGCTTTATTCTAAATAATCCTGACATAAAGAAACATCTCTCCGACCACATTTTCCCAGTAATGATATTATAATTATCATGCCTCTTTCATCTCAGATTTTCATCAAGTCTGCGATAAAACTTTAAACAGTTTCCTAGTGGTGAATACCCGCGACGCAACAAAGCAAAACCAAGAGTACAAAGACAAAATTTCGCCAATTTCCACAGTTTCAACTCGTTAAAGGAAATAATTACTTATCATTTTTCCGCTAAAATCGGGACTTTTCCAGGCCGCGAGCTCTCTACACACACAGGCGTTATTCACATAGGCGTAACAAGTGAGAAGAGATGTGTTCGGATGTTCACATTTCTACTCACAATAATGTCCATCTATCAAAATAATTGCAGCAGCATTTGTCATTTATATGACGGTTAAGAAGAAAAAGTTAGAGCATCCTGATCCAGAAAAAACCCAGAAAGAACCTTAGTCGATTAAAGGCAAAATATATCTGTTTTTTGTTGGCGATCAGTATAGCTATCCTAACTTTACTTGCAGCTTTTCAGAATAGTCCGGTTGTAGACGTATTGAACCACTTCCTTAGGTTTTGAAGCCAAAATATTTTTCTTCTTCCTGGTCTTTTCTTTCCAAATACCTTGCCCTGAAAAATAAGTTGCAATAAGCCATATCTGTGTTCATTTCTTATAACATGGCCAATTCTAATTTGCGCTCTTTGATTGTGTGAGTGATATCGCATTCCACTAAATCTCGAAGGCCTCGAGCTTTCCTAAAGAAGCTTCAGAGAGCATCCATGCCTCTACTCTGTATAATAATGTAGAAAATATATAGCATCTGATGATAGAGATTTTGGTCTTCTTCTTATAGTGCCGTGCACCTATAGTGCCATGGCGAATTATCTTAAGGCCAGACGTCTGTCTTTTACGACACAAAAGATTTTGGTACTAAGTAGTAAATCGTGACTTCTGAAAAGATACCTCATCTTTCTTCTTCTTCAAGTGCCCTGTCCGTTGCGAACGTTGGCTATCAGCATGGCAATTCTGGTCTTGTTTGCCGCGCTTCTGAATAGTTCGACCGATGTGAGCCCGAACCACTTTCGCAGATTTTGGAGCCACGAGTGTCTTCTCCTGCCTGGTCCTCGCTTACTGTCTACTTTCCTCTGGACAATCAGTTGCAGTAGACGGTACTTATCGTGTCTCAATATATGACCTTATCTTTACCAACGTAATCTTGCTTTCCCTATGCGTTGTTTTATAATTTTAATATATTACTTATTTGTTTTTTACTTATTTGTTTTTTTTTTCTAATAATTTGGTTGTGTTTAAGACATCTTCTTCTTCTTTTAGTGCCTATTCGTTCCGAATATTGGCAATCATTCTGGCTATAATTATTTTATTGACTGATGCTTTAAATAGAGTTCGTTGTTGTTGTGGAGAACCATTTCCTCAGGTTCTTCAACCATATATTCTCCTTCTCCCAATTCCTCGCTTTCCGAATACTTTACCCTGTG